>NC_077238.1:10054792-10654792 GCF_947179165.1 Solanum dulcamara
ATTTGTCAAAAATATGAAAAATCAAATCACCAAGTTTAATCGCACATGAAAAATCTGGGTTATCAATTGCATACTAATTCAAAAAGAAAAAAAAATAGTTTTACTAGAAACAGCCTCCGACAGAAATGCAAGGTAAGGCTGCGTACAATAGATCTTAATAGTCTGGCCTTTCCTCGGACCCTGCGCATAACTGAAGTTTTAGTGCACCGGACTGCCCTTTAGTATTTCACTTAAAGAGTTAAATACTAGTAAAACTTTTAAATATTTGTGACTACAACAATTTTAATTTATAAGTTTAAAATATAAATTTATTTAAAATAGAGCAAACTGAATAGTATGAGATCATATTTTTTATATGGTGATATTCAGTCAATTTATGTATCTCAACTAAATAGATAATGTTAAAGTGTGTACCATAGTTTCAAATAAAATCTAAAATTATTTGAGAAAACATATTTTTTTTCACTTAAATATATTTTAAACATGTTTTTTCATGATCAAACACGTGAAGTTTTATTTGTGTATGTGATAAAGAATGACAGTGAGACAGAACCTATGAAATAGTCCAAGGCTCCAAGCATGTGAATTTTTGATTGTGTGATTACTGAAGACATGTGTGATCACCTAATTTTAAATTAATCGTTAGAGAAAACACACTGTTAGGCACTTAAATATTTTTTCAAAAGGTACTTGCTATCTTCTATTAACACGTACACAGATATTATCAGACAATGAAAATTCATGTAGTTATATCTAATTTATTTTTTTAAAATTGAAGTGTAATTATAATTATTTCATAATATTTATTTTAATGTTAACATTGGAAAAAAATTGCACAAAAAAATCATGAAGATATTATTTTATCTGTCCAACAATTGCAAAAAAAATAAAAATAACTTATGGCTTCTATAACTTATTTAAATTATAAATTTTAAATTATTTTTTATTTTGTGTACAATCGAATTCTTTACCTAAATTGAAACGAATGAAAGAATTATTCAAAGAAGAGGAAGAAAAGTGGAAGAAGGCATCTATTCTAAGCCAATAATAATATTCATTATAATCCTAATAATAGTATGATTCTGACATTTCACGTTCTCTATATTTTGTCACGTTTTGCATTTGTTTCATGGGGCTAATTAAAGGTATGAACGAGCTAGTCCACATAATTCCACTATAATTCACATTCAATTTGTTGTCTCCCTCTCCTCCATATATCTATATATATATATATCTTCATCTAAATTATCTTTTCACTATATAGTCCAATAGTGGGTCTCTCTGAAACCTACAAGTAAGCAATACCCATAAATTTTCTTGATAAAATTTTCACCATTTTTTTCCTCAATTCATTTTTCACAAATAATGGGTACTAAGAAAGTTTTGATCTTGGTGGTGTTTTCTATGTTCATGGTTTTTTCTTTCGGGCACGAAGAAGAGTGTCTGAATCCATTTTTAATTGATCAAAATATTTTCTCGAAAGATTATATTAAAAAATTAGCGAATGATATTGAGACGGTGCAGTGGATGAAGAATATAAGGAGACAAATTCATGAGAATCCTGAACTTGGTTATGAAGAATTTATGACAAGTGCTTTGGTTAGAGAAGAACTTGATCGGATGGGAATTAAATACAGGTGGCCGGTGGCTAAGACCGGTGTTGTCGCAGCCATCGGCTCCGGTAAGCCGCCGTTTGTTGCTCTTAGAGCTGATATGGATGCTCTGCCTATTCAGGTTAGTATTTATTTCTTGCTCTGCCTATCCAGGTTAATAACCAAGTTTTCTATGAAATTAATTTGTTAGATTATACGTTTTTTAAAATAATAGTTTTATTAAATAATCTAAAAAATTGAACTACTGATATGTTATTATAAAAAGATTTGACCGTGCTGTTTGTGTATTTTGGAATTTCATCCTTTATGACGTTGTATTACGCAAAATACTAGGATTGGTCCATAACTAGATCTAAGGCAATTTTATGGGCGAATAAATGAGGAAAAAAAAAAGGAATTAGTACTTCCATAGTTTCGAAATAGTTATAACGATTCACTCTCTTAGATTTAATTCAATTAATTTTTAAATTATATGTTGAATCTTAATAAAAAAAAATTATGACATGTAAAAAAGTTAAAAATAGTTATTACTTGTGCTAGTTTACTTTTCATTTTGGTCAGAAATAGCGGCGGCTGTAGCGGCAACATTTTAGCCATGAAGCTAATGTATGAGTCAAACCTCTTTTTTCCCGACGACATTCATTTATCCACGTACTTCCACCAAGTAGTATATATTTTGAATTTTGAAACTTTCTTTCTTCTATAATGGGAAAATAATATATTTCAATTGGCAGGTATATAAGTTTTTGCCATTTTTGTACGAATATATGAGTTTAAGTTATGCATATGGTCAATATCAATCTATTATATCAACACATCTTTGATGGATATAAAAATTACATCACTAGCTAACACTTTTTTATTGAAATTGAAATATAATAAGACTTTTACATAACAGTTATTTTCTATATATAAAATCATTTCATTATAACATCCTAATTTTTTTAAAATCATTTTTTCATATTATTTTATGTTATCTATAATAACATTATGTTATAACAACCAAAAAATATTTAGACAAATGATACTGTTATAAAAAAATTTGGCTTTTGGTATCAATTAAGAAAAGATCTAGAGTAATAAAATATAGAGTTAATTATCATGAAATATGCCTCTAAAATCAAAAAATATCTACACAAATGATATTATTATAGAAAGATTTGACTTTTGGTCTCAATTAAGAAAAGATCTAGAGTAAAAAAATGCAGAGTTAATTATCACGAAATATGCCTCTAAAAATCGAAAAATATCTAGACAAATTATAGAAAAATTTGACTTTTGGTCTCAATTAAGAAAAGATCTAGAGTAATAAAATGTAGAGTTAATTATCATGAAATATGCCTCTAAAATAGCTTATAACTTGTGTGTACATATAGGAATTGGCAAAATGGGATCACAAGAGCAAAGTTGATGGCAAAATGCATGCTTGTGCACATGATGCACATACCACCATGCTTCTTGGTGCTGCCAAGATATTACAACAACTACAACACAATTTACAGGTAACTAAAAAACTCTCAATTAATTAAGCTCAACATATATATATATATATATATATATACATACTTCTAAGGCCATGAAACTAATCGAATTCATCGTTCATATAGGGTACGGTTGTGTTAATTTTTCAACCCGCGGAAGAACGAGGGCACGGGGCTAAAGATATGATAGAAGAAGGTGTACTTGAAAATGTGGAAGCTATATTTGGTATGCATTTGGTACATAAGTATCCAAGTGGTGTAGTTGCATCTAGGCCTGGTGAATTTTTAGCTGGATGTGGAAGTTTTAAAGCAACAATTAGAGGGAAAGGAGGACATGCTGCTATTCCACAAGATACTGTTGATCCTATTTTGGCTGCTTCTACTTCTGTTATTAGTTTACAAAGTATTGTTTCAAGAGAAGCTGATCCTCTTGAATCTCAGGTAATATTAATTTATATTTCGCTTCTGTTTGGTCGTAGATTTTGAAGTTGAAACTTGAAAATTTGTGTTTGTGAAGTTGTGATTTTGGGAATATGAAGTTTTGTGCTGGTCTGGAAACTTGAAAATATTTGAAGATTAGATTTTCAATATCTGATCAAATTTCATAGCTAAATAGATAGTTTGAAGATAAATTTTTAAAATTTATGGCCAAACGCTAACTTTATTTTCAAACTAATTCTATTTTTTTGGACGATGACAAAGTGTTTATGTTTAATTTATGTAGGTTGTTTCTGTAGCTATGATTCAAGGGGGGTCTTCATTTAATGTCATACCAGATTCAGCTACAATTTCTGGGACTTATAGGGCATTTAGTAAGAAGAGTTTCTATGGTTTGAGGAAAAGAATCGAAGAGGTAATTGATATCAGCTTTTCTCATTTTAATTTATTTATCTTACTTTCTTTTTTAAGTCTGTTGAGATACTTTCTACCATCAACGTCTATTGATAAATAAAAGGGAAACTTACAAAAATCTCACTAGCTAGTTTAGGAGTTAATTATTTATATACACTCTAGTTTGCAATATTAAGAATCTTATCAGATTTTGGTGTGTTTAAATACGTCCAGATACATGTATCTTGAGATACATGAGGTCAAAATTAGGTTTAATTTATTTTAGATACACTGTATCCAAGTGAATTCGTATGTATTTGGATACATAGACAAATCTAGCTTACATCCCTGGCCTTCATCCATCTCGCTCTCCACTCTCCTATGTATCTGGCATCCCAGATACATGTGAATCATAACAAATACATGTATCTAGTGTGATTTGCATGTATTTGGGATACGTGACTATCACGCTCGCCTCCCTCCCATCTCGTTCGCCTCTCTCCTTATTTTTAGTGTATCTAGTAGCAAAAAAACATGTATCTAGTTGTATATTTTTCAATATCTGACAGAAAACTCTTAATTAATGGTAAATTATATAATTATTTAATTATTTAAAAATATAGGTAAAATTAATATATATGATATGGTATGTTTAGTAAAGTAGTTTCTCCTAAATAAATTATAATGTAGGGAGTAACTACTAAAAACGACATTTCTTTTTTTTTTTGGTTTTTCACCTGGTGTTCGGAGCACATGGAGTCCCGACTAAATTCGGATTGCGCACTGCAGGATCTATTCGGGGGTGGCGCTCCCAACAAGATTTTTTTTCATACCTAAGGCTAGAATCCGAGACCTCTAATTAAGATTAAAAACGACATTTCATTTTATGTGGTATATACATTAAATTTTTTTATTAGTCTCTTCTTAAAAGTAATTTTATTTTTAATATCCAGTAATAACTTATTTTAAAGTTTCTATTTCATCTTGAATGATTGCTGTGTATGTAGAATAATCTCATGTCATATTTAAGGCTATAAGTGTAAAATATATTTTTCTCATTTTAAAGCCTGGTCAAATATATATTTACACCAACTCTAAGGATGTTTCTAACTTTCTATGGGCAAAAATATTCCCTAGTTTGAAATGTCAAACTAGCATTACCTTACAAGTCAATATATGATTTTCTTTAATTTAATCAGGATTCACATTTATCTAATGCTTCAAATTTTTAAACTTCAAACAATCGTGATTACTTCACAAGTCAACATATAATTCTTTTTTTCATAATTCAATGCATTTGACTTAAAATATTTCGAATTCAATCGATAATAAATTTATATTTTTAATTTGATGAAAATTTCAGATCGTACGAGCACAAGCAGCTGTACATAGATGTACGGTGGAGATTGACTTTGATGGTCGCGAAAATCCAACACTTCCTCCAACTATAAACGATGCAAAAATATATGAACATGCTCAAAAAGTATCGAAAATGATCGTTGGAGAGGAAAACTATAAAATAGCACCTAGCTTCATGGGAAGTGAAGATTTTGCAGTGTTCTTAGAGAAAGTTCCTGGATCATTCTTCTTTTTAGGAACAAAAAATGAAAAGATTGGTGCTATTTACCCTCCACATAATCCAAATTTCTTCATTGATGAAGATGTTCTTCCAATTGGGGCAGCAATTCATGCAACTTTTGCATATACTTACCTTTTAAATTCTACAACTAAGTGTACTAATTATCATTCTTTTTAGGAGTCATGTAAAACATTCTTTTTTTTTTGTATGTTACATCTATATATATATATATATATGCAAGAAGCTGATCATTGATTCTAGTCCACTATGTGATGACCCGCCACATTATCACGCCACATAAGCGCCACGTAAGTGCCACATGTCACAAAGTTGCCCTTGTGGAAGCCTTACATAGGAAAAAGGCTAGTCCATATTGGAAGGTTCTAGAGACATGTGGAGAATTCTCTTGGAAGACTTTAGAATTCCATGGATTTGCATGGAAAGTCCTTAGAATCTTTTAGTTGTGTAGAGAAATCTAGAAGAGGGACTAGTTTGTAAATATGGAAAGACTTGTGTAGTAATTTTTATTTACACTTAAGCCCCTTAGGAGTAGTATAAATAGAAGGGGCCATTTGATTGTAAACCATCCAGAAATCAAACATTCTTCCAAGTAATACAAAGCATTCTTCATAAAATCTCTCTTGTCTTTCTTACAATCTAGCGTTCCCTTACCGATCTAGTCTTAAAGGCTTACTTGAGCTTGCAAGATCGTGAAAGATTCGTGAATAAGTAGAACCCGGATGACTACTGTTTTATTTGATCCGGGTTCTACTTATTCTTATGTTTCTGTGAAATATGCCTTGGGATTTGATGCACTGTGATATACTAGATGCCCCTATTCATGCTTCTACCCCTGTTTGGAGAGTCAGTCATAGTCACCCATGTGTATCGTGCTTGTTCTGTTGTGTTTATGGGATATCAGACTTGGGTTGACTTAGTAATTTTAGACATGACATATTTTGATGTGATCTTAGGCATGATTTGGTTGTCCCCCTATTTTGTTGTACGTAATTGCAATGCAAAAACTGTGGCTCTAGAGATCCCTGGGAGGGAAAGGTTAGAGTGGGAAGAGATGTACAAGCCTAAGCCAGCTAAGGTCATATCTTTTCTTCAGGCTAGAAAAATGGTGGGGCAGAGTTGTTTGGCCTATTTGTCCCATATTTGGAACATGGATGTGGAGTCCCCCTCTATAGAGTCTATTCCAATAGTGTGTGAATTTTTGAAAGTATTCTCTTCAGACTTGCTTGGTATGCCTCGTGATCGAGATATAGATTTCTGCATTGACTTAGAGCCGGGTACTCATCTAATTTTCATTCCTCCATACCATATGGCTCCGAAGAGTTGAGAGAGCTTAAGGCTCAGATCTAAGAGCTTCTTGATAAGGGGTTCATTCGTCCCAGTGCTTCCCCTTGGGATGCTCCGGTGTTGTTTGTCAAGAAAAGGGATAGTAGTATAAGAATGTGCATTGACTATCAACAACTGAATACCATCAGAAATAAATACCCTTTGCCTCGTATTGAAGACCTTTTTGATCAAT
The DNA here is from genome assembly GCF_947179165.1 of Solanum dulcamara. NCBI lineage: Eukaryota > Viridiplantae > Streptophyta > Magnoliopsida > Solanales > Solanaceae > Solanum > Solanum dulcamara. The sequence goes on from NC_077238.1 coordinate 10,061,834, forward strand.
TGCAAGGTACATCAGTCTATTCAAAGATTGATCTCAGGTATGGGTATCATCAGTTGAAAATTAGGCCTAAGGATATTCCTAAGACAGCTTTTAGAACCAGGTATGGGCACTACGAATTTTTGGTGATGTCTTTTGGGCTGACCAATGCACCTGCAGCCTTTATGAGTTTGATGAATGAGGTGTTCAAGTCATTCCTGGATTCGTTTGTGATAGTATTTATAGATGATATATTAGTCTATTCAAAGAGTGAACAGGAACATGCAGACCATCTCCGAATTATCTTAGGGGTTTTGGGAAGACAAAAGTTATACGCAAAATTGTCTAAGTGTGAATTCTGATTGCCTTCAGTTACCTCTTAGGCCATGTTGTTTCAAGTGAACAGGTAGTGGTACACCCGCAAAAGATTAAAGCAGTTAAGAATTGGGCTCGACCTAGTTTCATGATCGAGGTTAGAAGTTTTATGGGATTGGGATGTTATTATCCCCGGTTCATGAAAAACTTTGGTTCTATTGCTACCCACTTGACCAGGCTGATTAAAGAAGATGTGTCATTCGAGTGGACTGACAAGTGTGAAGGGATCTTCCAAAAGCTCAAGACTCTTTTGACCAAGCACCCATTTTGACCCTGCTGATTGAAGGTAAAAACTTCATTATTTATTTTGGTTCTTTACATTCAGGCTTGGGTGCTGTAATGATGCAGGATAAGAACGTTGTAGTATATGCTTAGCAAAGTTGAAGGTGCAAGAGAGGAGCTACCCGACTTATAACTTAGAGTTGGCAGCGACAGTGTTTGAAATAAAAATCTGAGGCATTATTTATATGGCGTCAAGTGTGAGGTGTTTACTGATCACTGCAGCTTACAACATGTGTTCACCTAGAAAGACTTTAATTTGAGACAATGCAGGTGGATGGAGTTTTTCAAAGACTATTATGTCACTATCCAGTATCATCCAGGTAAAGCTAATATGGTGGTAGACGCATTAAGCCGAAAATTGGTTAGCATGGATAGTCTAGCCTATTTGGGAGCCCTTAAGCGGACCTGGATAGAGAAATTCAGGCCTTGGAGGCTAGGTTCATGAGGCGAGACATCTCATAGAAAGGTGGGATAATGGCCGGAGTTGATCTAAGACCCACTTTCATAGAAGAGATCAAGACCAAGCAGTTTGAGGAAGTTAACTTAAACAAAATTAGAAGAAAGGTGTTGATGGAGAAGGCTCAAGACTCAACACTTGATGCAGGTGGAGTGTTCCACTTTAGGGGAAGGATTTGTGTTCCCCGGGTAGATGCTTAATTAAGGAAATCATGTCTGAATCTCATGGTTAGCGGTACTCTATTCACCTCGGAGTGACTAAGATGTATCAAGATTTGAAACAGTTATATTAGTGGCTGGGTATGAAGAAAGACAAAGATGAAGATGTAGCCAAGTGTCAGAACTGTCAACATGTGAGATATAAGCTCCAAAGACCTGCAAGTTTGCTTCAAAGAATGTCTATTCTTGAATGAAAGTGGGAAATGATAGTCATGGACTTCGTAGTGGGACTTTCTAATACCTTGGGAAAGTATGACTCCATTTGGGTGGTGGTTGATAGGTTAACAAAGTTTCCATTTGGGTGTGATTGATAGGTTAACAAAGTCAACACACTTTATTCCGAATAGAGTGGACTACAATGTACAACAGTTGGCAAGGATATATGTGAAAGAGATAATAAGGCTACACAGACCGTGGCACGCAGTTCACATCTAAATTTTGGGGGAAGTTGCATGAAGAGTTGGACACTCAACTCACTTTCAGCACTGTTTTCCATCCACAGACATATGGTCAATCAGAGAGGACAATCCAAGTGTTGGAAGACATGTTGAGGACATGTGTGATCGACTTTGGGGGACATTGAGACAAGTTCTTGACTTTGTGTGAGTTCTCCTATAACAATAGCGATCACTCCAGTATCGAGATGGCACCATTTTAAGCCCTTTATAGGAGGGGATGTAGGTCTCCCATTGGGTGGGTGGTTTGAAGCTGGAGAAGTGGAGCCATTGGGAGTAAATTTAGTGAGTAATGCCCAAGATAAGGTAAGAAGCATCCAAGCTAAGCTTCTAACAGCTCAAAGCCGTCAAAAAGAGTATGCTGACCGTAAAGTAAGGGATATAACATTCGAGGATGGTGACCGAGTACTTCTAAAAGTGTCACCCATTAAAAGGGTAATGAGGTTTGGCAAAAAGGGCAAACTCAATCCTCGCTATATTGACCATTTTGAGATTCTTAATTATGTAGGGCTAGTGGCATACAAATTGGCCTTACCACCTAGTTTGTCTAGGGTACATCCAGTTTTCCATGTATCGATATTGAAAAAGTACCATGGAGATGGGGACTACATCATTAAATGTGATTCGGTGTTATTAGATAAGGAACTTCAGTATGAGAAAGAACTAGTTGCAATTCTTGATCGTGATATCCGGAGCAATCCTTGATCATGATATCCGGAGAAATCATTGATCCTGATGTCCGGAAGTTGAGGACTAAAGAGATCAATATGGTTAAAGTGCAATGGAAACATCACTCGGTGGAAGAATCTACTTGGGTGACTGAGAAGGACATGCGAGATAAGTATCCTCAACTATTCGTCAAAATAGGTACTACTCTATCTCTACTTTAGGCCTATTTTCCCTAGTTAGTCATTCGGGGAGGAGTGATGGATAAATTGACATCTATTATAACGACCTGTCCCCATCGTTAAGAATAGGCCAATGGGGAAGGATTTTAGGCCAGAAAACTTTTGATAGTAACTTCGGAAAAATTTAGCCCAAGGTGATCATGTGAATGGTGGGGGATAAAATCTCTAATTTGAGTGGGTAATCTGATATCCAAGATGGTACAGAGCATTTACGTCTTCGCGAAATTGCATTTGGGCGAGTAAAACTCCTGAAATTGGATTTGGTGCAAAGGTTATATTTTAGTGCGTCTTTGGGAGGGGGTGTGTTATGAAATATGGGTTTGAAGCTCAAACTCTGAGCTCAATATTTCTGCATATCCCGCCAGAGCGAGATTTATCCCGCCTGAGTGAAAGGGTCCCGCCAGAGTGGGACAGTTACGACTTAAGTCGGGAAAACCCCCAGAAACGATCTTTTTCTGTAAAAATAGTTCCTAGAACGGCAGGAGGCGACCTAGGGCGATTTTCATTAATTTCCTACTAAATTCCACGCATAAGGTAAGGATGTTATTCCCTAAACTCATCATTTGATTCCTAGAACCTAGAAACAATGGTTGGTAATCATTGGGAGAGAGTCAGAACTGAAACTAAGGACAGAGAATAGCCCTAGGGTGGGGTTAGGATCATGGATTTTTGGCCTTGGATAAGAATTGGGTTATAATTCTTATGAATTAGGCTATTTTATTGATCATTGCGTATATGTTACTTTTTTAAAACCAAGAACTAGCAGAAAGAGTCCGAAAAAAGAAAGCTTTTGTATCTTAGAGTGGTCGAAGCTCAAATTCGAGGTAGGTGATGATTTTATTTTCCATACATATTTCATATACTTTTTAAATTGCTTCATGATATGCATATGTGTATATGAATAGGGAAACATGCTAGATTTTATGTGAAATGATCACTTGCTAGCCTATTTTGTGATGTACCTATTCTTGGTGATATAATATAATGATTAATGAATGAAATTGTAGTTGTTGGCATATTAGGATCGGATATCATGTTTCGATACATAAATTGGATCGGGTGTCACATTCCGATACACATTTGGATTGGGTATCACGTTCTGACACAAAGCTTGGACGGGGTGTCACGTTCCGACACAACTTGAGTGTTTATAGGTCCTATGAGAGGACCCTTATGTGAAATTATATCATATGGACTTGGATGAACTGTGATCTTATTGAGTATTGGACTGGGTTGGAATGGTTAACTTATTATATATATATATATATATATATATATATATATGATCCGCTTACTGGCTAACCGCGTGATTCTACTAGTACACTGTTGATTTTGTGTACTGATACTTCACTTGCTCTGTCTTTGTTGAGTACAGGGCATATTCAGCTCGTTGCGGAGAGACCTCGCTTAGAGGAGTAGTTATCTTATTCGAGTCCATGGGTGAGCTATTTTGTCATGCTATTATGGACTCTCTCATCTATTCTAGCCCTTCTTTCGGGGATTAGATGTTCAGACATTTTGTTAACGCTAAATGATTTCTTTTGGGAATTGGAGTTCCCTTTTTAGACTTGTTCAATTTTAGAGTTTTGGTACGATGACTTTCAGTTCTTAGGGTGTTTTTACCTCCATATGGTTTAGGTTGATAACTAGATGATTTCTGAGTTAATAGGAACTCAGTAGTTATTATTTATTTAAACCTGTTTTCGCATCTTTAAACTTTTGTATCATTGCAATTTTTGTTAGTTAAGCTGAAATGATGGTTCGTGACATATATGCATTTTTAGAATTTGTCGAGAAATTTGACTTTGATCCCTACCTCATATATTAATATCCAAAAGATGAAGGCATGAGGGAGAGGTACATAGAGGTTATTCTCGTCAGATTCTACTTGTGAATTGGGCATTCCCAATCCATATAATTAAACAAGAAAAAACTATATAATTAAACATACATCCATATCATATATACTAATGTTATCCATAGTTTCAAATAATTACATATTATCTCAATATTTAATAATTATATACTGAATTTTGACTCAGATACATTTAGATACATCACTCTTTAATATTAGCCTAAAATAGAGTCATACTCACTTAATTATCTCTCTAATTTACTCTTTCACTCTAAATCAGCCCACACTCTCCTAATTCCCTCCCATGGTTATCACCCAATTCTCTCTCATCTTCTTTTTCACCCGATCTTCTTCAATCAAAGTTCATTGATTTTGATTATTCTTAATCTACTTTGATGGCTAAGGATTCTTTAACCAAGAGTATTGTTAATAGGGGTACAACACACCACTACTATTGGGTAGAATAAGAATTTTTTTTTAATTTTGTGATGAGAAAATTACTTCATCAAGTGGCTTATCTCTCGAAGCCAAAGCCGTAAATTCAATAGATTTTGCTCTTGCTTAGTGTTGAATTTAGTGTTGAATCAAACACTGCACCAAAATAAAAAGAGGAAACTGATGATGATTGATTTCTTTTTCGGCCAGCCATTTCTTTACAACGATAATATTGTTTGATTGATTATGTATATAGTAATTCTTCCTCCTCCTCTTCCTCCTGTTATTTTTCCTCTTCCTCTTCTAAAGATATATATGCACAAATACATAAGATACTGCTTGTTTGATGAATATACCAGTGCATATTTGATATTAGATACATGTATCTGAATACATAATATGAAATTGGTACTAAATATACTACATGGAATTAATTTTGATACATTAGATAAAACGTATACTGAATATAAATACACTAGATACAGGCAGACATTTGAAATCATGAAAAACATATACATAGTGAAAACACAAATTCACAAGTCTTTGTGAATCACAAATATAGTGATTTGAGTTTTTAAAAGTAAAATCCAGATTTTTTTAGTTGATGAGTAAACACTCAATAACATTCAGATACATTATATCAGTTACAAATACACATCTTTTGGAGAAATTTTTTAGGGAAGAATGTGTGATTTACTTCTAAATTGGTGTGTTTTCGTTACATTCCACATTTAGATACACATAACTAGATGTATCCTCTTACCATGTGTTCGAGATACATGTATATGGGGACCAAAATATGATAGAAATGGTAATATTGAAAATTCATGGGAAGACAGGTAATTAACTCCTAAACTAGTGGGATTTATGTTGTTTGCCCATTAAAATAATGCAAGAAAAAAAATGATAGGTCCACGTGGAAATTATGTTCCAGTTGTTCCAGGCCGATTAACTAGTGGTCTTGGATTCAAACTTCAGAATGAAAAAAAATCTTGTTAGAGAACACTTTCCTCTCTAATTGACTTGCATGTCTCAAAATCAAATTAATGAGAAATTTAATATACATACCAAATACCAAATGAAAAAAATAAAACCCCCAAATTAATTTTATTTGCAAATTTTAGCCCAATTTTACCTTTTTAAATAAAAAATTTGTCATCCTGTAACCAACTGCCATCTTCTTCCTTTGACAAGCTTTTTCTTATTCTTCCAGTTCAATCTGAAAAGTCAAAGTCAATGGTAATTATTTGTTTGTTAAAATCGATTAGGCGACTTCTTTTATAATTGGTACTAAAAGTTGATATTAAATATTGATTTTTTTTAGGTTTGAGAATTGAGCTTAAAAATTAGAAGATGATTCAAAACTCATTTGAAGTTACAATGTTTAATATATATTATGTACACATGTGATATACATTATCGTAATGACATTTTCAAGTCCATTTCAACTTAGAATTTTGATTCAGAACTAGTTTAAATCACTTCAAAAACTTTCTCAAATTTTGTGTATAGCTTCATTAGGTGTTCCCAACAAATTTCACTCATACCCATCAAGTTGTGTGTGATGTACAAATGCCAATTTGTTGAGTTTGAGCTTGTTTGTAGAAAAATATGAAGTGGATTATTGATTTTGAAGGTTTCATTCGAATCCAACACTTGAGACTGACATTATATTTATAAGGATATCAAATTTGGAGTTAATTTGGAGTAACATGAATTAATTTTAAAGGAAAAATGTGGTACTAAAATTTCTACACAACAAATTATGAAGATCTTCAGATTTTTCGATTAAACTTGATGAATCGTCAATTTTAGTCATAAATATTGTAAAGATCTCGATGATATCAAGATTGGTGGTCAAAATACTAATAATCACCATTACTTGTTGTTAAGGCAAGCGTTGTAACTAAAATCCTAACGATCACTGTATCTTGTTGTTTAGAAAGTCTTGCGCAATATAAAGAAGACAAAAAAATCTTGACGACCTGCCACTGTTATATGCATACCCGAGGTGTGCGAAGATGAAATTCCTGAGCAAAAATAAGGAATACTTTCTCGATGTTGTAGATCATGCATATCTAGTTTGTCCAAAGGAGACGGGCACTACCCCTAAATTAATCAACCAAGTAAAAGTTGAAGTTCAGTTGGAATCCATATAGTCTAGTAGTTTTTTTACTATGAAATATTTTAGAATCCTCATCAAGGAAGGTATTCATTATTGGGACGGGTTCAAACTAGACTAAAGGGAGGAGGGGGAAAAAAGCGAACACTTAGAAAACTAGAAAACTTTTTCTTTTTACTTTAATTTAATCTTGCGAAATAATTATTTTTGTACTATATTTTTTAACGAGGTAGAATTTTAAATAGTGACACAAAATAATTCTAGGAAAAACTACGGTTGCTCACAGTTTTGGTTAAAACCAAAACCAAATCGAAAATTTAACCAAACCGACATTTGGTTTGGTTTGGTTATGGTTATAGGAAAAAATAACCGAACCAAACCGATAATTATTTACATAAAATTTATAATTATTTATATGTATAATATTAGTTTTTCATAAATAATTAAAGATATTTTATACCTTTTAATTATTGATTTAATATTAATCTACTTATTTTTAAGGCCCAACAATCCAAGCCCAACTCTCAAGCCCAATTATAAATTCTAATAAACACTAAACAACAGTCCAAGTCCAACAATCCAAGCCTATTAGCCAACTCTCAAGCCCAATTCTAAATCCTAAATTCCTAATAAGCACTAAGCACTTAAGCAGTAGGCAACAACATAAGGTAAAAGTTAAAACTTTAAAACCCTAGTATCTGTTTTCTTTTTACATTTCTGTTCCTCTCACGTTGGTTTCTCACAAAGTCACAGACTCACAGTCATAGACTAACAGTGAAGGCTCAAGAGCAACCTCAACTCCTCAACCCCAAGTATAAGATTGTCAAATTTTGAGAAGGTTTGTAAGAAGTTTTTCAAATTTTAAATTGATTTTAAGTTGTTTTTTTTGTTTCGAATGTTTAATTTGTTTCCTTTTCTGTTTCGAACCTCTGTGGGCGTGAGGAAAAAAGAGCTTCGTGAGAATTTGAAGAATGTAGAGAGAGAATATTTGAATTATCTCGGCTAGTCATAAACCGAATAACCGAACCAAACCAAACCAAACCGACAATAACCAAACCCGTGGTTATTATTTTACTTGGTTTGGTTATGGTTTTAGACATTTAATAACTGATTAAATTGGTTTGATTATGATTTTAATCAATAACCGACCCAAACCGAACCATGAACACCCCTAGGAAAAACTACGTAATTACACAAACATTCCTACCATATTTACTAATTCTACATATAGTTTGAATTATTACATATTGTCTCAATAATTAATAATTTCATACCATATTTTAAGTCAGATACACCTAGATACATGTATTTTTGCTACCAAATACACTTTGAAATATAGATACATAAGGAGAGAGGCGAGCGAGAGAGGAAAAGGGGCGGGCGAACGAGATAGGGGGAGGCAAGTGATTTAGGAAAGAGGCGAGTAAGAAAGTGTCACGACCTAGCCCCGTAGGCCGTGACTAGTGTCCGAATTGGACACTTGTATACACACATATTATCTATTGTCAATCGACAATTAAACACGATATAGAATTTATATGGGTAGCACGTTGTCTCAAACGGTCACTTATATATATACCAAAATTAGCTATTTCTTGGGGAGTCTTAATTGTCAAAAATAAGATAACATAATACGTAAGCCGACAAGGCTTTCACTCCGAATGTAAATGTCCAAAAACATAAGCCATACTAGTACACCAGACAACATCTACATACAACCCACTCATGTGTCTACAGACCTCTAAGAGGATTAACAATAGCATATGATGAGACAGGGCCCCGCCGTACCCCCAAAATACACAAATATATACATTATAAGGATTAGTACCAAAAGTTTAGGCTCCGAGACAATGGAGCACTTCAACCCGTTGAGTAGAATCCTAAGGTGGCGGCTCTCCAAAATGAGTATCTGTACCTGCGGGCACGAAACGCAGCCCCCCGAAGAAGGGGGTCAGTACGAAATATGTACCGAGTATATAAAGCATAAAATATCGTAAAGGAGATTACATCTGAAATAAAGATTCAGGAGTCAAGTATCCTAATCAATAAATCACTGTACCTGTGTCTTATAAAATAAAGACATGCATATCATCATCATATATCGTACCTGGCCCGTTATGGGACTCGGTGTCACAATTATATCAATATATCGTCATATGTATATATATACCATACCCGACCCTCTAGTAAGGGACTCGGTGAATAGAGTAGTGTACACTGATACCGTACCCGGCCCATTATGGGACTCGGTGCCATAATCATATCGTCATATCATTATAATATCATATTATCATATCACGTACCCGGCCCTCTAGTAAGGGACTCGGTGAATAATGTAGTGGAATCCATACATGATAACATACCCGGCCTATCATAGGACTCGGTGAATAATACCATAATAATATGCACGAATAAGGTATCATTAGCAACCTTGTGAAATTTGATCATTATCGGAGACTTAATAGAATAAGCAAAATAGTCCATCATTTGAAACCCAAGACAATAGTCATTATGAATCACACCAATTATGGATCATACTAAAATATGAATTATACCACAACATGAGTTATACCAACTAGGATGGCTGGAATCATACACATGAGTCAAGACATAACAATATAAATTTTGAAAATCAAGAACGGTAGCCATCCGAGTATATCTACGAATAAGAGTTTCTTTGGAATTTAAGCATACGTCATTCGTTCGTTTCATATGGATCATGCCAAAAGAAGAAAATGTTAACTTTACATACCTTTAGCGTTTATACGTATATGTTGTCCAATATTGTCTCAACCTATATTAAAACGTTAAGCACTATGATTAAGCTATGGACAAGAATAAAACGTAGTCTATCGTTAGTAGGTTATTTCTAAAAAAAATTGGACAGCACCTCCCCTATACCGCTCACTTTTCCCACTTTCAAACCAGCCATATAATCATCAACCAACATCAACAATCCAAAATATTGACACAAAATAAGATTTATTATTCATGTTACCAAAGCAGTAAATTCGGAAGTCAAGTACCTCACGTTGTATCTAAATTTTGAAAATGAAAACGGCAAAATTGGACTTTATAACCTTCATGAAACATTTAGATCTCTGTCTTAAGTTTCCAATGCAAAAGAAATCAACTCAAAATTCATTTTCTACAAAGAGATATCATCAAAATACGAACAGCTATACATGAAGGAATTTTCAATCCAGAATCTGGACAGAATTTGTCTTAAGATTCATGCTCAGTTTTCGACATAATAACAGCAGATATAGACTAAGACATAAACATAAGAGTTGTAGGTACGTGTATTAGCTTTCCAAAACATGTTTAATATCTAAAATCTAAGGTCTACACAATGAGATATTCCAGAATTACTACCAGCTACTCAATTCCAAAAACGGGTTTGAACATTCACAATCTTCATACACCTTTTTCCTCCAAATTCAAGAACAACAACTCATCAACAACATCAAAACAATATCAACCATTATTATACATCATCACTAAGATAATTCCATCTATTTAATCTACCTAAAACAACCCTTTAACCCATAACTCTCAACAAATCACCAAACTAGTTTATAACACTATTTTCTCCGTTCTAATCCGTTAAAACTCTAACTAAACTTGTTAACAATGAAAAGGAGACTTTAATATTACCTTAAATTTGCAGCACCACATAAAATCTTCTCCTTATTGGCTGATTTCTAGCTCAAATTGAAGCCAACGCGACGTACAACAATTTTCTCTTCATGAGCTTCGGATTTCGGGACTTGAATTTTGGTCGGATTTGGGATTTCTCTCAAGAACTCTCTCTCTCTCTCTCTCTCTGGAAATTTCCAGAATTATGTTGATCTAAAGTATGAAGGAATAGTTACAAAAAATCAGATTTAATTTCGTGGGTATTGGGCCTGACCCGAATTAGAATTGGGTTGGGCCGAATTCACTATTTAGTTTGGCCTGTCAGACTTAAAACGTCTATATCTTATTACTTCGATATCACATTTCGTCCCACGACCTATGGTTGGAAAGATATTTCAATTATCTACAACTTTCATGTTGAGAGTTTTCCCAAATTCTCAAATTATAAAGAGGTTATGGCCTCCCGAAGTCAGCTTACCCGAAACGTAACTTTAAGAAAAACATATTTGATGGCTTCTATTTTGATTTGGCTTAAGGGTCCTTCTTGAGATGTATTTTACTACACATAAATTATTCATATAACTTGACATCTACAACAAATCATGTCCTTTTAAAATTCAAAATTAAAAGTCCTTGAATTTATAATCGTTAGCTTACGAATAATCCAAAATGCAAAAATACGGAATGTAACAGAAAGTTTGTGTATCCCAGATATATGCGAACAATACTAGATACATCTATTTGGGATAACATATATATTCTGAAATATAGATACATAGAGAGAGAGAGAGGCGAACGAGATAGGAGAGAGTCGGATACATACAAATCCACTTGGATACAATGTATCTAGAATAAATTATACTTAATTTGACTCCATATATTCGAGATATATGTATTTGGAGGCACCAGGTACTTGTATCTGGTGACCACAATCTGGCACGAATAATAATTTTAAAAACTCACACGAAGGCTGTCACAACCCGAATCCGGGTATGATGACACTCATATCAATCCATCGAGACAAGTCAGTCTAATGTCCAACGGAAAGTAGATGCAGAAGAAAAGACATGAATCAAAATTTAACTTAATCGAAAACACGTAAAACAAACTTAAAATCCCCCAATATTGATTGTCACGTGTACAAGCCACTAATATATTACCGAAGTACGAAACAAAATACAGTCACAATGTCTTTGTCTCTAGAATACAACTAAAACATAATAAAAGAGTAAGAGGTGCCCGCTAAATGGATGTAACAGCTACCTCAACACTCAAAATGATAGCCTTGGATGTGGTGGAAAACACTAGGAGATCAAGCAGCTCCGGGCTCACAACCTAAACAAGTGTAGAAGCAAGGGGTGAGTACCAAACAATACGGTACTCAGCAAGTGGATAACTAAAACTAAGCAAAGCTCAATAGATACAAGTACTCCTATCATCCCAACCGAATCTCCTTAACTACAACCTGCATAAAATCAGCCAAACTCTACACTCTACACAATAATAATAATACAGTCCACGAATACTCATCAGTAGTCTCATCAAGTGAATCATATCAAGTCAAGTTCAACATATATAGAGCAATAAGTGGTAAACACGAATTTCACAAATATCAATAAAATGCGATGTAATGCAATGAGATGATGCATGTCTGTCCTATCGGTACACATTTGCTGAATTACAGTCTAAAACCCATGGAGAATATTTCAGTCCATGTTACCTGCCACAGAGCGTGTGACCCGACCCCTTTATTTCATATCATTTTCAGTCTTAGCGCAGTATGTGAGAACCCATGCAATCAATTCATGTTCATATGATTCACGATAATAACATGACAACAACAATATTTTTTTCTATCTCGTATCAACATAGTCATTTCACATGTCCAAAATAAATTCATAATCTCATCATATCAATTTCACCAATACATGTCATTAGATCGTCATTTTATATCCCCCATCTCCATTTTAAGGCCAATTATACAGTCAATAATCCAGTCCAATTCTCATTACTCCTCAGTGCACGTAACAAGGAAATACAAGCATGTACAAGCTTAAACTGAGGTTTAGAAATTCACTTGCCTCAAATAATCAAGCAATTACTCCGGGACTTGAGCCTTCCCTTTAAGTTGGGCCTCCAAATTAACGTAATCTAGTCAAATAAATAAACACAATAAGATTTTAAAACTAACAACACACAGTTTACTATATGTCTAGCCTAGACACAAAAACTCACCCAAATCTATAATCAAGTTCCTAATCTTGATGCCAATTTATATGGTAACACTTATATTTTTTAAATTTCAAGCCTAGGGTTAAGAATTAAGACTCAAACTTCCAAATAAGATAGATTTAATGGTGTTCATATAATATAATACACCTACTATTTAATTATATATACCAATATATCAAAACTTGGATCATAATATAATGACCACAATAAAAATATTCTTAAACCAAGAATTAATGCATAAACAGTGACCTCTAACAACGAATCACTTCTTTAACCCATATTAACCTTTATTATATGTATATGATGATTCCTTGTTATTGCCTTATAATTGTCCGTGATTGGTCACTCACCTTTGTCCCCTGGATCAAATCACCATAAATAAATCCAAGTAAACTGAAATTTCCTTTCCATCCACTAATACACAAATACCATAGGCTCCAATCCGTCTAACTAAAGGCATTAATTTCTTAAGCACATTGTTGTTATTATTAATTAATAAGAAAAAAAAATGGGAAGGCCAAGAAAGAGTTCATAGTACCTACTGTCTCCGTTTTTGATTGCGGCACCCTAGGTATGAAAAACAATATTGTAACCTCCGTTTACCCCCAATTAATTTTCATAAATATGAAATAAGTGGTATAAGATATTAAATAAATTATCAATTTAGCCCACCAACTAAATTAATTTTCTAAAGTTACCCCTCAACTAAATAAGCGAAATTATCAAATTGTCCAAAATAATCATTAAAAAATTATGGACTGAGTCTTTTGTAAAAAAAAGGACTAATTCTCAAAATGACTTAATGGGTCATTACAAAGGCAGGTAATTTAATGCCCATAATTCTATTTATGCAAATCACCTAAAAAGACGAATACATACATACCTTTCTTATGGATTTCGAACTTTTGGCCCAAACTCAAATATAGTGTTTACAAGCCCAAATCTCCTCTCACTAATTCAATGGACAACATACAAATGGAGTTCATGTAGAGATTTTTAGATAAATGAATTCTTTTAGATTAATTTGTACTTTTATTTTGATATTTTCTTTTATTACAGACTATGAGCCCGTTTGGATGGGCTTTAAGTTGGTCAAAACCAACTTAAAGCCTCTTTTTAGCTTTTGGACGTGTTTGCCTACTGCTGACTTTAAGCCATAAAGTTCTTAAAGTCAGTCAAAAATGAAAAGTTAGGATTCCTAACTTTTTTTTCCAAAGTGCTTAAAGTCATTTTCTTTAACCATGGAAATTACTTTTATATCCCTTTTAATTTAACTAAATTCCCAAACTACCTTTTTTTATTCTTTTAACCCTAAAATTCACATCATAAACACTTTTATCCAAACACTAAACTGCTTATTTATAAAAATAACTTCCAGCACTTCAAACTTCTAAAAGCACTTCATTACTTTTTTTAAGCCCATCCAAACGGGCTCTATACCTATTTATCTTTCCATTACTCTCCTCATATCTTTGCTTCTCCAACTGCTTCTCAGTTTCTCTTTTTTGAAGGAAAAGCCATCTCCGATGCATATTTTTCTATCTATGCATATCTATGAAAGCGAGTGCTTTTGATGATTCCAATTTTCTTTTCACGTTGACTTGTTTTAGAAAATTGAACAATTTTGTTTGTTTCGTATCAAAAGCATAATAGGGAAAGCTTCACTCTGATGCATTTACGAAATAGAGAAATATAAAGAGGAATTGGGGAGATAGTTTTGTTATCGTCCTTTGTAAATTCAAATCTAATTTGGAACACTTTATGTCCTGTTTTATAAGAAGCAACATCCATTTTTGTTACTAATAAATGACCGGCAACAAAGAATCACGAGCTCCAATGAGCTCTATGAAAATCAATGTTTAGATTTGTTTGTAAAAGAGAAACTCAGAAAATGTAAGAAGAAGAGAGAGCAATTGTTATGAACACTCATTGTATTGAGAGTGTAAAAACTTGTGATTTGCAATCAGTACATGTGTTGTATATATAGCACTTCATTACCTAGTAACTAATTCATATTTAACTAACTATCTGACAAGTTGTTACAACTAAAAACTAGAAGGACTAATCTGTCCTTTACTGATTATATCACAACACTCTCCTTCAAGCTAGGAGGTGAAAAAATATTTAAAACTTTAGCTTGGTGTTCATGTTGCAATTTAGACAGCCCTTTGGTCAGGATATCAGTAGGTTGTTCCTGAGTGGGAAGGTAGTCTATTTTGATTAACCCCTGCTGCAATCTCTCTCTTATAAAATGGCAATCCATCTCAATATACTTAGTCCTTTCATGGTACATTGAATTTGCTGTAATTTGGATGGCAACCTTACTGTCACTGTACACTTGAACTAATAACTGCACTTCTGCATCTACTTCTCTTAGCATTCCAAGTAACCATACTAATTCAGACACAGTAGAGGCCAAACTTTTATACTCAGCCTCAGCTGAGCTTCTGGACACTATAGTCTGTTTCTTGGCTTTTCATGAGACTAAGGACTTACCAATATTGATCATGTAGCCTGTAACAGATCTCATGGTAAGTGGACAAGAAGCCCAATTAGCATCACAAAAGGCAGTGACTAATCCATCTGAATCTGACTACCCTCAATGCAGCATCCATGTGAGACTTCTTAGGCTGATGTAGGAAGTGACTTAAGCTTTGAGTGCTAAAAAATATGTCTAGTCTTGTCATATTGAGATACATCAACTTTCCTATCAATTTCTGATACATAGTTTGATCTATCGAAGGGTCTTCTACTGCTTCTTGATTCTTTCCCACATGTTCATCATATTTTTTTGATGTTAGTTTGATATTGACATATATAGGGGTTCCTGCAGGCTTGGCTTCTGTCATTCCAACTTCAAATATGAGTTCAAGGGCATATTTTCTTTGATGCATTAGAAAAACTCTATCCCCAGAAAGTATTTAGTTTCCCTAAGTCTTTCATCTTGAAGATTTTTTGCAATGCCTTCTTTGTCTCTTCTATTAGCAATAAGTTGCTACAAGTTATCTGTATGTAATCCACATACACAAGTACAAGGATGATTCCTTCTTCTGATTTATTGATGAATAGGGAGTAGTCATATTGACTTTGTTTGAACTTAAGATTAATAAAAGCTTCAGTCAATTTATGATTTCACTGTCTTGGAGCTTGTTTAAGCCCACATAGAGACTTTGTCAGTCTACGCACCTTCTCCCCTTAGCTGATAAATCCCTGAGAAAGCTGTATGTAGATATCATCCTCCAGATCACCATGGAAGAAGGCATTAAATACATCCATATGATGTATGAGCGAATTTCTTGAGGCTGCAATGGAAAAAATAGATCTTAATGTTACCATATTGACAACATGTGAGAAGGTCTCTTTATAGTCTATCCTTTCTTTCTGACTATATCCTTTAGCAACCAGCCTTACTTTGAACCTCTCTATTTCTCCTATAAATTTATACTTGACTTTGTATATCCATCTGTAGCCTATAGGCATCTTGCCTTGAGAAAGATCAGTAATCTCCCAAGACTTGTTGCTTTCCAATGCTTGTATTTCAGCTTCCATTGCATCCACCCACTTTTTATCTTTGATAGCTTCTGAATAGCTTGTAGATTCCTGAATAGTTGATATAGCAGTAATATAGCACTGATATATGGGGGGAAAATGAGAATAGCTCATATACTCAGATAGGGGATATTTAACATCAGTGGTTATATTTAAGGACAAAAAACCCTTTAGCTAAGGAGGAGTTTGTTTAGTCCTACTTGATCTTCTAGTATCAGATGGACTTGATCTTCAAAAATAGTTGCATCAGTAGAGGGAACTGGTTCTTCAAGAATAGTAGGCTTAAGTACTTCTGGTATATAAGGTTCTATATTAGTAAGCTCTTCCCTAACATCTTGTTTCTCCATGTCAACAATATCATGTTCACTTGCAATACTAATGTTTCTATCACAACCAACTGGTGCAGGAGCTGGTATAGTAAAATATTGGAACTGCAATCTGAATCCTGAAGGAAATCTACAAATAGGCACTGGTTTTTAGAACTATCCACTTGTGAGAAAGGGAATATGTCCTCTCTGAATACAACATCCCTACTAGTAAGGAATGTTTTATTTACTAGATCATGTAGTATGCACCCCTCTTGTATTTTTGAATATCCCATATGCACTACTGATTTTAACCTTGGCATTATTTTGTCATATTCAGTAAGGTTTTTGGCAGTGCACAAACAACCAAGTGTTCTTAGATGAGACAACAATGGTTTGTGACCATATAACCTTTCATACGGGGTTTATAAGCTGTAGCTAATACATAATGTCCCCAAAATCTACAACAACAACAACAACAACCCAGTAAAATCCCACAACATGGGATCTGGGGATGGTAGAATGTACGCAGACCTTATACTACCAAGGTAGGACGGTTGTTTCCTAGAGACCCTCGGCTCAGTAAAAGCATAAATGCATAAATGCATTAGAATAGGAAATTAAAAGCTTTATGAGAAAAACAACAAACAAATAACGAATAGATAACAAATAAATACAAATAAATAAATACAAGTAACAAATAACGATTAAATAAATAATGATAGCGTCACAGGTTCAATAGAGTAATCAAAACATAGAAAGTAATAAATAATAACATAAATAACATAAATCAGAATTCACAGCGCAAGAGATCGTAATGCACTACTACGCCTATGAATAGAGAAGAAAAACAAGACTATGAACTAGCATTCTACCCTAATGTGGGTCCTCCACACCCTCCTATCTAAGGTCATGTCCTCCGTAAGCTGTAACTGTGCCATGTCCTGTCTAATCACCTCTCCCCAATACTTTTTCGGCCTACCCCTACCTCTTCTGTAACCATCCATGGCCAGCCTCTCACACCTCTGCACTGGGGCATCTGTGTCTCTCCTCTTCACATGTCCATACCATCTCAGTCGCATTTCCCGCATCTTGTCTTCCACCGAAGCCACTCCTACCTTGTCCCGAATAGCCTCATTTCTAATCCTGTCGCTCCTGGTGTGCCCACACATCCATCTCAGCATTCTCATCTCAGCAACTTTCATCTTTTGAATGTGAGAAGTCTTAACTGGCCAACACTCCACCCCATACAGCATAGCCGGTCTAACCACCACTTTATAGAACTTGCCCTTAAGTTTTGGTGGCACATTCTTGTCACACAGCACTCCGGAAGCGAGCCTCCATTTCATCCACCCTACCCCAATACGATGTGTGACATCATCGTCAATCTCCCCGCTGCCTTGCATGATAGACCTAAGATACTTGCAACTACTTCTTTTTTGGATGGCCTGAGCACCAAGCCTAACTTCAACGCCAACCTCCTGAGGTGTCTCACTGAACTTGCACTCTAAGTACTCTGTCTTTGTCCTACTCAACTTAAACCCTTTAGACTTTAAGGTATGTCTCCAATCCTCCAGCTTAGCGTTAACTCCGCGGCGAGTCTCATCGATCAGGACTATGTCATCCGCGAAAAGCATACACCATGGCACCGCATCTTGAATTTGTCGCATCAATCCATCTATCACTAAGGCAAATAAAAAAGGACTAAGAGCTGATCCTTGATGCAGCCCCATCACCACTGGAAAGTGCTCTGAGTCCCCTCCTACTGTCCTTACCCTAGTTTTGTCTCCCTCGTACATGTCCTTGATCACCCTAATGTATGCCACAGGTACACCTTTAGCCTCCAAACATGTCCATAGTATTTCTCTTGGGACTTTATCATAAGCCTTTTCTAGGTCGATGAATACCATATGCAAGTCCCTCTTCCTCTCCCTATGCTGCTCCACCAGTCTCCTCATAAGATGGATGGCTTCTGTAGTTGAGCGTCCCGGCATAAATCCAAACTGGTTCTCTGAAATAGACACGTCTCTCCTCACCCTCATCTCTACCACTCTTTCCCACAGTTTCATAGTATGGCTTAGTAGCTTAATACCTCTATAGTTGTTGCAACTCTGGATATCCCATTTGTTTTTGTATAGAGGGATCATTACGCTCGACCTCCATTCTTCGGGCATCGTTGCCGTTTTAAAGATGACATTAAATAACCTAGTCAACCACTCCAAACCTACCGAGCTCGTGCTCTTCCAAAATTCCCCAGGAATCTCGTCAGGTCCGGTTTCTCTTCCCCAGCGCATCCTATGAACGACACTCTTAACCTCCTCGACCTTAATACTCCTGCAATACCCAAAATCGCGACGGTATTTTTACTTGAAACCTCAAGGCTCTAGTCATCTCAAGTAAATGCCTGTGTTTTCTATCAGGAACTCCATTTTGCTGAGGAGTATGTGGACAAGACCTCTGATGAATAACTCCTAACTCTTTAAAAAGACTATCATAAACTGAGTTGACAAACTCTGTGGCATTATCGGACCTAAGTACTTTGACAGTTTTATCAAACTAAGTATTAACATATTTGAGAAATACTTGAAGAGAAAAACATACATCAAACTTATATTTGAGTAGAAACAACCAAGTCATTCTTGAGAAATCATCAACTATTGTAAGATAAATAGTAAGAGTCTGAGATCTAGAATCTATAAATACCTTTTCAACTCAAGAAATGCTAAAACTATTTGGAGTTGGTATTTCTAACTAAGTCGGAAGGAGTCCATGGAGTAACGTCAGACTTTCATGTAATTCCGTCTAATCAAGGTATAAAATTAAAAAAAACCGATCTTTTCTTTTCCACGGTTTTTTATATTTCAGTTCAGATACGTTGCTCGACTTGCGCCTTTGAACGCTCGACCACTATTATAAGGACCCCAAAGATCAATATTTATCAAGTCAAAGCAACTAATACTTTTGATACTGCTAGAAGGAAAAACAGATCTTATTTGTTTAGCATAAGGATAAACCAGACATTTAGAGACTTTACACACACTTTCCTTATTCATCAAAAATATCCTAGCTAGTACACCTCGAGATACATGTCCCAATCTTTGATGTCATAACTCCATCTCTGACTCCTTGATATCTGAGTGCACATCATCAACAACACATGCAATTTCTTTATTATCACTATCCAGTCTGTGTGTTAATTGTCTTTACAACAGAAACATACCACCTTTTTATTTACCAACCTCTTTCACCTTCTCGCTGTAAAGCTTCTGGAAAACACAAAAATCAAGAAGGAATAAGACTGAGCAACCTAGTTTCTTTGTGATCTTGCTGACAGACATCAGATTATATTTGAAGGCAGGTATGTGAAATACTTGAAATAACACTTTTAGTTGATAGATTACAAGAACCAACATGTGTCACTTAAGTGATATCATTATTTGGTAGAGATACATTCTTAGGAACATCAAGTTTGGAAACAGAACCTTTTGTTAACATATCCAAGTTAGAAACCATGTGATTTGTTGTACAAGTATCTACAATCCACACTTTACTATTTTCAGTAACAAATAAGGCTTTACCTGCAGTATTTGCAGCACTGCACTCAGCTAAAGTAGCCTCCAACTTATGATTCATCATTTTCAGAATGTGGTCATATTACCCCTTTGAAAAAGTGTAGCTCTAAAGTAGTTGTTTCACATCTTTTTCAGCTTGACTTGCTGGTTGAAAACTGTGTTTAGAACCTTTAGCTATAACTCCATTAGTGTTTGGAGAATTAATCTTCTCCCACACAGATGTATGTACATTTGTGTTTAGGCCATAAGAAAAATGTTCTTGCACTAGCCGGGCTTGATTAGAATAACTAGTGTCATTTGTAGTATAGGCAACATTGACACCTTGAGCCTTCCTTTTGGCTTTGAAATCTAGTGGATATCCTACAATTTTGTAACAAAATTCTTTGGTGTAAGCTTTGCACTTACAGAGATCACATATAATCATAGAGTTTTTCTTAAACCTTTGGCTCACTCCTGAACTGCTACCAACTTTTGAGTACATGCCCACAGAGAGACTAAACTAACAAAACTCATTCCCATAGTAATTACAGCCTTTTGACTCTCATATCCTACTATCATAGAATATGCCTGATTAATAGTTGGTAATGGATCCATCATAAGGACTTGGCACCTTGCTTGATGATAGGATTTATTCAGTCCCATTAAAAACTGATATAGTTTTTGCCTGTTCATATGAGCTACAAATCCATTTGATTTTTCACAGTTACAACAAGGAGATGGTACCAATACCTCAAATTCATCTCATAGACTCTTAAGTATGGTATAATACACAAAAACAGAAGAAGTACCCTGCTATAAAGAGGCAATGTCTTTATGTAAAGTATAGGTTCTCGACTTATCTACTTTGTCCAATCTCTCTTGCAAATTAGTCCATACACTCAAAGCACTAGAAGAAAATGCAATTCCACTAAGTAGACTCTTTGAAACTAAATTCATTGACTTTGACAACACAATGACATTCACTCTTTCCCACTGCCCCCACAGTTCTTCAGCATACATCTCTTTTCTGCATGTTCTATGAACGAACCCTAACTTGTTTCTTCCTAATAAGGCTAGTTTAACTTATCAACTCCATAAGGTAATTTTCAATGCCAAGTAATTGAAATGAGATAATACTAATTCCACTCATATCAGTAGGGCTAAGAAATAAAGGATGATTATAGTTAATATCTTGTCCTAATACAGAGTTGCCATTTAGAGGAACATAATTACCAGGTCATTGAACATTATTGAGATCCACTCATTCATGTTCTAATGCCGTTATTGATTTTTTGTAACTTTGAATTTCTTCAATTTTGTCGCGGAAGCAAGGAATTGTACGCAGATTGCAGCTTCAGCTGAGCTATGATTTGCAAATCAACTCCAACAAAATTGAATGAACTTGTGAATCAAAAACTTGATTCTTTGATTCTACTAGGAGTGGCAAAATCAAAGCCTACCCTACCCAACCCAACCCATTTAAATTTGGATTGGTTTTTGAGCCACTCATTCATTAGCTCAACTCATTTTAACTCAATCCATTTCAATCCGTAAGAAATTGGGTTGATATGTAACTCAAATTGGCTAATGAGAAATCTGGTTAAAATATTTTTAAAAAACTTATTTTTTCAATTTGATATGTTATATATAGTCATAATAAAGAAAAAAATAATTTTATTAGATACTAAAATGGTTTAAAAGAACAAATAAAATAATTAAGCTTAGTAAAAATTGGGTTGGGTTGGGTCTTGATCCGTTATCTAACTCACTTTGATCCAACCCATTTTGATCCAAATTAATTTAAATTGTGTTGGGTCTTGACTCAATTGTTGTCTTAACCCATTATGATCCGTCCAAACTTGACCTTACCCGTCTGATTGCCACCCCTAGATTCTACACCAAATCGCCACTCACAGTAATCATTGTGATAAGCTCTAATACCATATTTGTAAAAGAGAAACTCAGAAATGTAAAAAGAAGAGAGAGCAATTATGATGAACACACATTGTATTGAGAGAGTAAAAATGTAACACCCCGATTTTTTTCCCGCAAAGACTCAAATATTTCTTCACAGGTGTGTAGACTTGAACCGAAGGACTTATAATTTTATATAGAAGTTAGGATCAATTCCTAAATATTTGAAGTGTATTAGATGTGTTTTAGGATCATAAGAGATCTCTAACACCAAGCCGAGTCCAAAGAACTCCAATCGATTAAGTTTTCGGATGAGTTAGTATAAGGGTCAACTTCAAATGACCATATCTCCTAGAATAAGATGAATTTGGACCATGACCTGTCAAATTAAAGGTCTTCGAGTCTTTTTTTCAACGCCACCAAGATTGCATTTTTGGAGTTTGGAGTCGAAATTTATGACCATTTTACTACAGACTATAACTGCAGAAAATTTAGGCTTGGCGCTGGAGTGGCGCCCAGCGCCACTATAGTGCCCGAAACTAGCCTCAGTAGTTTGGGTGCTGGCGCGGCGCGCTAGCTATAGCGCTAGAAACTGGTCTCTGTAGTTTGGTCCTTGGCGCGAGACGTGCAGGTTTTTTTTAGCCCATTTTCCAGATTTCAGAAATTTCAGGCTTGGCGCCGTAGTGGCGCGGTGCACCACTATAGCGCTAGCAGGAATTTTGCCCAGTTTTCCAGATTTTTGATGAAGGGCAATTTGAACTTTTTTCCTAAATATATATACCAGTCTTCTCACCTCCCAAAAACCCTAATCTTCATCCCCTCTTCTCTTCCAAATCATCTCCAACAAAATCCTCTCAAAAGCTCAAGGATTCAAGATCTTCAAGTTATGTCTTTGATTTTCGGTGAGATGTTCTTTATTTTCAGGTATGTAAGGCTAACTAAAATATGGATTGAGTTCTTCCATATGTCCATAGATGTGTTGGATGGAAGTTGTGAAAGACTTGAATCTTCTATGAAGGTTTTCTTGAAATTTTTCTAAACTCTAGAATATTTTTATATACTATTAATTGATTGATGATTTTCATAACTTGAATTATTGAATAATTATCTTTCATATTTATTTCATAAACCGTAGCTACATATTGACTACAAATGAATTTTTGTCTATGAATTCATATGTATTGATGGTGTTTTTGAGTTGAGTTTTGTTGGGAGTATGAATTCATGTATTCATTCACATGAACCCAAGATGAGACTCATTTTTGTCATAATTGTCTCGAGGTTGAGATTGATGGTTTTTGTGTGTATATGTATTGATTGGAATGAAAAGAGTGAATTGGGATAATTATGAATGTGAATGGCATAAAAAGAAATGAAACATTGGTAGAGCTAGAATGTCATTTTTGTTTCTATAAATGGAATATAAAATTAAATAAGAATCTTAGAGCAAGATGTTTGATAATGATGTGAATAATGCTGTTTGGTGTTGATGTGAATGATGGTGTTTGATGATGATGTTTGAGGTGAAATGGATTGGAGTCTAATGTGACTACATGATATGTGATTTGCATAATGTGATTTGATTGGAGTCATATGAGTATAAATGATTGTTTGAGAAGGAGTTTTAAATAAATGATTTGTGAACATTTTTGCATAAACTATTTATACACTATTTTGAGTTTAAGAATGATTATTTTCATCTTTGATTTAAAAAGAATTTAAGCATGAGTTGAGTTTGAGAAGTCTTTTAATTATTTTTGAACATTAGTATTTTGAGTATAAACGAGTTGAGCATTTTTACATTAAAACATCTATTTTGAGATTGAATTGAGTAGTTAAAAACTATGTTTTAAATGCATTCATTGAGTTGAGATTTGTATCAATTTCTAAAGAGAAGAGTTTGATGGTTTGAGATGAGTTGATTTGAAAGAAGGTCTAATGAGGCCAGATTTGATTGAGTTTTGAAAAGAGTCTAATGAGACTAAATGAGTTGATTTGAAAATTAGTCCTAAGAGACTAAATGAACATTTTGATTATTTTACTCACTTGATAGATAGGTGCATATTGAGTCTTGGGAGGAGTATTGAGCACCAAATTGGGTAAGAGTATAGTCCATACTCGAATCCCATAAACTACGCCGTCAATGTAGGAAGGGATTGGATCGTTAAAGTCGGATGTTTCCCATTTTATTGTCCTGAAATGATAGGACTTGATTGATTGATGGATCCATGATTGGTTGATTCGTTCATGCCCTGGCAAGGTATGGAAGGACATGGAAACGACGTGGCTCCTTGTGCATCACCTACTTATAGGTGGTGGAATTGTTGTCGGTTAGAGAAACTCCCAAATTGAGTAGATTGTGCATGATATGATTGATTTGATTGAGATTGTTTGATGATTGAGTTGGATTGTATAACATTACTAAATTCTAATTTACATATTTATTGAGTTGAGTCCTTTGACTTGATTGTTGAGTTGATCGTATATGATTGGATTGGATTAGATGATATATGATTGAATTGGATCGGGTTGTATATGCTTGGATTGGATCGGATTGTGTATGATTTGATTGAACTATATTGTACATGATTGGATTTGATTGGATGGTCTATGATTGGTCTCTGTCTAAACTGTATTCTTATTTTAGACTTATAATACCTTGATTGAGTCTCTCTTATCTTTATGACTTGAGATATTTGAACCGGTATTATTCTACCTTGAGGTATGTTTCGTTCTGCCATATTACATACTCGTACATTTTCCGTACTGACGTCTATTTGGACCTGCATCGTTTCATGATGCAGAAACAGGTTTAAGAGATCATCAATAGGCGCACCATTGAGGATCTATTCACACTTAGCTTATTGGTGAGTCCTCCCCTACATTCGGAGGACACCACTTATGTTATTCTTGTGTTGAGTTTAGTCTTTTTTTCATTCTGATTTGAGGTAGCCATGAACCTGTCATTGGCACAAATTAGATAGTAGTGATAGATGCTTCATAGACTAGATAGTAATGGATCGATTGAGTATTTTATTTCTTGAATTATTCTTGTCAAACTATTTAACGACATAGATTGGAGTTCGATTTGTTGGCCCATGGCCTTTATTATTTGAGTTAGAGTGATGATTTGATTTGCCCACTAAATTATTTCTTTATTTTTAACTTTCCGTTGATCGATTGATATGAATGGATGTGTGATTGGATCAAGTGGTTCGCTTGGAGACCAACAATGGTATTCGAGTGCCGGCCACGTCTAGGGTACCCTTCCGGGGCGTGACAAAAAACTTGTGATTTTCAATCAGTACATGTGTTGTATATGTAGCACTTCATTAGCTAGTAACTAACTCATATTTAACTATCTGACAATTTGTTACAACTAACAACTAGAAGGACGAATTTGTCCTTTACTGATCTTAATCACTATTTAACTAGCTAATTAATTTTTAACAACTTTATATCACAAGAAGATTTGATCGAAAAATTCTCTCTGCATTCAGATATAGTGATGTTGTTTGGACTGGAGAAAACGGGAAAAGAGAGGTTGGTGGTTGCGGGTGGACTACATGGTGATTTGTTTTTGGGTTGGTTGGAGCTATTGGTAGTTCGGCGTGGTTTGATGGTGTGATTCACTAGAAAAGAAGCGGTGAAGCTCTGAAAAATTATATTAAAGTTATATTAAAATTGTATTAAATATACAAACGATAATTATAATACAATTCAAATTCAATGTTATACATTATTATGAATTAGATAGTTGTTATTCCATAACAAATATAATACATTTCTATTTTTTAACAACGTAAATTAATTTAAATATTACCAAAATATTTGAAATTCACATATAATACTTATAATAAATTTGTATTAAGAATATTTTAGTAATATATTTACCAGGTATGTTGAAATATGCCTATAATATGTATAATATATTGAATTCAAATAGTATTACAATTTTTTTTTCCTTATCAACAGTATTAAAAATGTATCATACCTGAATTTCAAATATTCAAATTAGTTTATGTGTTACTATATCAAAACTATGTTAGAAATGTATTTAGCTATTTTTGGTAAAAAAAAAGTTAGGCTATTTTTGATAATAGTAAAAATAGAACTTTTCCGTTTAAAAAGGAATGAGCTAATTTGACTTGTCACAGATTTTTTAAAAATAAAAAAGTCTTTTTAATTTCTAAATCAAATTTATGTCAATTATATTAAAATGTCCTTTAATCTTGTGGCCTAATTAAACATGTCACATGAAAAACTGAAATTAATGTATTGTCACAAAAAAAATAATTATTCTTTTTAAAACAGATTAAAAAAAATAGTTAGATTCTTTTTGAAGCTGTACTATAATCCGTAATTAAGGCAATATAATACATTATTTAAGTAAATAGGCCAAAAATGTAATCAAGTTAGGCCTCCCAATTCCCATCCAACATTTTCCCCCTCTTTTATAATTTCCTTTTATTTCAACTTGAATCTCCATTCTCCGAGAAATTGACCGGCGAATCTCCCCGCGACCTCTTTCTCCGGCGAAATTGAATTCCAGGTTTCCTTTTTTCTCCCTCCCTTTTTCCTGTATCTGCCTCAAATATGTTCTCTTTTTATGATAAAACAGCTTAAATTTCAAGATTTTCTATTTAAATTCCCTGAAAAACTTCTCAATTTTGCTTTTTTTCTTTCTTTCTGTGAATTGAATGGGTTTTCAGAAATAGAAAGAAAGAATGGCAGAGCAGAAGAAACAGCAAGTGGGATCTAAAAAAGTGAATCAGCTTCGTCCATTGGATAGTGGGGTTAATGTAACTGTAAAGGTTATTAGTAAGAAGCCAATTGCACAGAGAAATCGTCTTGCTGAATGTTTGGTGGGTGATGAAACTGGAATTATTATCTTCACTGCCCGCAATGATCAAGGTAATTTTGTTTTGACTAATTCTTGTGGATTGATTTGTTAGTTTGATTTAGAACTTTGTTTACACATGTTCCTTAAGAATCAAACAGTGTTTGGATTGAGAAAAAAATCGAGTCTTTATTGTTAGAATTGGCTATATATATCATCAATGCCGAATTTATATTATTAGGATAAACTCTTTTTGATGATATTCCCGTTTCTTTTGTTGATTATTTAAGTTTGACTTCTGTTGTATGTATTGGAAATTGCCTCAAAGCTGAAGAACGTCTGGATTGGGAAATATTGAGTGTAAGTAGACCCTTACCTGTTTCTGATAGACTTCGGCTTAAAATAAAGCATATCCAAGCAGGTTGAAAAAGGGTATACAGAAATAAGAGCAGTAACAACAACGAAATAATGTGAAATGAAGAGTAGGGTGGAAATTTATCAGTATATTGTTAGGAATAGTGGATATCAAAAGGATCCACTACATGTAGAAAAGGATAAGATCATGTTTGAAATTTGGGAAAGATGGTTGGCTAGTTAGATCCCCTGCTGATGTTAGATGAATAAGATCTATGGGGAGGCTTTTCGAAGTTGCAAGCTTATTAGTTTTAGCATTTGTAATTTTGTGGCATTCTAATTTATGTTGTCCGTATGAGAATGGTGCTCGGCAAACTTTCTAATGAAGCAAGGTTGGGAAAATTAGTAGCATCTGAATACATACACTTAAGTTGGCTGTGCAAGTTCGGTGCCTGTGGAGTTTTACCTATTTGGAAAAAGAAAAATAATAGTTGTAATATCCATTTTCTGATTCAGAAACTATATGTAGCATTGGATACTGATCATATGTATAAAGTATCCTTATTACTGCTGACTGAAACTAATAAATTAGCTTTAACATTATTATCACTAATCACGGAAGATTACATGAGCTGATCTTTAATCCTTATCCAATTAGATTCAAATTACAAACAGCTTAATGTAACAGGTGCTTTACCATATCCACAAAAGAAGGTGCTTCCTTAGCATCAGGATATTTACCTAATTCGCAATACCTAAGCACTATCATGCCTTAGAATAGGGGAGGGATGGAAGGGGAAAATGGTGCTCCACAAGCTTATAGATCTTTTCTTAACTCAAAGAGAGAGAGTGATAATGAGTGGAAAGGTACAACTTCTAGAATCTTAGGTTTTATAATGTTAGATGCTTATTGGACTGTTGTGGTATTACATGCTTTGGCATTGGCTTGTTTCAAATATGCATTTTCTTAGACGACGAGAAAGTGTGTGATATATGATAGACTGCTGTCATTCCCCCTTCCGAAAATTCATATGAGACTGTTCCTCTGTACAGCTTTTAAAATGGAGTCTCTTTGTCATAAATCGGAGGTTCTTTATCTGAAGTCTTTTTAGTATCAACAAGGATTAGAATTTCAGTTGATTTTTATATTGGCTTCCCATCAAATTTGGTATTGGTAGAGTGGTTTCCAGGCAGTCTTGTACTGAAGAAAGGGGAAAGACTATTACCCTACACCTAAGTAACAGACATGTCACATAAGTATGAGTTAATCAAATCTAATATACACTTCAATATTCCTACTTCTCTAACTGTGATCTTCCTCTTAGTTGATTACAATAATAATTCTGGTTCAAGAGCTTCAATTAATGCTATCCAAATTACCAGATTCATCACGGATCTCAGGGCACTCTTTTATCGTTACATATCTGATGTCGAGATGCTTGCCTGGTTGAAGTATCACGGTGACATAGACATTATCAAGTTCTTTATTTTCAAAAACCCAGCCTCGCTTTACCAAATAGTAAAATGAAATAGAAAGATGATGACTACTATTAACTAGAAAGGACAAGGAAACTTGGTCTATTGAATTTAGCCAGAAAAGAATGAAAGCAGAGGCAGACCTACCCCCAGGGTAGGGAGGTCACTGGCGCCAGTAACCTCAGGAAGAAATGTATGTGTGTGTGGATATATATATATATATATATATATATATATATTGAGAAGGGTGTATGTATATGTATTATATATATCTTAAATGATGATTATATATTTTGATTGGCACCCAAAACCACAAAGGTAGATTAGCTGCACTTGTTGATCTGGGATGCACAGAATGACCTTTAGCGTATTAACTTGCGATCGATACCCTCTTTCATAATTCGTCCAAATTTTTATTTTGTGACATTTTTGTAGTTACAGGTCAGTTCCTTGTTTTTTTTTATGACCGTGGTGTCGGGCCAGCTTTCCTGCACCTCATCTAATTCCACGGAATACCTCCCACCTCCCACCTCCCACTAGCAACAGGTACCAGGTAACTCTGTCCACCAAAGTTAGGACAGATGGGAAGAATCACCTAGTGTCTTTTTGTCTCCGCTGAGTTTTGAACTTGAGACCTCAGAGTTCTCAAGCACTTCATTGACCACTAGGCCACACCCTCGGGTGCAGGCCAGTTTCCATTTTTTGTTGCTTGTTTCTGTAGTTTTCGGATAGTTGCACACCAAATTCTGTAGCGAGTAATTAAGGTGTTTATGTTATAAGAAGAAAAAAGTTAAGCATGTCTATAATATAAACAGTGGTGCCCCCATCACTTTTAATTCATGGGTCCGCCTTTGAATGAAAGGAGACAAGGTAAGACTATAAAATTGCTGATCATGACTTCCAATATTTATTCTATCTAATTGCCTTTATTGTTTGTCGTTTGATATCTTTATACATATACAAGGATGTCAACTATTCTCTTGCTGTACTTGTCCATTGCTCAGGTTATGTGATTCATTTAGAAAAAACAAACTACTTTAAGGCAGATTACGGGACATGTTTTAGTCCCACTTTTCTCGTATGGAATTCAAGATTTGGTTTAATTATTCATCGAAGACGCCTTAACTATTAATTGTCTTTTGTGTAGTGGATTTAATTCAAGAAGGTTCAACACTAGTCCTGACAAAAGCTAAAGTTGACATGTTCAAAGGATCGATGAGGCTTGCTGTTGATAGATTTGGCTGTATTGAAGTTGGTGCACCAGCCAGTTTCTCGGTGGAGCAAGATATTAACATGTCCTTGATTGAGTTCGAACGTGTAGACGTTGTTGTGTAAGCAACCATTGCCTTCCCCCCAAAGGGAGCAAAAGCCTTGAATACAAAGCTTAATTCTATCTCTTAGGTACTTTTACCTTGCATTTCTGTTCACATACTGGAAGAGAAAGACTGACACTCATTCCCAGAGCAAACATTTTGTAGTATTGAAGAGGAACAAGCTGTTAATTCTTGTTTTGCTTATTAATGTGTCGGATAATCTAAGATTTAGAGATTACAAAGTAGTGTTTTTATAGATATGTTTTGTTGGATAATCAGTGGTCCTTTTATTAATGTATTGAACCTTTTCTTTAAGTTCAATTTTCTTAGATTAAGTGCTTTATTCCCTACTGCTCTCATTTTCTTTTGCCATTTTACCCACCCCTACCTGGAGAGGTGGTCAGTCATCGCATGAATTTGCTCTTCAAATGGATTGGTCTTTAGTTTTTGCTTTTACCAATCAAACTTATGCCTAGTGGGGAGTAAGTTCTTTAAGGGCACGGGACATAACTGGGGGATATTATGACACTTTTTAATCTGTTAAAAAAAATGACACATTTTTATATTTAATAATAATTTAACTTTAAAATATCCATTTCTCCCTTAATGAGAGCCACACAAGCATTTATTACTTATTTTATACCATATGTTTTAAAAGTCTTTCTTATTTTCTTAAAGTCCGTGTATGGTCAAACTACATCATATAAATTGGGATGTGTTTAGTCAAACTGCATCATATAAATTGCAACGGAGGTAGTATTATGTAACGAATTATTGGTGTCCATTGTAACTTATTTCATCACTAAACTCTTTAAACATTTATGATTGTACATTTCTTATTGAACGGTAAAGTTAATTAATAACTTCATTAAATTCAAAGGGAGTTTAATCTAGACTTAGTCGGCACCTACTTCACGTATAAGTCCACCTATAAATATGACACAAGAGTTACAACTATACAACATAACCATTACAATAAACTTTATAGTATAAAGAAAAATGGCAAAATTTTACAATCTTTCCATCTTTGCAATTTTTGTCCTCTTCACATTTGCAACTTCATTTGAAATTGCACTCTCCTTATCTCCTACACCAACCCCAAAACATAAGATCCCAACATCACTTAAGAATGCCATTGGGAATCCACTTTCCCCACAATCAATCCCTAAGGTAGAAATAGTATATCCTCTTTCTAAACCTAAAGTTTCTCCTAAACCTTCACCAAATAAACCTCTTCCTTCTCATTTGGCTCCCAAAAGCTCAACAATTACTACGCGTCAGTTACAATCAAGTTGGGGTCGGTGGGCTCTTAAGAGCCCAATTAAACAAAATCTTTCTCCAAAACCAATTGAAAAACACACATCTAACTCAATCTTGGCTCCTCATTCTCATGTGTTTTCTTCAAAGCCAATTCCTCATTCAACTACTAAGGTGATAAAAATATCTCCTTCTATATCTAAACTTGCTCCTAGGCCTACACCAAGAAAATATCTTCCAACACATTTGGGTCCTAAAATCCCAAAAAGTAAACAAAATCTTTCTCCTAAATCATCACCAAAGCCAACTAGAAACCATGTGTCTAAACATTTCCTAGTTAGACCTAAAGTTGGATCTCATGCTTCTACAAAGATAGCTCCAACCACTTATAAACAAAAGATGAATCCCAAACCTGCACCCAAATCTACAAGAAAGTTTTCTCCTAACACACATTTGGCTCCCAAATCTAGTGTTACAAAACCAAATATTCTTCTCAATCCAACAGGAAAGATTATCACTAAGACAAATTTGGCTCCGAAGGAAACACCAAAATTGACTCACAAACGTACACTTAAACATGAGACTCATTAGAAGACAAAGAGGAATATGCTGGTTTCTATATACTTAGATTATTCCCTGTATGTTGCAATGAAATTTGGCTTTTCAAGATAAATAAAGTTCCAATTTGGCATCTGTGTATTTCTTTTAGTTTCTTCTTTAGATGCAATTGATGTTTATTCTGGAAAATAAATATTTGGAAAGAGCTTCCATATTTTTAGCCAAATAAAATGTTTTGGCCAAAAATAATGGATTTCTTTTAGCTTATACCACTAGGCAATACATCTAGTGGCCAACATCAAAATCGTCTCTTACAATATGAAAGAAGTATGAACTTGCAACAACAACATTCACAATGTAGTCCCATGCAGTGACGTCTGGAAAGGGTAGAGCATACACATATCTTAGTAAGACTATTTTTGATAGAAAAAGACGTAATGGAAGTACACGAGAATGAACTAGCAAGAATCATTAAAACAAGTATTAAATTGGATATTAAATTGATAGCACAAAGAGGTGTAGCCTAACATAGAAAAATGATCAAATCAAAATTACCATAAGGGTCTCCTCTCCATTCATCATGTTATGGAGTGATTAAGTAGTAGCTAGCTCTCTCTACCTATCTAGATCTCATTAGCTCATTTGAATTGGACCTTGAACATGACAATGGAGGATGCCAATCCCAAAACTTCCTTTTAATACCTTGACGTGCACCAACCTAAACACAGTTGCTCAAGAAAATGGGCAACTAAGGAAAGAAGTAGAGACTTAAATTATTAGGACCACAACAAAATAAACTACTGTATCAGTTGGAAGGGTAACTCCAAGTGTGTATTTTCAGTTACAAAATGTTATAGTATACTGGACTTTAGCAACACGAGTGAGTTATGGCCTTGGAAAAAAATATGGTACAAAATGGAGGAAGTTAAGACAAAAGAAATGCTCTAAACTATCTGAGTCTTCGGAAAACATTTGAGCCTTGAAAGTTGTCCTCCATGACGGTCTTGAGCAAGTAAAAACTTGTAATGTATTCAAAAAAATCACCAATTTAGGGAAGTACAACAAGAAAAAATCAGGGTGAAAGTTACTCCGATTGATGCACCCCGTTAACTTTACCCAAAAAGTTCATGCACTGTGTACCCCAAACAAGTCCGAGAAAGTACCTTTTATGTACTTTCAAAATAAATATGCCTGACTGATAGGCCAACATTTTGTTCCTTCCTAGTTCGTTATATTCAGACAAATGCAGAATGAAATGAATAAAGAAATGCAGCTTTGGAGACTTTGCAATGCAAGTGATTTTGGGATGTGAAAATGGACAACATATAGTTAAAGAGGCAGAGGTGTTATCTACCAGAATTCAAAATCATCCATAAAACAGTTAAAACTGACAGGGTTTAAACTAAATTGTATCAGAAACACAAAAGCAAAACATCATATCCCGGAGGAATAAGACAAAAGAAATACTCTAAACTATCTGAGTCTTCGGATGAACATTTGAGACTTGAAAGTTGTCCCCCATGATAGTCTTGAGCGAGTAAAAGCTTGGAATGTATCTAGTCGCTGCAATGCCATTACCATTCACATTGACCTTCGTAAGCTTCTTCTCTTTTGGGTTGTAAGAAACTAGTTGTGTGCCATGTTCGCTTTGGATCAAGATTTCCCCATCTTTCCAAATTATGATTGGTATGAATCTGTGACTACCCATATCAGGCAGAGTAATTGAAATGCGATCTTTAGTCCAAGATCTAGCTATTCCATACTCTTTCATCCACCATATATCAATATGCTAAAAAGAGCTATTTTCAGACAAACACAGACAATTCCCCAACTCCATTAGCATCAAGCACACCGAAGGAGTTTCTAGACCAGATGGAGATGGCAGGGACTTCACTTCTTCTGTCGCGACATTAAAGGAGTAAATGCTGGAACTTTTTTTTGTAGATTTTCACCATCCATCTAATGAAGAGTACCATTGACATTAACATTGCTAAGTTTTCCCCATTGTTATTGATGTAAGTGTATTTCACTTCATACTTCAAAATGATAGATTACACCGAGAATATATATACACAAAACTAGACACAAAAGGTCAAGAGCATATCTGCCTTTTACCTACAATACCTACAATATTTGACTATATATTACACATTTACCTACAATATTTGACTATTATCTTACACACAATCTAATAGTTGAAATACTCTTTGACAATATTTAACACCCCCCTCAAACTGAAGCGTACATTTCTTATGCTCCAAGCTTGCTGCAAATGTATTCAATCCGAGTTCCTCTAAGGGACTAAGTAAGAATATCTGCCAATTGGTCATTTGAACCGACAATGCTGGTAGTAATGCATCCGGACTCAATCTTTTGCCTAATGAAATGACAATCCACCTCTATATGTTTCGTTCTTTCATAGAAAACTAGATTTGAGGCAATATGGAGGGCAGGCTGATTGTCACATATCAGCTTCATCTGTTTGAATTCAACACATTTCAACTCTTGAAGAAGTTGTTTCAACCAAATAAGCTCGATGTAGCAAGAGCCATAGCTCGATATTCTGCTTTTGCACTAGATCCGGCAATGACATCTTGCTTTTTTATTTTTCCAAGAGATTAAATTGCCTCCAATCATGAGACAGTGCCCGAAAGTAAAGCGTCCTGCCCATCCGTATCAGAATATCCAATGATGTCAGAGTGACCTTTGTCTTCATATAACAATCCTTGTCCTGGAGCTCTTTTGGTGTATCTGAGGATACGAATTACTGTGTCCCAATGATCTTTACATGGAGCTTGGAGAAACTGACTGACCACACTCACTGCAAATGAAATATCGCGCCGTGTAATAGTGAGATAATTCAATTTACTGACCAGTCTTCTATATCTACCAGGATCTTCCAATAGCTCCCCCTGTCCAGGAACGAGTTTGATGTTTGGATCTATAAGAGTGCCAATAGGTTTGCAATTTAACATGCATGTCTCCTCTAATATGTCCAACGCATATTTTCTTTGTGAGATACCAATACTTGTCTTGGATTGTGCTACCTCAATTCCTAAAATATACTTTAACTTCCCCAAATCTTTGGTTTGAAAGTGACTGAACAAATGTTGCTTTAGCCGAGATCATTTCTAGTTATGACAATGTCGTCAACATAAACAACCAGATAAGTGTTCTTTTCTAAACCATTATGTTGGTAGAAAACAGAGTGATCTTCTTTACTTCTAGACATCCCAAATTGTTGGAAAACAGAGCTAAATCTGCCAAACCATTCTCTCGGAGATTGCTTGAGGCCATATAGAGAACGTTTGAGACGACCTACTAAGTCTGACTCCCCTTGAGCAACAAATCCAGGAGGTTGCTCCATATAAACTTCCTCAGCAAGTTTGCCATGCAAAAAGGCATTCGTAATAGCTAGTTGATGAAGCGGCCAATGATGCATTGCTGCCAAGGAGATAAGCAGTCGGACAGATGCAATTTTGGCAACTGGAGAGAACGTGTCTCCATAGTCAAGACCATAAATCTCTGGGTGTACCCTTTGGCAACAAGGCAAGCTTTCAGTCGATCAATTGTTCCATTTGAACCCACCTTTACTGTATAGATCCATCGACTTCCAATAGTAGATTTCCCCTTCGGTAATTGGACCAATTCCCAAGTGTTGTTGATTTTTAAGTCATTCATCTTTTCTATCATGGCATCTCTCCACCCTGGATGTTCCAATGCTTCACTATTAGTCTTTGGTATAGATACATTAGATAAAGTAGATACAAAGGTATAATATAACGGGGACAACCGTGTTGGGGTGAGAAAGTACCACAACTAAAGTTTGATATGATAAAAATAATGAAAATAAATTAGACACAAGAATTTTACGTGGAAACCCCTCTAACTGATAGAAGGGAAAAACCACGGGGTAGAAGGATCTCACTATAAAAATATGGAGTACACAGCTCTCAAATACAAGGAGAAAACAACAATTAACACTTCTCTCTTCTAAAAGGAACAACTACTAAAGAGGACACTCAAGACTATAATATTTATCTTGGTGTATAACTCTCTTTGTATTCTTATTCTCTCTTTCTGGGATGATTTAAATGAAGGCAGAATGTCCTCTATTTATAAGGGATGAAAACGCGTTGCTGCCAAACTTATACGCGTTAATTTTCTTAAAGTCAAAAAGAAAAAGGGGCAACAACTTGCTGCCAAATTTTCGGTGCTGGGCAACAACTTTTGACAAAGTTGCTGTCAAAAATTTGGTGCTTTCTTGCCAACTTTCTTTGACTTTTCATTCTCCCACTTGAAGATTTAATTGAGGATCAATTAAGTCTTCACACCATCCTTTCTACCCAATTACTGTAATATTACATTTCTGCTAGGCCAATAGAAGATCGACACCATATAAACTTGTTACTGTTGATCGGCTTCGTAAATATATCTGCCAGGTTGTCATTGGTGTGAATTTTCTGAATATCCACACTGCCTTCTTCCACCTTCTCACGGACAAAGTGATACTGAACTCGTATGTGCTTTGTTCTTGAATGAAATGCCGGATTCTTTGCAAGATGCAAAGCGCTTTGACTATTACAAAATAGAGCAACCTTCTCTTGTTTGTGCCCGAGCTCCTCCAGTAACATCTGCATCCATATTGCCTCTTTGCTAGCTTGTGTAGCTGCTACATATTCTGCTTCCGTCGTAGATGTAGCCACGATAGATTGCAGTTTTGAAACCCAGCTTACAGCTCCTCCAGCAAGAGTAAACACATAACCTGTGGTGGACTTGTTTTTATCAAGATCACCTGCATAATCTGAATCAACATAACCTTTAACAGTAAAGTATGATCCTCCATAACACATTGTAACATCTGAGGTACCCTTGATGTATCTCAGGATCCTCTTAACAGTATTCCAATGCTCTCTATCAGGATTAGCCATGTATCGACTAACCACTCCCACTGCTTGTGCAATGTCAGGTCTTGTACATACCATAGAGAACATTAAACTTCCCACTGCTGATGCATATGGTACTCGAGACATCTCCATCCTCTCTGCTTCATTGCTAGGACACATACTTGAGGATAACTTGAAATTAATAAGAAGTGGGGTAGAAATTGACTTACAGTCTTGCATCTTGAAGCGTCTCAAGATTTTCTTTAAGTAGTTCTTTTGAGAAAGCCAAATCTTCCTATTATTTCTGTCTCGGTGAATTTGCATCCCTAGAATCTTGTTTGCTGGTCCCAAGTCCTTCATTTCAAACTCCCTAGCCAACTGTGCCTTTAAATTTGTGAGACGATCTTTGTTGGGGCTTGCTACCAACATGTCGTCAACATACAACAGCAAAATAACAAAATCTTCATCAACAATTCTCTTGTAATAAACACAAGGATCTGAACTATGTCTGTTGTATCCAAGGCTTATAATGAAGGTATCAAATCTCTTATACCAACATCTCGGCGCCTGTTTGAGACCGTATAGAGATTTTTTCAACCTGCAAACCAAGTTCTCTTTTACCTGTTCTTCAAAACCTTCTGGTTGGAGCATATAAATTTCTTCTTCAAGTTCTCCATGAAGAAATGCAGTTTTGACATCTAACTGCTCCAAGTACAAGTCAAATGTAGCACATATCGCCAGGACCACTCGAATTGTTGTGAGTCGAACCACCGGAGAAAATATCTCATTGAAGTCTATACCTTCTTTCTGAGCGAATCCTTTCACCACCAATCTTGCACGATACTTTTCCACTTGATCATTACCATTGCGTTTGATCTTGTAGACCCATTTGTTTCCAATGGCCTTCCTTCCTTGTGGTAATTGAACAAGATCCCATGTTTTATTTTTATGAAGAGCTTCAATTTCTTCTTGCATTGCTGCCACCCACAGAGATGATTCTTGGCCTTTCATAGCCTCGTGAAAAGTTGAAGGCTCTCCATCTTCTATTAGTAGACAGTATGCAATATTACTCTCCATAGAATAATCTGAGTGCCAAGCTGGTTCTCTTCTCTCCCTAGTTGACCGTCGAACTTCTAGAGTTTCGATCTCAGCTTGCTCTTGTTCTTCGTTCTCTGGTGCTGCTTCAGAAAAAACTGGAACTTCTTCTATTTCTTCAACTTCAACTGTAGTAGTCTCTGATTTTTCTTTTAAAGTGCTATTTTCTTTTGCTTGTATTTTGTTTTCAACAAATACAACATCTCTGCTGATTACCACCTTGCGGGTTGTGGGATCCCACAAGCGATACCCCTTGACTCCATCAGCATACCCTAAGAAAATACATTCCCTGGATTTTGGATCCAATTTTGATTTTTCTTGGGTGTTGTACATAACATAAGCAGGACTTTCGAATATATGTAAGCGAGAATAATCAGCTGGTTTTCCTGTCCACATCTCCATTGGCATTTTCAGATCAATTGCGGTTGATGGTGACCGATTGATCACATAACAGGCGGTTTTGACTGCTTCTGCCCAGAATGGTTTTTCCAACCCTGCAGTTGCCAACATAGCTCTTATTCATTCCAACAAGGTTCTGTTCATCCGCTCTGCTACTCCATTTTGTTGTGGAGTATATGCCACCGTGAACTGCCATTTAATACCTTCTTGTTTACAAAAGTTATGAAATTCATCACCAGTATATTCTCCTCCATTATCTGTCCTCAAACACTTGATCTTTTTCTCAGATTCAAGTTCCACCCGCGCTTTGAATTCTTTGAAAATTGAAAAAACATCTCTCTTCCTCTTGATTGGATACACCCAACTTCTCCTGGAGTAATTGTCGATAAATGACACGAAATATTTTGCTCCTCCTAGAGACTCCACCGGTGCTTGCCAGACATCAGAGTGAACCAGATCTAGTACTTCCTTGCTTTTAGCAGAGGAACTGCTAAACTTCAGTCTATTTTGCTTACTGGTAACACAATGCTCATAAAAGGGTAGTGAAACCTTTTTGAGCCCTGGAAGAAGTTTTTGCTCAGCAAGAATCTTCAAACCTCGTTCTGACATATGGCCAAGTTTACGATGCCACATCATCGTTGATTCTTCAAATGAACTTGCTGACGCGGTTGATGCTTCTCCTTCTTGGTGTGTTTCACCTTTAAGCACATATAGATTTGCAGCAAGTTTTTCTACTTTCATCACTACAAGCGCTCCTTTGGATATTCTCATGACTCCACCATGAGTCTTATACGAACATCCATTATCATCTAGTTGTCCTAAAGATAATAGATTCTTCTTCAAGTCTTTTACATGTCGTACCTCCTGGATGGTGCGAACCGTGCCATCATATATCTTTATTTTGATGGACCTAATACCAATAACATCCAAAGCATGATCGTTTCCCATGAACACAGACCCTCCTGAGATAGGATTATATTGATGAAACCATTCTCTCCTGGAAGTCATGTGCCATGTTGCTCCTGTGTCCATGATCCAGACATCAGCGAAACGTTTTCTGCCTTCATTATTTGATATTGCCTCACTACATAAAATATCGCCATCATCCGAGGTACATGTAACATTCCCTTGAGCATTTGATGGCTCAGGGTTTTCACTCTTCTTCTTGAACCGACAATCTTTCTTGAAGTGCTCTTTCTTGCCACAGTTGTAGCACTTGATATTCTTCTTACTTCTTGATTGAGATCTGCCATGATTGTGACTCCCACTAGGGCCACGTTCCGTTGGTCTTCCTCTCACCATCATCAAAGCTTCAGCTTGCTGCGAACTTGCTTGTCTGTCTTCCTTATTTTTGCGCCTATTTTCTTCTTCCAAGACAGTAGCTGCAATTTCATCGAAAACTAGACTGTCTGTATTGTTCGTCAGATTGATGATGAGTTGATCATACGAGTCAGGTAGACTTTGAAGTAGAAGCTCCAAACGTTCAGTACCCTCTATTTTACAACCCATTGTTGTAAGTTGCGAAAATAGAGTATTTAAAGTATTGATGTGTTCAGTAACTGACATGGACTATGCCATTCGAAGAGTATACAATCTTCTTTTTAAGAAGATTTTATTATGCAAAGACTTGGCCTCATACAACCCTGTAAGGGTATCCCATATTTCCTTCGCCGTCCGTTTTTCCGCCACACTAGACAACACTTGATCAGCTAGTGCCAAGTGTAGATCAGCAACTGCGTTGCTGTCTATGTCGTTCCACTTGCTGTCATCAACAAAGTCTGTGGGCCTGCCTTCAATTGCAGCTAAGCAATTGTCTTTTCTCAGTATTGCTTTTATTTTCATTTTCCACAATGAGAAATTAGTCTCATTGAATTTCTCAACGTCAAACTTTGTTGTACTCGACATTATTATTTGCTTCACACCCTTCTAGATCGTT
This sequence comes from Solanum dulcamara, assembly GCF_947179165.1. Classification (NCBI taxonomy): domain Eukaryota; kingdom Viridiplantae; phylum Streptophyta; class Magnoliopsida; order Solanales; family Solanaceae; genus Solanum; species Solanum dulcamara. Next base: position 10,102,221 of record NC_077238.1, read on the forward strand.
TCTGAATATTTTTGCGAACAATCGTGACAAACTGTACCGTCACTGAAATTTACTATTCACGTGAATAGTACTATTCACTGAATTTTACTATTCACGAAAAGTTACTATTCACAGATAGTACCTTCGCATAAAATAGACAGAATAACCGAGGGCTTTGATACCACTGTTGGGGTGAGAAAGTACCACAACTAAAGTTTGATATGATGAAAATAATGAAAATAAATTAGACACGAGAATTTTATGTGGAAACCCCTCTAACTGATAGAAGGGAAAAACCACGGGGTAGAAGGATCTCACTATAAAAATATGGAGTACACAGCTCTCAAATACAAGGAGAAAACAACAATTAACACTTCTCTCTTCTAAAAGGAACAACTACTAAAGAGGACACTCAAGACTATAATATTTATCTTGGTGTATAACTCTCTTTGTATTCTTATTCTCTCTTTCTGGGATGATTTAAATGAAGGCAGAATGTCCTCTATTTATAAGGGATGAAAACGCGTTGCTGCCAAACTTATACGCGTTAATTTTCTTAAAGTCAAAAAGAAAAAGGGGCAACAACTTGCTGCCAAATTTTCGGTGCTGGGCAACAACTTTTGACAAAGTTGCTGTCAAAAATTTGGTGCTTTCTTGCCAACTTTCTTTGACTTTTCAAACCGATGATAACTTAAACAATTATATCTCTGTTTTTGATTTTGAGTAGTACGTATATCTTTGCGTATGGAAATTGGTAGGGTTGCTGCATCCAATGAAGGCATGACTGGAGCAGGTGACGAAGGAGAAAGAGATGAGTCATCGGGAGCTACCAATGTATATGGAGTAGTAGTAGTAGTATCATTGTTGTTATTAAGAGGACGAGCATGTCGGATGTATACTTGAAGAGGAGGATGAGTAGTTTGAAGGTTGTCTGGAAGACTGGCCTACGGTCAAGGAAGTATAGGTACAGGCAGAATTTGAGGAATTAGATTTCTGCTTGTAGTGTTTGATGTAAAATAGGGAGATGTTTCAAAAAATGTTACATCTGAAGTGATATAATATTTATTTGTTTTTGGATCATAGCACTTGTAATCTTTTTGGTGACGAGAATATCCTAGAAATACACACTTAATTGATTTTGGTTTGAGTTTATCATTTCTAGTACTTTGATCATGAATAAAGCAAGTACATCCAAACACTCTCAAAGGGAGATGATAGGGATTTTGTTCCTGTGGATTTTCATTCTTCATAGCTAACACAGATGTCTCAACGTTATTGGTATCAATTGTTTCTGAAACAATACGCAATAATCGAGCTGAAATATCGATTAAGGAAGGAACTGAGGAACTTGCCAAGATTTGATCTCTTATAGGACTCAGATCAGATCGAATTCCTTTTAGTGCTAAAACCATAAAGAACTTATCTCTTTGTTGCTCCTGTGTGGTGACACTTTCTGAAAGTGGCATGAGAGAATCAAATTGATCTTCAAGGTATCTATCTGTCCTAAATAATTCGCCATATCTTGATTATTATGCTGAAGTTAGACTAAGTCTGAGTGTATACACGTTGGATGTCATTCGTATAAAATGTCTTAGCTTTAGTCCAAACTTTATAGCATGTTTTACAAGATTGAAACAAGTTGAGTAATTTAGGATCCAAAGAGTTACATAAAGGATTCCATAATTGAGCATCAATTCTAGACCACTTAGTCCTTTCACTAGCAATTATATCACTAGTATTTTTAACCAAATGATCTTCATATCCTTGTCCAAAAACCACATCTCAACTGATGAAGACCATGGTGTGTAATTATTACGACCTTCCAATTTCATGGAAGTAATAACAAGAGAAAAAGCTCGATTCATTTGGCAGGTGTAACATCTGAGTTCAAAGCACAAATTCTCCAGGAAATGCACTTTGCCCCTGGGGAGCTCCCATTCAAATATCTTGGAGTACTACTCTCATCAAAGAAGCTTAGTGTTAACCAATGTATGCCACTAATAGATAAAATAGCTACGCAAACAAATTTTGGACATCTAGATTCCTATCCTACGCTGGGAGACTCCAACTCATCAAGAGTGTCTTGTTTGAGATACAGACCTACTGGGCACAGGTCTTCATGTACCCAAGAAGGTCTACCAAAAAATAAAAGCCATTTGTAGGAGCTTTTTATGGAAAGGTTTGAGTGAGCCAAGTCAAAAAGCTCTAGTAGCATGGTACATGCTTTGCCAAGCGAAATCATCAGGAGGTCTGGACATACTCGATTTGATCATCTGGAACAAAGCTGCAATCACTAAGCTACTATGGGCATTAATGCAGAAAAAAGATAGGCTCCGGGTAATATGGGTCCACACAATCTACATAAAGCGAGATCAAATACTAGTTATGGATACACCTAAACATGCAAGCTGGGTGTTAAGGAAAATTTTTGATACCAGAAAGATAATGCCAAATGGAAACTCGGATCTGAACAGTTATGAAATCCGGGGGAAATACTGCAAAGAAAAGTTAGGCAACAAAAGTCAACAAAGGCTGCTGTCAACAAATGCTGCCTCTTTTTGAAAAGTAAAAATGCGTAGAAAAACAAAAGTAGGCAGAAAAATGTGTTCCTCTTTTTTGACAAAATGCAACGCGTAAAATTTTTACGCGTTTTTGGTTCCTATAAATAGAGGGCCTCTTGCCCTCATTTAAATCATTCAAAAAAAGAGAGTAAGAATACAAAGAGAGTTATACACCAAGATAAATATTGTATTTTTGAGTGTCCTCTTTAGTAGTTGTTTCTTTTACAAGAGAGGAGTGTTAATTATTATTTTCTCCTTGTATTTGATAGCAGTGTACTCCCATATTTTTATAGTAAAATCCTTTTATCCCGTGGTTTTTTTTCTCTATCTGTTTGAGGGGTTTCCACGTAAAAGTTTCATGTCCAATTTATTTTCATTATTTATTATCATATCAAACTTTAATTGTGGTGCTTCTTCCTCAAATAGTGGTATCAAAACCCTCGGTTATTCTGTCTATTTTATATAAAGGTACTATCTGTGACTAGTAACTTTTCGTGAATAGTAAAATTCGATGAAAAATACTATTCACATGAATAGTAAATTTTGGTGACAGTACATTTTGTCACGATTGTTCGCAAAAATATTCAGAAACGATCTAGAATGGTGTGAAGCAAATAACAATGTCGAGTACAACAAAGTTTGACATTGAAAAATTCAATGAGACTAATTTCTTATTGTGGAAAATAAAAATAAAAGTGATATTGAGAAAGGACAATTGCTTAGCTGTAATTGAAGGTAGGCCCACAGATTTTATTGATGACAACAAGTGGAATGACATAGACAGCAACGCAGTTGCTGATCTACACTTGGCACTAGCTAATCAAGTGTTGTCTAGTGTGGCTAAAAAGCGGACGGCGAAGGAAATATGGGATACTCTTACAGGGTTGTACGAGGCCAAGTATTTGCATAATCAAATCTTCTTAAAAAAAGATTGTATACTCTTCGAATGGCAGAGTCGTTAGTTACTGAACACATCAATACTTTGAATACTCTGTTTTCGCAACTTACAACAATAGGTTGCAAAATAGAGAGGATTGAACGTGCAGAGCTTCTACTTTAAAGTCTACCTGACTCGTATGATCAACTCATCATCAACCTAATGAACAATATAGACAGTCTAGTTTTCGATGAAATTGCAGCCATTGTCTTAGAAGAAGAAAATCGACGCAAAATAAGGAAGATAGACAAGCAAGTTCGTAGCAAGCTGAAGCTTTAATGATGATGAGAGGAAGAACAACGGAACGTGGCCCCAGTGGGAGTCACAATTATGATAGATCTCAATCAAGAAGTAAGAAGAATATCAAGTGTTACAACTGTGGCAAGAAAGGACACTTCAAGAAAGATTTTCGGTTCAAAAAGAAGAGTGAACACCCTGAGCCATCAAATGCTCAAAGGAATGTTGCATGTACCTCGGATGATGATGATATTTTATGTAGTGAAGCAATATCAAATAATAAAGGCAAAAAATGTTTCACTGATGTCTGGATCATGGACATAGGAGCAACATGGCACATGACTTCCCAGAGAGAATGGTTCCATCAATATAATGCTATCTCAAGAGGGTATGTGTTCATGGGAGACGATCATGCTTTGGATGTTATTGGTATTAGATCTATCAAAATAAAAATATATGATGGCATGATACGCACCATCTAGGAGGTACGACATGTAAAAGACTTGAGGAAGAATCTATTGTCTTTGGGGCAATTAGGTGATAATGGATGTTCATATAAGACTCATGGTGGAGTCATGAAAATATCCAAAGGAGCGCTTGTAGTGATGAAAGCGGAAAAACTTGCTGCAAATCTATATGTGCTTAAAGATGAAACACACCAAGAAGGAGAAGCATCAACCGCGCCAGCAAGTTCATTTGAAGAATCAATGATGATATGGCATCGTAAACTTGGTCATATGTTGGAATGAGGTTTAAAGATTCTTGCTGAGCAAAAGCTTCTTCCAGGGCTCAAAAAGGTTTCACTACCCTTTTGTGAGCATTATGTTATCAGTAAGCAAAATAGATTGAAGTTTAGCAGTTTCTCTGCTAAAAGCAAGGAAATATTAGATCTGGTCCACTCTGATGTCTGGCAAGCACCAGTGGAGTCCCTAGGAGGAGTGAAATATTTTATGTCATTTATTGATAATTTCTCCAGAAGAAGTTGGGTGTATCCAATCAAGAGAAAGGCAAATGTTTTTCTAGTTTTTAAACAGTTCAAAGCACGTGTGGAACTTGAATCTGAGAAAAAGATCAAGTGTTTGAGGACAGATAAGGGAGGAGAATACACTGGTGATGAATTTGATAATTTATGTAAACAAGAAGGTATTAAAAGGCAGTTCACGGTGGTATATACTCCACAATAAAATAGAGTAGCAGAGCGGATAAATAGAACCTTATTGGAACGAACAAGAGCTATGTTGGCAACTGCAGGATTGGAAAAACAATTCTGGGTAGAAGCAGTCAAAACCGCCTGTTATGTGATCAATCGGTCACCATCAACCGCAATTGATCTGAAAATGCCAATGGAGATGTGGACAGGAAAACCAACTGATTATTCTCGCTTACATATATTCGAAAGTCCTGCTTATATTATGTACAACACCCAAGAAAAATCAAAATTAGATCCAAAATCCAGGGAATATATTTTCTTAGGGTATGCTGATGGAGTCAAGGGGTATCGCTTGTGGGATCCCACAACCCGCAAGGTGGTAATCAGCAGAGATGTTGTATTTGTTGAAAACAAGATACAAGCAAAAGAAAATAGCACTTTAAAAGAAAAATCAGAGACTACTACAGTTGAAGTTGAAGAAATAGAAGAAGTTCCAGGTTCTTCTGAAGCAGCACCAGAGCACGAAGAACAAGAGCAAGCTGAGATCGAAACTCCACAAGTTCAAAGGTCAACTAAGGAGAGAAGAGAACCAGCTTGGCTCTCAGATTATTTTATGAAAGGTTGCATACTGTCTATTAAGAGAAGATGGAGAGCCTTTAACTTTTCACGAGGCTATGAAAGGCCAAGAATCATCTATGTGGATGGAAGCAATGCAAGAAGAAATTGAAGCTCTTCATAAAAATAAAACATGGTATCTTTTTCAATTACCACAAGGAAGGAAGGCCATTGGAAACAAATAGGTGTACAAGATCAAACGCAATGGTAATGATCAAGTGGAGAAATATCGTGCAAGATTGGTGATGAAAGGATTCACTTAGAAAGAAGGTATAGACTTTAATAAGATATTTTCTCCAGTGGTTAAACTCACAATAATTCGAGTGGTCTTGGCGATGTGTGCTACATTTGACTTGAACTTGGAGCAGTTAGATGTCAAAACTGCATTTCTTCATGGAGAACTTGAAGAAGAAATTTACATGCTCCAAACAGAAGGTTTTGAAGAACAGGAAAAAGAGAACTTGGTTTGCAGGTTGAACAAATCTCTATATGGTCTCAAACAGGCGCCGAGATGTTGGTATAAGAGATTTGATTCCTTTATTATAAGCCTTGGATACAACAGACATAGCTCAGATCCTTGTGTTTATTACAAGAGATTTGGTGATGAAGATTTTGTTATTTTGCTGTTGTATGTTGATGACATGTTGGTAGCAGGCCCCAACAAAGATCATCTCATAAATTTAAAGGCACAGTTGGCTAGGGAGTTTGAAATGAAGGACTTGGGACCAGCAAACAAGATTCTAGGGATACAAATTCACCCATACAGAAATAATAAAAAGATTTGGCTTTCTCAAAAGAACTACTTGAAGAAAATCTTGAGATGCTTCAAGATGCAAGATTGTAAGTTAATTTCTACCCCACTTCCTAATAATTTCAAGTTATCCTTAAGTATGAGTCCTAGCAATGAAGCAGAGAGGATGGAGATGTCTTGAGTACCGTATGCATCAGCAGTGGAAAGCTTAATGTTCTTAATGGTATGTACAAGACCTGACATTGCACAAGCAGTGAGAGTGGTTAGTCGATACATGGTTAATCGTGGTAGAGAGCATTAGAATACTGTTAAGAGGATCCTGAGATATATCAAGGGTACCTCAGATATTGCAATGTGTTATGGAGGATCAGACTTCACTGTTAAAGGTTATGTAGATTCAGATTATGCAGGTGATCTTGATAAAAGTAAGTCCACCACAGATTATGTGTTTACTGTTGCTGGAGGAGCTGTAAGTTGGGTTTCAAAACTACAATCTATCGTGACTACATCTACGACGGAAGCAGAATATATAGCAGCTATACAAGCTAGAAAAGAGGAAATATGGATGCAGATGTTACTGGAGGTGTCACGCCCCGAGAGGGTACCCTAGATGTGATCCGCACTCGAAGACCATTGTTGGTCCCCAAGCGAACCACTTGGTCCAATCACACATCCATTCAATATCAATCAACCAGTGGAAGTTTAAAATAAAGAAATAATTTAGTGGGCAACTCAAATTATTAATCTAACTCAAAGAATAAAAGGCCATGGGCCAACAAATCAAACTTCAATCTTTGTCATTAAAATAAATTTGACAAGAATAATTCAAGGAAATAGAATATTTAATCGACCCATCACTATCTAGTCTATGAAGCCTCTATCACTATTATCTAATTAGTGCCAATGACATGTTCATGGCTACCTCAAATCAAAATGAAAAGGACTAACTCGACGCAAGAATAACATAAGCGGTGTCTTCCGAATATAGGAGAGGACTCACCAATACACTGAGTGTAAATAGATCCTCAATGGTGCTCCTATTGACGATCTCTTAAACCTCTCTCTGCATCATGAAATGATGCAGGTCTAAATGGACGTCAATACATGGAATGTACGAGTATGTAATATGGCAGAATGAAACATACCTCAAGGAAGAATAACGTTGGTTCAAATATCTCAACTCAGAAAGATAAGATAGACTCAATCAAAGTGTCATAAGTCTAAAGTAAGAATACAATTTTTAGACAAAGACCAATCATATACCATACAATCTAATTCAATTATATACAATACAGTTTAATCAAATTATATACAATCTGATCCAATCCAATCCAATCATACACTATCCGATCACATTATCATTTAATCCAATGCATCACATATCACCTCATCCGATCCAATCATACACAATCCAATCACATATCATCTAATCTAATCCAACCATGTATATTTCGATTCAATCCAATCCAAGCATATGCAATCAACTCTACCATAAATTCAAAGGACTCAATTCAATAGATATGTAAATTAAGTTATGCAATGTTTTACAATTCAACCCAATCATCTACAATCACAATCAAATCAATCATATCAAGCACAATCCATTCAATTGAGAGTTTCTCTAACCGACAACCATCACCATATGAGCGAGTGATAGTACAACAAACTGACATTTTTGCCGCGTCCGTTCATACCTTGCTAGGGTATGGACGAATCAAGCAATCATGGATCCATAACCAATCAAGTCCTATCATCTCAGGACAATAAAATGGGAAACATTTGACTTTAACGGTTCAATCCCATGGGAAGCATCCGACTTTAACGGTTCAATCCCCTCCTATATTTGGCAACGTAGTTTATTGGTTCGAGTATGGACTATACTCTTACCCAATTCGGTGCTCGATACTCCTCCTAAAACTCAATATGCTCATATCTATTAAGTGAGTAAAATACTCAAAATATTCATTTAGTCTCATTGGACTCTTTCAAATCAACTCATTTAGTCTCATTGGACTCTTTTCAAAACTCAAATCAAATCTGGCCTCATTTGACCTTCTTTCAAATCTACTCATCTCAAATCATCAAACTCTTCTCTTTAAAATTTATACAATCTTAACTCAATCTCAAAAATCGACATTTTAAAGTAAAAATGCTTAACTCATTTATACTCAAAATACTAATGTTCAAAAATAATTAAAAGACTTCTCAAACTCAACTCATGCTTAAACTCTTTTTAAATCATAGATGAAAATAATCATTCTTTAAAACTCAAAATAGCGTATAAATAGTTTATGCAAAAATGTTCACAATCATTTATTTAAAACTCCTTCTCAAGAGATCATTTATTTTCAAACATCATCATCGCATCATCATCAAATATCATCATTCACATCATCATCAAACATCATCATCGCATTATCATCAAATATCATCATTCACATCATCATCAAATATCTACTCCAAAATCCTTATTTAATTCTACATTCCATTTATAGAAACAAAAGTGACATTCTAGCTCTACCAATGTTTTAATTCTTTTTATGCCATTCACATTCATAACTATTCCAATTCATTCTTTTCATTCCAATCAACACATATACCCAAACCATCCATCTCAAACTCAAGACAAATTATGACCAAAAAAAATCTCATCTTGGGTTCATGTGAATGAATACATGAATCCATGAATCCATACTCTCAACAAAACTCAACTCAAGAACACCATCAATACATATGAATTTATATGCAAAACTTCATTTGTGGTCAATGATATGAAATATAACTATTCAAGAATTTAAGTCATGAGAATCGCCAATCAATTTCTAGTACATAAAATTATTCTAGAGTTTAGGAAAATTTCAAGGAAAATCTTCATAAAAGGTTTGAATCTTTCACAACTTCTACCTAACACATCTATGGGCATATGGAGGAACTCAATCCATTTTTTAGGTTAGCCTTACATACCTTTGCTTGAAGATCATCTCACCGGAAACCAAGACTTGACTTGAAGATCTTGAATCCTTGAGCTTTTGAGTGGATTTCTTGTTGGAGATGTTTGGAAGAGAAGAGGGATGAGTGTTAGGGTTTCTTTGGAGAGGCAAAAATCTGAAAAAGAATATGGTCCAAAATGTTCCAAGTTGGGTATATATAATTTGGGAAAAAGTCCAGTTTGCCCTTCCTCAAAATCTGGAAAACTGGGTAAAATTCCTGCTGGCGCTATAGTGGCGCATCGCGCCACTGCAGCTCCAAGCCAAAATAGGCTTAAAACCTGCACATCTGATAGTGGCGCATCGCTCCAAGGACCAAACTACTAAGGCTGTTCTATGGCGCTATAGTGGCGCGTCGCGCCCTTACAACATCAAACCTAAGTTTTCTGGGTTCTGGGAAATTGGCTTAAACACCCTACAAGCCTAATAGTGGCGCGCCGCGCCAGGGACCAAACTACTGAGGCTTGTTCCTAGCGCGATAGTAGCGCGTTGAGCCACTGCGGTGCCAAACCCAGGCTTCCTGCAGTCACAACCCAGGCCTGAATTTCCGGCTGTACTAGTCCATCTTAGGATAGTCATAACTTTTGACTCCGAACTCCAAAAATTACAATCTTGGAGGCGTTGGAAAGAAGACTCAAAGAACTTTAATTTAGTAGGTCGTGGGCCACCCAATTCACTATATTCTAGGAGATATGGTTGTTTGAAGTTGACCCTTATAGTAACTCATCCGAAAACTTAATCGATTGGGATTCTTTGGACTCGACTTGGTGTTAGAGATACCTAAACACATCTAACACACTTCAATTACTTAGGAATTTATCCTAACTCATGTGTAAGATTACAAGTCCTCCGGTCCGAGTCTACAAACACGTGAAGAAATATTTGAGTCTTTGCAAAAAAAATTCCGGGGTGTTACATTATCTCCCTCTTGGGATCATTCGTCCTCGAATGAAGATCAACTAGAGATGGACTCGAGGAATGAATTACAATCGAGACTTAATCAAATCAACCAATCAAGCAATCTAGACAATCAACTATTCCAACTCAAGAATAGGCAAACTACTTCAAGTCGAAAGTAGGAACATTACCTTCAACATCCTCATCATTAGACACGAATAGAACATCAAAACCCTATAAATCGAATCATTCAAACATCTAGGTCATCAACCGTCGAACTTTAATTCTTGAGTGACATCCCCAATCCTCTTCACAATTTTGTAAGGCCAATATATCGGTGCCCAAGCTTCCCTCCTTTTCAAGCCTCATCACACCCTTCACGTACATCCAATCACTACCCTAAAGTCATTAATATCCTACTACCATCACTCTCATAGTGACAACCACACACTCAAGCCTATCACTCTAACCACCTCAACCACATCTAAGAATTCTCGAGTCTACTTTAATACTTCTACCTCCATTATTGCACGAACTCTTACCTAGAGACATACTAACATACTCTTACCTATCTATTGCACATCAAAAGGTCTCATCTTGCTCCTCTCCCACACATCTAACCTCAACTAGACGCGTACAACAGAACTCTCACAATCGGGGAAACACTCACTCTCCCCCATCTACTCTCACTTAACTCCTTCTACTATCATCTTGGTCAACTCATCACTATCGAAAGCTCAAGACTTAGTTTGGTTCATTACCCTTTCATCTCCCCCTTAGCTCAAAGGCATCAACTAAAGGATACTAACTAGACACCCAAAGTAACTCATAAAATTAGAGCCTCATTCAAATCTATACTACCTCATATACACCTCTTAAGCCTCTTTTTACCAAATAACTTAGCCTCAATTCACTATTTACATCTGAGGGTCACATATCCATCCATTCATAACACACTATCCTCGTAAGTTAATATCTTAATCTTTTGCATACGTCATGTCAAGCCTACTAAATCAAATTTTAAAACTAGCACTATCACAATCATTCATTACACCTCATTAATCATCCTTTAGATACTTCACTCTAGTTACAGGCCTCAATCAACCATCATTCTCACTATTTCAGTTCTACTCCTCTAACTCCATCTTTCCAACTCTACAATCATTCTACCCACCATAGCTCACCATGCCTCAAATCTTATTCTATTGGATGGCGACACTAATCACTTAGAGACATAACCTCCCTCTCAAAGATAACATTCGAATCAAGATTTAGAGATGAGATTCTAGGATACATCTCGCTCTGGCTTAACGCATGATCCATATGAATGAGAGTACATTCTTTCAAATCAATAGAGTTAAACACATTAATCGTCTCCTTTCAAGCCTTTTGCAGTCTCTTCACTTCCTCAAGACTTTGTCTTAACTCATCAACAAGAATCTCAGATTTACTGTTCCAACCACCTTGAGTATGAGGGGTAGTCGAATGGATTTGAGCAACGCATGAATTAGAAGGGAACATTCATAGAGTTAAACTCTATCGCACGAACTCAGAATATGAAAGAAGGGAAATAATTCTTAATGTCCCATAGCCTCCTGATTATAAGTATGGTGCACAACACACTCATAAGTAAGATTCTACTAGACACGGCTTCATAGACTCCCTAGGAATCTTGAACTCTATGCTCTGATACCATGTTTGTCATGCCCTGAGAGGGTACCCTAGATGTGAACAGCACTCGAAGACCATTGCTGGTCCCCAAGTGAACCACTTGGTCCAATCACATATCCATTCAATATCAATCAACTAGCGGAAGTTTAAAATAATAAAATAATTTAGTGGGCAACTCAAATTATTAATCTAACTCAAAGAATAAAAGGCCATGGGCCAACAAATCAAACTTCAATCTTTGTCATTAAAATAACTTTGACAAGAATAATTTAAGGAAATAGAATATTCAATCGACCCATCACTATTTAGTCTATGAAGCCTCTATCACTATTATCTAATTGATGCCAATGACATGTTCATGGCTACCTCAAATCAAAATGAAAAGGGCTAACTCGACGTAAGAATAACATAAGCGGTGTCCTCTGAATGTAGGGGAGGACTCACCTGTCATGCCCCGGGAGGATACCCTAGACGTAACCGGCACTCAGAAACCATTTCTAGCTCCCAAGCGAACCACATAGCCTGATCACACATCCATTCATTCATTCATTCTGCAGAAAGTTTAAAAATAAAGAATAATTTAGCGGGCAACTCAAATCATCCATCCAACTCAAAGAATAAAGGCCATGGGCCGACAAATCAACTAAAATATTTGTCATTTAAAAATAGTTTGACAAGAATAACTCAAGGATAGGAATACTCAATCGACTCATCACTATCTAGTCTATGAAGCCTCTATCACTACTATCTAATTGGTGCCGATGACATGTTCATGGCTACCTCAAATAAAAATAAAAAGGGCTAACTCGATGTAAGAATACCCAAATGGTGTCCTCTGAATGTAGGGGAGGACTCACCAATATGCTGAGTGCAATTAGATCCCCAATGATACTCCTATTGACGATCTCATAAACCTGTCTCTGCATCATGAAATAATGCAGGCCAAATGGCGTCAGTACATGGAATATACTGGTATGTAAAATGGCAGAATGAAATATACCTCAAGGAAGAGTAACGTTGGTTCAAATATCTCAACTCAGGAAGATAAGAGGGACTCAAATAAAGCATCGTAAATCTAAAGTAAGGATACAGTTTAGACAGAGACCAATCATCTAACATACAATCCAACCTAATTATGTATAATACAGTTCAACCAAATCATTTACAATTCGATCCCTTTCAATCATGTACACTCCGATTATATACACTCAACTCAATAATCAACTCAATAATCAAATCCAATATAGTCACATACCATTCTATTCAATCCAATCACAATTCATCTATTCCAATCCGACCATATACAATCTACTCAACATTCAACTCAACAATCAGCTCAAAGGACTCAACTCAATAAATATGCAAATTTAATTATACAACGTTTTATAATTCAACTCAAAGGACTCAACTCAATAAATATGTAACAACTCACTCAAGTGTCCTAAGTCTAACAAGAAATAGTTTAGACAGGACTAACTCATAAGCATATAGCAACTCACTCAACTCAACTGACTCAGAGTACTATCAAGACCTAAATGGGATTTTCTCTTAACCGACAACCATCACTTATGAGCCAGTGAAAGTACAACAAATCGACGTTGTTTCCACGTCCGTTCATACTTTGCCAGGGTATAAACGAATCAACCAATCATGGATCCAATCCAACCAAGTCCTATAATGTCAAGACACATCTCTCGGGGAAGCATCCGACTTTAACGGTTCAATCCCCCCTACGTTTGGCAACATAGGTATTGGGTTCGAGTATGGACTATACTCTTTCCCAATTCGGTGCTCGATACTCCTCCCATGACTCCATGCTCATAAAACTCCTCCAATTATCTCAAATAAGCCCTCACGGCTAGTTTCATATGGTACATTGCCACCTCATCAACTTTATTCTCATTTCAACTCAATCAAGCCTCATTGGACCTTCTTTCAAATCGACTCATCTCAAATCATCAAACTCTTCTCTCTAAAAATTTATACAATCTCAACTCAATGAATGCAGAAAATATTATGTATATTAAAATATAATTTCAACTCCTCAACTCAAACTCAAAATAGATACTTTAATGTAAAAATAGTCAACTCATTTAAAGTCTCCTCATACTCAACTCATACTTAAACTCTTTTCTAAATCAAAGATGAAACTAATAATTCTTTAGACTCAAAATAACGTGTAAATGGTTTATGCAAAAAGGGTCACAAAAAATTTATTTAAAGCTCCTCCTCAAAAGATAATTTATTTTCAAAATATTCCTAAGACTCCAATCAACTCAAATTATGCACATCACATACCACAAAATCACATTAGACTCCAATCCACTTCATCACATAACATCCTCATCAATATACCCCTTCGTTAACCATTCTACATATATTAAATAAGCACCATTCACATCATCACTCACATCGTCATCAAAACATCATCATCACATCATCATCATATATTATCATTTACATCATCATCAAATATTATCATCACATCATTGTTAAGTATCATCATCATATCAATCATCAAACATCTACTTCAAAATCCTTATTTTTGTCCTATGTTCATTTTATAGAAGCAAAGGGACATTCTTAACTAATCAATTCATTCTTTTCATTCCAATCAATACATATATATACACACAACTATCTATCTCAACCTCAAGACATTTATGACAAGAAATCTCATCTTGGGTTCATGTGAATGAAACATGAACCCATACTCTCAACAAAACTCAACTCAAGAATATTGTCAATACCTATAAATCTATATACAAAGATACATTTGAAGTTAATAATATGAAAAATAACTATTTAGCAACTCAAGTCATTAAAATCATCAATCAACCATTTGTATCTAAAAATATTCCATAGTTTAGGGAAAACTTTCAAGAAAACCTTTCTAGAAGGTGCAACTCTTTCACAACTCCAAACCAACACATCTATTGGCATATGGAAGAACTCAATCCATATTTTAGGTTAGCCTTACATACCTTAGTGAAGACTTAAATAAAACCTTGTGGTTGGGTCTTCAATGGAGGACTCAAATCTTGAAGCTCTTGGACTCTTTTTGTTGGAAATGGAGAAGAAGAAGAAGAAGAGAGAGAGAGAAGCTCCTAGGGCTTTTTAGAGAGAGAGTGAGGCTGCAAAATGTGTTCCCAAAAGACCAAGGGTAATATATATATAATTTGGATAAGTTCCCAAATTGCCCCACCTCAAAAGTTTTGAAAAATAGGAAAAAATGCACCTGGCGCGATAGTGGCGCGTCGCGCCATTGCAGCGCCAGGCCAATTACGCCTAAAACCTGCACACCTTGCAGTGGTGCACCGCGCCAGAGACTGAACTACTGAGGCATGTTTCTGGCATGATAGTGGCGCGTCGCGCCCTTACAGTGCCAAGGCCAAAATTTCTGGGTTCTGGAAAATTGGCCTGAAAAACCCTACACAACTTTTAGCAGCGCATCGCGCCAGGGGCCAAACTAGTGAGGCATATTCCTGGCGTGATAGTGGCGCATCGCGTCACTACGGCGCCAAGCCCAGATTTCCAGTAGTTGAACCCCAGGCCTGAAAATCTCTGTTGTGCTCGCTCATCTTAGGATCGCCATATCTTTCGACTCCAAACTTCAAAATTTACATTCTTGGTGGCGTTGGAAAGAAGACTCGACGACCATTAATTTAATAGGTCGTGGGCTACCCAGATCATCATATATCAAAAGATAGGGTTGTTAGAAGTCAACCCCTCATGCAAACTCCTCCTCAAACTTAGCCACGACGAACCTTTTAGCTTGATTTGGTCCTAAGGGTCCTTCATGACCCCACATCACCTCTAACGCTCTTTAATTACTTAGGAACTCATCCTAACTCATGTGAAAAATTTCAAGTCCTCCGGTCTGAGTCTACACTCACGTGAAGAAATGTTCGAATCTTAGCAAAAACAATTTCGGGGTGTCACATCACCAATATGTTGAGTGTAAATAGATCCTCAATGGTGCTCCTATTAACGATCTCTTAAACCTGTCTCTGCATCATAAAATGATGCAGGTCCAAATAGACGTCAATACATGGAATGTACGAGTATGTAATATGGTAGAATGAAACATACCTCAGGGAAAAGTAACGTTAGTTTAAATATCTCAACTCAGAAAGATAAGATAGACTCAATCAAAGTGTCATAAGTCTAAAGTAAGAATACAATTTTTAGACAAAGACCAATCATATACCATACAATCTAATCCAATCATGTACAATACAGTTTAATCAAATCATATACAATCCGATCCAGTCCAATCCAATCGTACACTATCCGATCAAATTATCATTTAATCTAATCCATCACATATCACCTCATCCGATCCAATCATATACAATCCAATCACATATCATACAATCTAATACAACCATGTATATTCCGATTCAATCCAATCCAAGCATATGCAATCAACTCCACCATAAATTCAAAGGACTCAATTCAATAGATATGCAAATTAAGTTATGCAATGTTTTACAATTCAACTTAATCATCTACAATCACAATCAAATCAATCATATCAAGCACAATCCATTCAATTGGGAGTTTCTCTAACCGACAACTATCACCATATGAATGAGTGATAGTGCAATAAATCGAGGTTGTTGCTGCATCCGTTCATACCTTGCCAGGGTATGGACGAATCAACCAATCATGGATCCATAACCAACCAAGTCCTATCATGTCAGGACAATAAAATGGGAAACATTTGACTTTAACGGTTCGATCACATGGGAAGCATCCGACTTTAACAGTTCAATCCCCTCCTATGTTTGGCGATGTAGTTTATTGGTTCGAGTATGGACTATACTTTTACCCAATTTGGTGCTCGATACTCCTCCCAAGACTCAATATGCTCATATCTATCAAGTGAGTAAAATACTCAAAATACTCATTTAGTCTCATTGGACTCTTTCAAATTAACTCATTTAGTCTCATTGGACTCTTTTCAAAACTCAAATCAAATCTGGCCTCATTGGTCCTTCTTTCAAATTGACTCATCTCAAATCATCAAACTCTTCTCTTTAAAATTTATACAATCTTAACTCAATCTCAAAAATCGACATTTTAAAGTAAAAATGCTCAACTCATTTATACTCAAAATACTCATGTTCAAAAATAATTAAAAGACTTCTCAAACTCAACTCATGCTTAAACTCTTTTTAAATCATAGATGAAAATAATAATTCTTTAAAACTCAAAATAGCGTATAAATAGTTTATGCAAAATTTCTCACAATCATTTATTTAAAACTCCTTCTCAAGAGATCATTTATTTTCAAAATGCTTATAACACTCCAATCTACTTCATCACACAACATCCTCATCAACATAACCTCTTCATTCACATCATCGTGAAATATCATCATTCACATCATCATCAAACATCATCATCGCATCATCATCAAATATCATCATTCACATCATCATCAAACATCATCATTCACATCATCATCAAACATTATCATCGCATTATCATCAAATATCATCATTCACATCATCATCAAATATCTACTTCAAAATCCTTATTTTATTCTACATTCCATTTATAGAAACAAAAGTGACATTCTAGCTCTACCAATATTTTAATTCTTTTTATGCCATTCACATTCATAACTATTCCAATTCATTCTTCTCATTCCAATCAATACATATACCCAAACCATTCATCTCAAACTCAAGACAAATTATGACCAAAAAAACTCTCATCTTGGGTTCATGTGAATGAATACATGAATCCATACTCTCAACAAAACTCAACTCAAAAACACCATCAATACATATGAATTTATATACAAAACTTCATTTGTGGTCAATGATATGAAATATAACTATTCAAGAATTTAAGTCATGAGAATCGCCAATCAATTTCTAGTACATAAAATTATTCTAGAGTTTAGGAAAATTTCAAGGAAAATCTTCATAAAAGGTTTGAATCTTTCACAACTTCTACCTAACACATCTATGGGCATATGGAGGAACTCAATCCATATTTTAGGTTAGCCTTACATACCTTTGCTTGAAGATCATCTCATCGGAAACCAAGACTTGACTTGAAGATCTTGAATCCTTGAGCTTTTGAGAGGATTTCTTGTTGGAGATGTTTGGAAGAGAAGAGGGATGAATGTTAGGGTTTCTTTGGAGAGGCAAAAATCTGAAAAAGAATATGGTCCAAAACGTTCCAAGTTGGGTATATATAATTTGGGAGAATGTCTAGTTTGCCCTTCCTCAAAATCTGGAAAACTGGGTAAAATTCCTGCTGGCGCTATAGTGGCGCATCGCGCCACTGCAGCACCAAGCCAAAATAGGCTTAAAACCTGCACATCTGATAGTGGCGCGTCGTGCCAAGGACCAAACTACTGAGGCTGTTCTATGGCGCTATAGTGGCGTGTCGCGCCCTTACAACGCCAAGCCTAAGTTTTCTGGGTTCTGGGATATAGGCTTAAAAACCCTGCAAGCCTAATAGTGGCGCGCCGCGCCAGAGATCGAACTACTGAGGCTTGTTCCTGGCGCAATAGTGGCGCATCGTGCCACTACGGCGTCAAGCCCAGGCTTCCTGCAGTCACAACCCAGGCCTGAATTTTTGGCAGTACTAGTCTATCTTAAGATAGTCATAACTTTTGACTCCGAACTCCAAAAATTACAATCTTGGCGGCGTTGGAAAGAAGACTCAAAGACCTTTAATTTAGTAGGTCATGGCTACCCAATTCACTATATTCTAGGAAATATGGTAGTTTGAAGTTGACCCTTATACTAACTCATCCGAAAACTTAATTGATTGGGATTCTTTGGACTCGACTTGGTGTTAGAGATCCCTAAACACATCTAACACATTTTAATTACTTAGGAATTTATCCTAACTCATGTGTAAGATTACAATCCTCCAGTCCGAGTCTATACACATGTGAAAAAATTGTCACGCCCCGAGAGGGTACCCTAGGCGCGACCGGCACTCGAAAGCCATTTCTGACCTTCAAGCGAACCACCTGGTCCAGTCACACTTTTATTCATTCACATTCTATCGGCGGAAGACTCAATCATAGGGATACTATCCATAATATAGGGCCAAAGGCCAAACAACTATCAAATCAATAATCAGCTAGAATAAAACTAGTCAAATGAATGACTCATCATTCCCACACTCTAGTCTATGAAGCCTTTATCAAGAATCTAGGTGGTGCCAATGACAAGCCCATGGCTACCAATAATCACAATAAAAGAGACAAAACAATACTATGAAGAAAGTCTCAGCATCCTCCGGAGACTAAGAGGACTCACCAACCAGCGGGAAGTGGGGAGATCTTCAACGGTGCGTCGGTTGATGAATGGCGTCAGTACATAGAATGTATGAGTATGTAAAATGGCCGAATGAAACAAACATCAAGGAAGCATCAAATCAACTCGGAATCTCAACTCAAGGGAAATAACAACTCAATCAAGTGTCCTAAGTCTAAACAAGAATATGGTTTAGACGGGACCAATCACATACCATTCAACTCAATTTGACTCAGAGTACTATCAAGACCTATATGGGAGGTTCTCTTATCTGACAACCATCACTTATGAGCCAGTAATAGTACAACAAGCCGACGTTGTTGCCACGTCCGTTCATACCTTGCCAGGGTATGAACGAGTCACCAATAATGGATTCTATCGATCAGTCAAGTCCTATCATTTCAGGACAATAAAGTGGGAAATATCCGACTTTAACGGTTCGATCCCATGGGAAGCATCCGACTTTAGCGGTTCCATCCTTCCCTACGTTGGCGGCGTAGTTTATGGGGTTCGAGTATGGACAATACTCTTACCTAATTCGGTGCTCAATACTCCTCCCATGACTCCATGCTCATAAAACTCCATCCAATCAACTCAACAAGTCATCACGGCTAGTCTCATTTAGAACCTTGCCAACTCATCAACTCTATCCTCAATTCAACTCAATCAAGTGTAACTTAGATATGCATTTATAACAACCTACAAACATATCCAACCATTCCTCTTCTCATTTATCACATCCTTAGGACTCATCATAACTCCAAGGTTTTAAATCAACAATTTAAGATGAATAACACATTTAAGAAAATTGACATATTTAACATAATCACATGGTTAAGAAAATCAACAAGCATGTTAACAACTCATCTCCATCGACTCATGCTAACATGAAGATTTTAGAAATTTCTTAGCCTAACAATATCAACATAATAAGAATCAAATTAATAGATGACAAGACTCATTTGGACATAAGCCTATCAAGAAACTCCATTCTTATGAACATTTAACCACAAAGAAAGTATAGGGCATATGGGTGAACTCAACCCATGCTTTGAGTAGCCTTACATACCTTAGAGTAGATTTTGAAGAAACCTTGTTGTTGGGTATTCAATGGGAAACTTGAAATCTTGAAGCTCTTGAAGGCACTCTTTGTTGGAGAAGGATTTGGAGAAGAAGAAGAAGAAGAAGAAGAAGAAGAAGAAGAAGAAGAAGAAGAAGAGAGGGAAAGGTTAGGGCTTTTAGAGAGAGAGGGGGGGGGGGAACTGAAAATGGTCCCTAAAATGTCTCAAGGCAGATACATATATAATTTGGGAAAATTCCCAATTCGCCCTTTCTCCAAAAATCTGAAAAACAGGCTAAAAACGCTACTAGCGCGATAGTGGCGCATCGCGCCACTGCGGCGCCAAGTAGAATAGGCTTAAAACCTACACATCTGCTAGTGGCGCGTCACGCCAATGACCAAACTACTGAGGCTATTTTATGGCGCGATAGTGGCGCGTTGCGCCACTGTGGTGCCAAGCCCAGATTTCCAGCAGTTGCAACCCAGGCCTGAAATTTCTACCGTGCTAGTTCATCTTAGGATAGTCATAACTTTTAACTCCAAACTCCAAAAATTACAATCTTGGCGGCATTGGAAAGAAGACTTGGAGACCTTTGATTTAATTGGTCATGGGCCACCCAGATCATCGTCTTTCAAAAGATAAGGTTGTTAGAAGTCGACTCCTTATATGAACTCATTCTAAAACTTAGCCACGACGAATTCTCAGACTTAGCTTGGTCCTAGGGGTCCTTTGTGACCCCACATCACCTCTAACACTCTTCAATTTCTCAGGGACTCATCTTAACTCATGCATATATGTCACAATAGTCGAGTTCGATCTTACACGTATACAAGAAGGGTCTGAATCCTAGCGAAGAATTTTGGGGGGTGTTACAAAAATGTTCGAGTCTTTGCGAAAACTTTTCCGGGGTGTTACAGGAGGAGCTCGGGCACAAACAATGTCACGGCCAGGGAGGGTACCCTAGGCGTCGCCGGCACTCGAAGGCCATTTCTGACCTCCGAGCGAACCACCTGGTCCAGTCATACGTTCATTCAATCACATTCTCTTAGCGGGAACTCAATTAAGGGTATAGTGTTCATAAGTTAGGGCCAAAGGCCAAACAATCATCAACTCAACAAGAAATTTTAAAAAGACCTACTCAAAAGGACAATTCAATATTTCTACACTCCGGTCTATGAAGACTCTATCTACAATTTAGAAGGTGCCCATGACAAGCCCATGGCTACCAACAATCAAAATAAAGGAAACGACAACACACTATACAAGAAATCTCAACATCCTCCGGAAACTAGGAGGACTCACCAACTAGCTGGGAGTGTATGTGGATCTTCAACGGAGCGCCGGTTGATGATCTCTAGTACCTATCTCTGTATCATGAAACGATACAAGCCAAATGGCGTCAGTACATGGAATGTACGAGTATGTAAAATGGCCGAATGCAATGAACATCAAGGGAGAATCAATCAACTCAGAATCTCAACTCAAAAGGGATAACAACTCAATCACATGTCCTAAGTCTAAACAAGGATATAATTTAGACGGGACCAATCACATACAATTCAACTCAATCTGACTCAGAATACTAGTAAGGCCTATTTAGGAGTTTCTCTTACCCGACAACCATCACTTATGAGCCAGTGAAAGTACAACAAACCGACATTGTTGCCGCGTCCGTTCATACTTTGCCAGGGTATGAACGAATCAACCAATCATGGATCCAATCCAACCAAGTCCTATAATGTTAGGACAAACATCTCGGGGAAGCATCCAACTTTAACGGTTTAATCCCCTTCTACGTTTGGCGACGTAGTTATTGGTTTCGAGTATGGACTATACCCTTGCCCAATTCGGTGCTCGATACTCCTCCCAAGACTCAATGCTCATAAAACTCCATCCAATCAACTCAATCAAATCATATCGACAAGTCTCATTACAACCTTGTCAACTCATCAACTCTATCACGCTCAAATCTCTCTCAATCATACTATCCGATTAATCTCAATCATATCTTTCAAAAGAAATTTTAAAAGCACATTTATAGCAACATATAAACATAACCAATTATTTACTCCAACCATTTGAGAAATCCTTGAGACTCATCACGACTTCAAGACTTTAAATCACACTTTAAAATAGGCAACACTTCTTAAGAAAACAACATCTTTTATCATAATCCACATAGTTAAGAAGATCAATAAAACGTATTATAACAACTCATTTCCATCAAATCATACTCACATAAGGGCTCATTTTAGAAACTTCCTAGCTCAACAACATCAACACATATAGAATCAAATAAATTGGGGACAAAACTCATTCAACCATAAACCATACCAAGAAACTCCATTTTTATGGACATCTAACCTCAAGGCAAGAGTAGGGCACATGAGTGGACTCAACCCATATTTTGGATAGCCTTACATACCTTAGAATAGACTCTTGAAGAAACCTTGTTGTTGGGTCTTTAATGGAAAGCTTGAAGTCTTAAAGCTCTTGGAACAATCTCTTGTTGGAAATGGAGAAGAAGAAAAAGATGAAGAGGAGAGAGTTTTCTATGGATTTTCTAGAGAGAGAGTGGGGGATGAAAAATGTGTCTCCAAATGCTCAACGAGGATACATATATAATTTAGGACAATTCCCAAATTTCCCCTTCTCAAAGTTCTGAAAAATAAGCAAAAATACACCTGGCGCGATAGTAGCGCATCCCGCCATTGCAGCGCCAGGCTGATTACGCCTAAAACCTGCACACCTCGCAGTGGCGCGCCGCGCCAGAGACCAAACTACTGAGGCATGTTTCTAGCGCGATAGTGGTGCGTCGCGCCTTTACAGCGCCAAGGCCAATATTTTCTGGGTTCTGGAAATTGGCTTGAAAAACCCTGCACACCTTTTAGTGGCGCGCCGCGCCAGAGACCAAACTACTGAGGCATGTTTCTAGGGCGATAGTGGCGCGTCGCACCACTGCGGCACCAAGCCCAGTTTTCCAGCAATTGCACCCCAGGCCTGGAAATCTCTGTTGTGCTAGTTCATCTTAGGATCGTCATATCTTTTGACTCCAAACTCCAAAATGTACATTCTTGGTGGCGTTGGAAAGAAGACTCGACGATCATTAATTTAATAGGTCGTGGGCCACCCAGATCATCATATATCAAAAGATAGGGTCATTAGAAGTCAACCCCTCATGCGAACTCCTCCTCAAACTTAGTCACGACGAATCTTTTGGACTTGGCTTGGTCCTAGGGGTCCTTTGTGACCCCACATCACCTCTAACACTTCTCAATTTCTCAAGGACTAGTCTTAACTCATGAAAATGCTCTACAATACTCGAGTTCGACCCTACCCGAATACAAGAAGGGTCCGAATCTTAGGGAAAAATTTTGAGGGGTGTTACAAACAAGAGAAGGTTGCTCTGTTTTGTGATAGTCAGAGCGCTTTGCATCTTGCAAAGAATCCGGCATTTCATTCAAGAACAAAGCACATACAAATTCAGTATCACTTCGTTCGTGAGAAGGTGAAAGAAGGCAGTGTGGATATTCAGAAAATTTACACTAATGACAACCTAGCAGATATGTTTACAAAGACGATCAACAGTAATAAGTTTAAATAATGTCGATCTTTTATTGGTCTAGCAGAAACGTAACATTGCAGTAATTGGGTAGAAAGGATGATGTGAAGACTTAATTAATTCTCAATTAAATCTTCAAGTGGAAGAATGAAAAGAAAAGTCAAAAAGGGACAAAGTTAAAGTAAAAGGTAGGTAGGCACAGACAACACCTTTTGTAATCTTGAGTGTCCTATTTAGTGAGTTGTTCTTTTTACAAAAGATGAGTGTTAATTGTTGTTTTCTTCTTGTATTTGAGAGCGGTGTATTCCCATATTTGAATAGTAAAATCCTTCTACCCCGTGGTTTTTTCCCTCTATCTGTTTGAGGGGTTTCCACATAAAATTCTCGTGTCCAATTTATTTTCATCATTTATTATCATATCAAACTTTAGTTGTGGTGCTTCCTTCACCCGACAATTTCCTTGTGCACTCAGATGATTACAAGAAGAACCATAGCCCAAAGCCGTGCAATCAGAATGACTACATGCATAATCAACACTCTTTGCCAAGTAAGTTTGTGCATCTTTTGGTAGGTGTGGCTTTAGTATACATCACTTTTTATGCATATAACTCAGACCTTCTACTGCAGCGAGCGGCATTTCAGATAAATCTAGCTCATATTTGGGCTTACCATCAAACTCAAATATTCCCCAATGCCTCTCAAAGTTACCAGGAGCATACCAGGAGCAATGCTTTTAGTATTCTCATCAATAAGGCTGAACAAGTAAACGTCAATTTTCCCCTTCCTTGCAGGGGTTTCTTCTCCACTTAGAGCATGTTGAATCAACCCTTGGTTAAATCTCTTTGCATTTTCAATATTCGTGTTTTTGTTTCCATCCGTTGGCCATCCTACTTCTCTGACTATGATTTTCATGTCGGGAAAGCCAGCTTTCTTCAAAGACCAGGCAAAAGTATCGAAATTGGCATCAAACACGTTAGTATAAAGATACCTGCCATCTATTATAGGCTTATTTGATCTATCAAAGAAGGCATGCTCAAATGGAAAGTAATTGTTTTCATATAGACTAGGAAAGGATAGATATTAATCACAAATGGTGCATCATTCGAGTCGGGATATTGGACAATTTGAATGGCTAAATCGTGTATTTCAGGCCTGAAATCGTCAGCTGAGGAAATAGGATTCGAGTAGTAAATGTCACCTCTAGCCCTAATCCAGCATGGTTGATGGCTTCCTGAATGTTTCGCAGAACTGGAAAAGTGGAATGTAGATAAGTGTCGTACGTTCGAAGAAAGGGCCCATTTCCAACTGCTACATACCTGCATTATTAAGAATATGTTGTGAACTAATAGTAAGCATGGTATTGTTGTTAATACTCTTGATTAGGATGATAGAAAATGACAACACTTTGTCGGAAAAGGAGGAACCTTAGTAGCTCAGTTGGTTGACGGGGGACAGAGGGGGCCGCAGAGGCATATCTCAGCAAATGGAATAATAAAGAAAAAGAAAAAAAGTAGTAAAGAAGATACACAAGTTCCAATTTGGGTATATATATAGAGAGTCATATAATCAATCAAATGATAGAGAAACAAAGAAGAAAGAGGTAAAAGTTTATGCTTACCGATAAATGAAGTCTGACGAAGTTGTTAGGCAATGATTTCCACTAAATAGATTCTCAATCGGGAAAAAAAATCTTCTTAGTTTTGTTACCGAAAATTTCCTGAATATTGAGTTCACTAAAATTTCAATTGAATTGAGATGGAAATATAAATAATGCACTTTTCTATAAAGAACCAGAGGGAATTCAACTATTTTGTTACCAATAACGATTTCCACAAAGGAGTTTCACAATCGAAAAAAGAAATCTTTGTTTTGTAATCGAAAAGTGTTTCGAATAGAAAGTTTGGTTTCAGTTGAACTGATATCGAAATATAAAATGATGTAAAATAGTGCACTTTTATATAAAGAGCGGAAGGGAATTAAACTATAATTTTTTTATTTCCACGAAGGAGATTCCCAATCGAAAAAAGAAATGTTCTTTGTTTTGTAACCGGAAAGTGTACCGAATAGGGATTTTGCTGAAGTTTCAATTGAACTGAGGTGAAAATATAATATGATGTAAATTATTGCATTTATTATGTAGAAATTACAATCGGAACACTTTAACAAACACCCTTCGCAGTAATTCTACATAATAAGTGCAGTATTTTACACCATCTAATATTTTAATCTCTGTTCTATTGAAACTTTAGCAAACTCCCTACTCGGAACACTTTCTCGTAACAAAACAAAGAAGATTTCTTTTTTCGATAAGGAATCTCCTTGTGGGAATCGTCGCCGTTTAGAAAATCATAGTTGAATTCCCTTTGACTCTATATATAAAAGTGCACTATTTTACATCATTTATGTTTCAATTTCAATTCAATTGAAACTTCAGTGAACTTTCTATTCGAAACACTTTCCGCTACTATAAAAAAGATATATTTTTTCGATTTTGAATCTCCTTTGTAGAAATCGTCGTTGGTAACAAAATCATAGTTAATTTCCTTTGGCTCTTTATGGAAAAGTGCATTATTTAAATCATTTATGTTTCCGTCTTAGTTCAATTGAATTTTTAGTGAACTCTCTATTCAGGAAATGTTTTGGTAACAAAACAAAGACGATTTCTTTTTCCGATTGAGAATCTCTTTTGTGGGAATCATCGCCGAAAAACTGTCAGATTTCATTCATCGGTAAGTATAAACTTTTACCTATTTCTTCTTTATTTCTATATCATTGATTGATTATATGACTCTCTCTCTATATATACCCAAATTTGGACATGTGTGTCTTCTTTATTGTTTTGTTTCTTTTTCCTTATTACTCCACTAGGTAATTTGCCTGCTTTCGTGCAGTTGTGAACACCCCATTCAGCTTATCTTATTGAATTTGTTGTGTAGTTGATAAAGTTAATAAAAACACAAAAGCACATCTCTTTAGTTTGATGAAATAATAGACAATCATTTTGATTAATTGATGTCTCAGGATATACGCATGAGAGAAAATTATAATTAACGTTTTAACACTGCACAAGTTGAGACATCTCTAATTTACAAAAGTTGGTCATTATTTTAGCTTCCAACATAAAGAAGTAAAAAACATATAGACATAGTTATACAACTATCAGTTTGTATGACGAGGCATAAGAGAATTGCCAGTCGATTTTGCTTCTCGTCTATTACATGACATAAGAATTCATATCTACCAAAGTTTCTGTCCTAAAATTAGATTAAGTCCCTCTTGAATAGCAAAGAAATAGTATCATATTAGATTCAATAGGTAAATAATAAAGATAATAACCAAATATTGTCTTAGTAGATGGATTCCATAGTAAGTTCACACAATTTTTCACAAAAATAACCAACCAAATAGTTATTCGCAAAGTCTTATATTAATATACACAGATACAACAACTAATAGGCAAACTCATTAGCTTTGAAAGAGAGAAATTCATTTTACTTCTAAGTTTCGTAGTAATTCTTGAAGTAATGAAGATAGTTAGCAATGATAATGAAGAGACACACTAAGCTAAAGTCCTTAATTGACATCTAAGCAGCACTAATCTATGTAGAAACATCAGACCTACATAGAGTTGATTATAATGAACAAAAACTTAAAGAAAAAAAAAATTAAAATTAAACAGCATATGATTATAGAGCTAAATCGCACACTTAATTATGACATTTGGAGCATTTCTCAATAAGGAAAGCCCACTCTAGTCACCACATTTCCCATAAATACACTTCAGTTTTGTTCCTTTCATTTTGTTGGGGGTAACTCAAAACAGATTTGCAGCCTCTAGATGCCCTTTAACAATAGACATTTATACAAATTAAGGTCTCTACATGCTATTCTATACTTGCTGAAAAATGAGAGTAACAACAGCAGGTTACATGATACAAAAAAGGGGAGGAGAGGAAGGCAGTTATAATTTGATGGTCGCGAGAATCATCCATTTCCTGTCGCACACTGGATTGAGTAAGATTAAGTTCTGTACATTTCAAGGCACAAAACAAATGCAGGAATGAAGTAGAGTTGATAGAAGTCCATGTATTTTGTCGATGAAATGCATCATCTACTTGGCAGAATACCCTTTTTATGGCATATTTAGCATCAACAGATAGGCCAACTATGAGTATATTTTTTCCATTGAAAGGTTGAGGGAGAATTCTATATTAAGAAGAGCACAGTCTTTGAAAGTTTCTCATTGTCTTGAAAAAGTTTGCCTTTATTTTTCTTTTCGATACATTTTCTGGTGAAAGAATATCATAGATTCACAATGTTGCCAGAACCACACGTGCAAGTTTCCCTGCATGTGGCTCATCCGTGCTTTTCGAGGAAGCTTCCGGATCATCTTTTCCAGCCAGATAGCAAGCGATCACTCAGCAATGAACACTAACTGAAAGCGGCCGGGAATTTTCAAGTGAATGAGATCGGTCGAGTGGTCTCAGTTGTAGATGGGGCCTGCACCGCATTCACCGGTAAATTTTCCTCTACGAGGCTGAGAAGCCCATCTTGATCAATAAAGACGAGATGGTGCGACTTTCCGCGGCTATGAGCAAGTGCTAGCTCTATTTATCCTATTGGGATTGGATCAAGAGTGGAATGGAAGAAAGAAAGATTTTCTACTAGATCCCGTATTTTTCTGGGATTGTAGTTCAATTGGTTAGAGCACCGCCTCGGCATAAGAATCTTGAAATTTGCCTCAACGTAGGAGAAGAATAATTGTAGGTCTGAACTCTTCAATGCAGGGTACACTGAGACCTCATTTTCTCATGTTTTAAAGATGTTCAACACACAAGAACATCCTTGTACCAATCAAGTAGAAATAGAAAAAATATAAATTTAACCACCAAAATAATTATATCTGGCTAAATAATTGAATATATTGTTAGCCAACTCTTATTACACTAATATTGCTTGCTGAGACTTAACATAACTCCCATAGAAATCTTTTGTTAAAACCTGCCTTGACTATGTGTTCCACCTAAGCAAACAAAATAAGGCTATTCATCACATGTATGACAACTAAATAACTTAAGTGAAGCAAAGAGTCTATATCATCCAGAATATTATACATCTCTAGGGAAAATTCATTTGAAGGACTGATAACTAATTTAACCTTTTCATTTACATATTATGGGTACTTTTCTGAAGGGTTGATATGTATTTTGAGAATACAACAGCAACATTTACTCAATGTAATCCCACAAGTGGGATACTCTAGGGATCTTTGGATATGTGCAAACCTTATCTCTATCTTTGTGCGGTAGAATGTGGGTGGTAAAATGCTAAAAGCAATAGTAACAAATAAAAATTAAATATGGCTTGTCTTGACATGGAATTTGAATGTGTGATTGTTGATGTTGCTTGGTGATTGTATGGATGGTTTGGAATTAGGGAAAGTGAGCGGTATAGGGGAGGTATTGTCCTTTCCATAGCTTAACCGTAGTGCTTAACGTTTTAATATAGGTTGAGACAATATTGGGAAGCATATATGTATTGTGTGCAAGTAAACGCTAAAGGTATGTAAAGCTAACCTTTCTTTCTTTTGACACGATCCATATGAAATAAACGGGTGATGAATATATAAATTCCAACGAAGCTGTTATTCTTAGATACACTAGGATGACTAATGTTCTTAATTCTTGGAACCTATATCATTATGTCTTGAACATGTGTATGATTCCAGCCGTCCTATTTTGATATAATTCATGTTTGGTATAATTCATAATGACAATCGAAGGGTACTTGAGACGACTACTGTCTTGATTTTTAAATAATGGTTCATTTTGATTATCCTATTGAGTCTCAAATGATGATTTAAATGCATATGGTTACTCACTACTCTACTCGTGCATACTGTTTTCACATCTTTCACTGAATCTCGAGTCAGATATATATTTGTGCACAGCTTCACCGCATTGTTCATCGAGCCCCACACTAGAGGGTCGAATATGGTATATATATATATGATGATGATATGATATGATGACATGATGAGATGATGATGGTGCTGAGCCCCATGATGGGCCGAATATGATATACATGTATATGATAGATTCACCGAGTCCATAATGGGCCGGATATGATATATGATATAATCATGCATGATTTTATTTCATAAGGCACATGTATAGTGATTTGTTGAGTAACGGTATCATACTTGTATCCTGAAATCTTTACTTTAGATATGATCTTTCTTTTTGTATTTTATGTTTATATACTCAGTACATATGTCGTACTGACCCCCTCTCCGGGGGGGATGCATTTCATGTTTGCAGGTACAGATACTAGTTTCGGAGATCCGCCAGCTTAGGATTTCCACTCAGCGATTTTGAAGCGTTCCATTGTCTCGGAGCCTAGACTTTTGGTACTGATCCCTTTAATGTATGTATTTGTTTATTCAGGGGTACGGAGGGGCCCTGTCCTGTTATATGCTATTGTTAATACTCTTAGAGGTCTGTCGACACATGTGTGGGTTGTATATAGATGTTATCCAGCTGTGCTAGTATGACTTATGTTTTGGGACATTTCCATTTGTAGTGGCAGCCTTGTCGGCTTATGTACTATGTAATCTTATCTTTTGACAATTGTGACTCCCCAGGAGACAGGTGGTTTTGATATGTATATATATGTGACATTTTTAAGACGATGCTCCGTCCGTATAAATTTCATGTCATGTGAGTGTTGATCGATTATAGATAACAGGTGTGTATATGAGTGTCCAATTCGGACACTAGTCACGGCCTGCGGGGTTGAATCATGACAGTGTGTATATCACGACAATATAAAAGATTGCATACAAAAATAATAAATAATAGATTATAATAAATATAATAACATATTTATTTAAATGAAATTACAATATATGCTATTATATAGTTATTCAAATGAAAAATATGTATTTTTTTAATTTTAGCATGCACGTGTTATTATAAGTGTATGTCGTATCAATTAATTAGCACTAATACATACAAAAAGAATAAATTATTGAAAAATAGCAATTACCCATTGCAGAATAAGATGCAACACCAATCGATGAACTGAAACAAATTGTACGAAAGATCGATGAATAAGTTTTTGAAATTAGAAGACCTTTTATAGAAGTAAAGTAGACATAAATCGAAATGGTTATAATTTAATATTTTATCATAGTTAGTTTTAAACCTCTTCGCATATAATTACAATTCATGTTCTTATTATTTTAGGATACGTTAGCAGAGTTGCCATAGGGGATATAAATTAATATTTTATCATATTTAATTCTAAACCTCTCCGCATATAATTAAGATTCATATTTGTTTTATGGGTATTTTACTTAAATCCCATAGTGAAAAAGCCCAATTAC
Organism: Solanum dulcamara; assembly: GCF_947179165.1. Classification (NCBI taxonomy): domain Eukaryota; kingdom Viridiplantae; phylum Streptophyta; class Magnoliopsida; order Solanales; family Solanaceae; genus Solanum; species Solanum dulcamara. The sequence goes on from NC_077238.1 coordinate 10,133,308, forward strand.
AATTTATCCAGACTTTTTTGGTAATTATCCGAATTCTCTCTTTTTTTTCCAGATTTTTGATACATACGAATGACGTTGATACATCGCGATTTGATACATAAGTCCTTTTCATGATACATTGCTAGTTGATACAAATCAAACATTGTAATATCAATAAAACTTATGAATCAACTTATAACACCTAATATATCATGAACACAACAAAAATAGCAGTAAAACATAAGTTTTACTGATACATTTTGTGTTTGGTTTGTATCAAATCGCGATGTATCAGCATCATTCCTATGTATCAGAAGAGGAATTTTTGAAATTTTTACAAATGGTAGCAAATAATTAAAAATATAGAAATATAAGGTGTGTAATTTGGTAATTTTTCCTTTTTTTAATTTTAGGATGCAGAGTTGTCATAGACCTACCCATAAACTTACGTGATCGTGACCAAACATAATAAGGATTCATACACTATAGGCACATATAATTAGGATTCTAGTTAATAGTTAAGACGAATATGAGTTTTTTTTAGGATTTTTATTATAGTTAATAGTTAATATCATTAAAAGAAAAGAAAAATAGTGAAAAAATGATTTTGTCTAAAGAAAAATCTTTTAATGAAGGACAAAAAGTTCAATCAACATTTTAAGAGTCTTCATGCTTTTAATATAGTACCAGTTTAGAGTACGTACTTTGCACGTGTGTACCGCGTCAGTTAATAATATATATATATATATATATATATATATATATATATATATATATATATATATATATATATATATATATAATTGAATACACAACTTACTCAAAATTACGTAAATATTACTAACTCATATCATCAAGTTTATAAATATATATGAGAGAAAGCATAAAACTCTTAAGATATATTTTTTTCTCACCATATATTTTAGAACTCTTTAAATTTTAAAATATATTTTTCTCTTGTCATATATGTTAGGACTCACTAATTATTAATTCTCCAAGTACCTCTTACCATATTGTTTCCTCATATCATATATTTTAGGACTACTTAATTTTAAAATATATAGACATGAATATGTGATCGTTGGATGCTACCTTAGCGATGTTGGCGAAGGTGCAGGCCGACATTCGTGCAAAGCCCTAGCCACTTGCTTCTAGTATGATAGGTGCTTAACATACTAAGGGGTCATTTGGTACGGGACATAAAGTGGGGTATTTTACAATTAAATTTGGAGTAAAATTATACTATATTTAGTAGATGGTCAATATAAATTTTATGTCAGGCTTAACTCTTATATGTCCACCTTATCACATATAATTGAAACTATTTTATCGCCATCTACTGAGTAAGATAAATTAATCCAAAAATTATAATCATCAAACGACCCCTTAACTGAACAATGAGACTATATAGAGAGTTTTACACCTTGCTGGGATAGTTGTTACTTGGTGTATTATATTGTATTATTAGTTTAAATACAATATTTGTTTTGATTATTACTTAAATTTTATTGAATTGTATTATTTAAATTCATCGTTAGCTAACAACGAAAAGTCTCACTTTATGTAATGAGCGATTTGGTGTGATCGCGTTGTTTATCTTAATATTTTCTTGTCATTTTTTCTTTACTAATTATTTAATAATCCTATTTTATTTCACCCTACCTTTTCATAAAATCTCACTTTTTGTAATGAGTGATTTGGTGTGGTCGCTTCATTTACCTTAATATTTTTTTCTCATTTTTTCTTTACTAATTATTTAATAATCCTATTTTATCCTTCACCCTACCTTTTCATAGTAGTTCTACTTCGTAGTTTACTTTTCTGGTAGATTTATCATTCAAATTGTTGATGTGTGACATTATGTAAAGGCAGAGAAGAGACAACATATCCAAATATTATATCCATTAAATTAATAAAGTAGGATACAATACAATACAATACAATTCAATACGATACATTATGAAACAATACGTAACAACCATTCAAACAAAGTGTTGGATTTTGGGATAAGCTAACCTTGAACTTTAGGTTTGCATTAGGCTCCACTACTCCTTAGCCAACTCAATAACTCATGAATCTTCCTGCCTAAAGCAACATTGACAAGCACTGTCTCAAATTGAAGATTAAAGTACCAATCGAACCACTGTTTAAAATCAGTCAAAAGACAACAAAAAAAAATTATCAAATATAATATCACTAACTAAATGTGGACTAAATGGACCCAACTTAAGTTATTAACTAAATATGATATTTTTTTGCTTTCGATTTTTGCAGTAGGTTATAAATAGAAGTAGGATAAATTTTGTTGAAAATCAACCGTTTGCAACTCAATACTAAAAGAATATAGTAAAAAGAAAAAAAAACATACCTCAAAGAATTTGAAGCATATATTGAGTGATAAGGTTGGCAAGATACTTAAAGAAACTCATGTTAAAAATAATTGAAAGAAAAAAATACTAAAATTGAAATAAAACGACCGAATAAAGAGGACAAAATTTGAATAAAACCTGCAAAAAAGTGATGATGAAGAGAGAATGGTAATAAAGGTCTCTTTGTTTGAGCAGTGTTAGGAAAGAGTTTTTTCAAAACGTAATTAAAATAGGGTTTAGGTATAGTTAAATAGAATTGTAGGAAGCGCATCTATTTTTATTTTTTTTGCCTATTTTTTGGGTTTTTCTTGGCCTATTTTTTTGGATGATTTTTATAACTTTACTTTTTTTCCCTATTATTTTGAAAGTTTTTTGACTATTTTTTTGGTCAAGTCTATTTTAGTTGGAAAAAGATTCTCCGGGATTTAAACTTAATAAGAAAATCTTCTCTATTTAATTTTTATTATGTTTATTATACTCAATACTTAATATCATTAAAATAATGGTATAATAATTGAATAAAACTGATGAAAATACGATTTTGTCTAAAGTGAATTAAGTTTTTTAATGAAGGAAAAAAAGTTCAATCAACATTTTAAAAGTCTTCATGTTTTTAATATAATATGGATAGATACTAGTTTAGCAGACGTGCATTGCATGTGTGTGCCGGATCAATAATAAAAAGACAAACAAATGGCTCAAAAAATGTCATCACTTACTAATTTAATAATTTATGAAAATTCTTTAAATATAATATAAAAGGATTAAAAGCCTTTATAAAAAAAATAAAAGTAATTTTAATACAGAAGAACACCGAAATCATAGAAACTAATATTATAAATAATAATTGGAAAAATTAAGACTCCTAAATGCTACACCCCACACTCTTGAGCTCGGAATATCTCCTAAGCTTCTTAGAAGTTATCATGTGAGCCGGATAATCTACGACACCATCAAACGACTCTAAGGAAGGGAGAATGTGATACCCCATGTGTAACACCCCCAAAAAATTTTCACTAAGATTCGAACCCTTCTTCGTGTACGTGTAGGATCGAACTTGACTATTGTGAAGTGTATGCATAAGTTAGGATAAGTTTCTAAGTAATTGAAGAGTGTTAGAGGTGATTTAGGGTCATAAGGGATCCCTAAAACCAAGCTAAGTCCAAAGAGTTCGTCTTGGCTAAGTTTTCCGATGAGTTCGTATAAGGGCCGACTTCCAATGACCATATGTTTTTGAATGTGACGATCTAGGTGGCCCATTGTAACACCCCTCAAAAATTTTCCCCTAAGATTCGGGCCTTCCTTGTACACGTGTGGGGCCCGTCGTATTTAGTTCGAAGTATGTGCTCGAGTTAAGATGAGTCCCTGAGAAACTAAAGATCGTTGGAGGTGATGTGGGATCATAGAGGACCCCTAGGACCGAGCTAAGTCCAAAAGATCCGTCGTGGCTAAGTTTAGGATGAGTTCGTATAAGGGTCGACTTTTAACGACCCTATCTTTTGAAAGACATCAATCTGGGTGGCCCACGACCTATCAAATTAAAGGTCTTCGAGTCTTCTTTCCAACGCCACCAAGAACGTAAATTTTGGAGTTCGGAGTCAAAAGATATGACGATCCTAAGATGAACTAGCACGGCAGGAATTTCATTTTTGGCCTAGGTACTGCAGGGGAAATGGCCTTGGCGCTGTAAGGGCGCGACGCGCCACTATTGCGCCAGAAACATGCCTCAGTAGTTTGGTCCTTGGCGCGACGCGCCACTAAAAGTTGTGCAGGGTTTTTCAGGCCAAATTTCCAGAACCCAGAAAATATGGCCTTGGCGCTGTAAGGGCGCGACGCGCCACTATTGCGCCAGAAACATGCCTCAGTAGTTTGGTCTCTGGCGCGGCGCGCCACTACGAGGTGTGCAGGTTTTAGGCGTATTCAGCCTGGCGCTGCAATGGCGCGACGCGCCACTATCGCGCCAGGTGCATTTTTAGCCTATTTTCAGAACTTTTGAGGAGGGGTAATTTGGGAACTTACCCAAGTTATATATGTATTGCCATTGGTCATTTTGGGATCAAAATTTCCATCCCTCTCTCTCTCTAAAAGCGCTAGAAATTCCTCTCTCCCTCTCTCTTCTTCATCTCCTTCTTTTTCTCCATTCTCAACAAAGATTTGTCCCAAGAGCTTCAAGATTTGAGTCCTCCATTAAAGACGCAACATCAAGGTTTTCTCCAAGTCTTCACTAAGGTATGTAAGGCTATCCAAAACATGGGTTGAGTCCACCCATGTGCCCTACTCTTGCCTTGAGGTTAGATGTTCATGAAAATAGAGTTTCTTGGTATGGTTTGTGCTTGTATGAACTTTGTCCCCTATGTATTTGATTCTATATGTGTTGATGTTGTTGAGCCAAGAAGTTCCTAAATTGAGCCTTTATGTGAGTATGAGTCGATGAAGATGAGTTGTTAAATATGTTTTATTGATCTTCTTAATTATGTGGATTATGATGAAGGATGCTATTTTATTAAAAATGTTGCTTATCTTAAATTGTTGACTTAAAGCCTTGGAGTTGTGATGAGTTTCAAAGATTGAGTAAATGGATAGAGGAAATGATTGGTTGTGCTTATATGTTGCTATAAATGTGCATTCAAATTTCTTTTGAAAGATATGATTGAGATTGACCGGATAGTATGATTGGAAAAGATTTGATCATGATAGAGTTGATGAGTTGACAAGGTTGTAATGAGACTTGTCGATATGACTTGATTGAGTTGATTGGATGGAGTTTTATGAGCATTGAGTCTTGGGAGGAGTATCGAGCACCGAATTGAGCAAGATTAAAGTCCATACTCGAACCCAATAACTATGTTGCCAAATGTAGGAAGGGGATTAAACCGTTAAAGTCATATGTTTCCCCAAAATATTTGTCCTGACATGATAGGACTTGGTTGGATTGGATCCATGATTGGTTGATTCATTCATACCCTGGCAAGGTATGAACGGACGCGGCAACAACGTTGGTTTGTTGTACTTTCACTGGCTCATAAGTGATGGTTGTTGGTTAAGAGAAACTCCCAAATAGGTCTTGATAGTACTCTGAGTCAGATTGAGTTGAATTGTATGTGATTGGTCCCGTCTAAATCATATTCTTGTTTAGACTTAGGACATTTGATTGAGTTGTTATTCTTCTTGAGTTGAGCTTCCGAGTTGATTAATTCTTCCTTGATATTCGTTGTATTCGGCCATTTTACATACTCGTACATTCCATGTACTGATGCCATTTAGCCTGCATCGTTTCATGATGCAGAGACAGGTACTAGAGATCATCAACCGGCGCTCCATTGAAGATCCACATACACCCTCAGCTAGTTGGTGAGTCCTCCTAGTTTCCGGAGGATGTTGAGCCTTCATGTACAGTTTTGTTGGCATTTCCTTATTTTGATTGTTGGTAGCCATGGACTTGTCATTGGCACCTTTTAGACTTTGATAGAGGCTTCATAGAATGGAGTGTGGGGAGGTCAAACTGTTATTTTGAGGAGTCTTGTTGGGTTGTAAATGTTTGGCCTTTGGCCCCATATATGAATAGTATTTCATTAATTGAGTTTCCGCTAAGAGAATATGATTGAATGAATGTGTGACTGGACCAGGTGGTTCACTCGGAGGTCAAAAATGGCCTTCGGGTGCCGGTTACGTCTAGAGTTGTCACGACCCAAGCCTAGGGCCTAGACGTGACATGGCGAATGAGGAACCCGAAAGTACCTCAAACAAGCCTCTTAGCATTCTTTTAGCCTTTCATAGGTAATGATGATAAATAAACAAGCGGAAATCATAATAATAAATCTTCAACTTACATATGTCCAACAATACCTCTAACTATTAGATTTAATGGGGCTAAGACAAGTTCCTAGCTCACCCTCAATCATAATAGAAGAAATGCCATAATAAAATATCTTAACATATCATAAGCTAGAAAGATAAAGGAGTATTATTCCCGGAACATGGAAACTCACCAAAAGTAGTCTTCAATGGAATATCAACTAGCCACGTGGAGGAGAACGAGGAGGAGCACCGATCCCTACATGGTGATATCATGTAGGCAAAAGAGTATGCGTTAGTACTTTGAATGTACTAAGTATGTAAGGATGCATGAACATTGAGGAAATATTATAACATTTATGCAATATGGAACATAATGTAATACATGCATAATAAATCATATGAATATCCTTTAAAACATTTATTTTGTGGGAAAATAACCATAACCGACATTTAAAACCATGCGAGCTATTACATGGAATCCAACATAACCCCTACGTTGGCCGGGGAGACTACTTGCCAGGTAGAACTCCGTCAACTTCATTTATTTCTTTAGCTTTAACTTTAAGGGCTATTTATGGATCCATTAGCCTATGCCTACAAGGGCTCCTATGTTGGCACATAGTTAATGAGACAAGGGGTTGCTACTAGGATTCCCTTACCGAATCCCACCTCAATGCCTCATTCGGTGCTAAGTCAATCCCACGGAATAGTTTAATACTTCAAAATATTCATAGCATATAACTTGAGAATTCAAACATCATATTCGGTAGAATAGCTCATTAAAAGATTTGATAATTCAAATATGCAAGAATTGTCCTTATTACATAAATAATCCATCATTCATATCATTTCATCATTATTTCATTTCATAAGACTTCCTTTTTGATCATAGATATTGCTTTCATAAACATTTATTTGGAGTTAAAGCTTTCAAGTCAAACTTTATTAAAAACATAGTAAAACTAGGTGGGTTCAAATCACTTCAACTTGCAAATATGTATGTAAATAAATATACATAAATACTTTGAAATCCATTAATTAAAAATCATTTTTTAAACAACCCACCATGAATTTCAAGAACCTTTAAAGATATAAATAAATAAATTACTTGCAATCCATCAATTCATACATATAAAATTATGTTGTATCAAAATAGACCAATAATCATTAGTTTAACCATGATTCATATTATTAAGTAAAAATAAGAATTACCATAAAAAAATATTACTTGAAATCAAGAGACTTAATTGAAAGAGTTTTTGGACTACATGGGTGGAAGAACCCGTGGATAAATACCCACATAACTTATAGTAGAGCTTAAAGAAAATAAATATAATTTATCATATAATCAAAATAACGTAGACATGAGAGTGGAAGGAATACTCTCATTGAAACCTTACATATCTGGAAACCGAAGCTTTAGTTGGTACCAAAAGACTTAATGAACACTCTTGAGTCCTAGCTTCTGTCCTTGCCGAAACGTTTTGTGTACTACCCGGAGTATATGAATCACCAGAATAGTATTTCTTCACTACTAAGAACTAAAACTATATTTGAGAATGTGTAAAGAAGTGTATAAAGAGAAGATTTGCTTGAGAAAGCTTGATGAATAAAATGAGGAAATAAGGTGGGTATTTATAGGTGGGAAAGAGGGACCTAACAATAAATAAAATAATTAGAAAAAAAATATGAAAATTTAATGGAATATATTGATATCATGGATGATGTTAAATGGAGGACAATTTATGTCATGAGTGATGTCAAATGTATCTAGATCTTTCTATGGTAGGTGAAATGAGTTATTTTTGACCGAATACTCTTTTTGGGAGCTGCGTTTGAATAAGATAAATTCCTTATTACGATTTGGTGTCTTCATAAGAATTGTAGATATGGAAGTCTAGTTTCATATCGTTCAAGAATCAACCAATTTGGAAAAACCTACAGTGAGATATGAATTTTCTTCTATAAATACTCATTTCCGTCATAGCATCCTACCTTACAAAAATTAATTTATTTGACCTACTTAACCTCCTAATATTAAAATATAGTCTTCATAAAAGTTGTAGGTAATGATCTTGTGGTTACTCGGAAATTTGAATCACTCAATTTAGATATTCCTATAAAATGTTATGCCCAAAATACAGAGGCTGTATCATGTTTAGGCGAAAATTGAAACATCGTATACAATGTTTTTAGGGGATGTTACAAGAGTACCCTCCTGGGGCGTGAGACCCATGACCTATTAAATTAAAGATCTTTTAGTCTTCTTTCCAACGCGGCTAATATTGTAATTTTTGGAGTTCGGAGTCAAAAGTTATGACTATCTTAAGACGGACTAGCACTGCAGGAATTTCAGGCCTGGGCTGTAACTGCAGATAACCTGGGCTTGGCACCGCAGTGGCATGACGCACCACTATAGCACTAGTAACAAGCCTCAGTAGTTTGGTCCTTGGCGCGATGCGCCACTATCAGATGTGCAGGTTTTAAGCCTATATTTGACTTGGCGCTGCAGTGGCGCGGTGCGCCACTATAGCGCCAAGAGGATTTTAGCCCCTTTTTCCAGATTTTTGAGGAAGAGCAAATTGGACATTTTCCCAAATTATATATACATTAGCCTTGGGACGTTTTGGACCATTATTTTCAGTCCCTTCCTCTCTCTAAAAGCCCTAGAAAATCCACTCACTTCTCCTTCAAATCCATCTCCAACAAGGATTGCCTTCAAGAACTTCAAGGATTTAAGCCTTCCATTGAAGACCCAACATCAAGGTTTCTTCAAAGTCTTCACCAAGGAATATAAGGCTACTCAAAGCATGGGTTGAGTCCACCCATGTGCCCTACATATTCTTTGAGATTGATTGTTTATAAGAATGGAGTTTATTGGTAGATTTATGTCCAACTAGGTCTTTTTCATCTATTAACCTAACTTTTATTATATTGAGGTTGTGGAGTCAAGAAAGTGATGTGCTACAAGTTGGTATGAGTTTATTGATATGAGAGGTTAAACATATTTTGTTGATTATGTTAAATATGTTAATTTTCTAAAATATGTTGCTCATCTTGAATTGTTGATTTGAAATATTGGAGTTTTGATGAGTCCCAAAAGATTTATTAAATGAATAGAGAAATGATTGGATAGGTTTGTATGTTGTTATAAATGCATATCTAAACTACTCATGAAAGATATGATTGGGATCGATTGGATGGTATGATTGGGAGAGGTTTGATTGTGATAGAATTGATGATTTGACAAGGTTCCAAATGAGACTTATTGATATGATTTGATTGAGTTGATTGGATGGATTTTTATGAGCATTGAGTCTTGGGAGGAGTATCGAGCACCAAATTGGGTAAGACTAAGTAATAACTCGAATCCAATAACTACATCGCCAAATATAGGAGGGGATTGAACCATTAAAGTCAGATGCTTCCCCAAAATATTTGTCCTGACATGATAGGACTTGGTTGGATTAGATCCATGATTGGTTGATTCGTTCATACCCTGGCAAGGTATGAACGGACGTGGCAACAACGTCGGCTTGTTGTACTATCACTGGCTCATAAGTGATGGTTGTCGAATAAGAGAAACTCCTATATAGGTCTTGATAGTACTCTGAGTCGGATTGAGTTGAATTGTATGTGATTGGTCCCGTCTAAACCATATTCTTATTTAGACTTAGGACACTTGATTGAGTTGTTCTTTCTCTTGAGTTGAGATTTTGAGTTGATTTGATTCTTTCTTGATGTTTGTTTCATTCGGCCATTTTACATACTCGTACATTTCATGTACTGACGCTATTTGGCATGCATCATTTCATGTGTCAGAGACAGGTACTAGAGATCATCAACCGATGCACCATTGAAGATATTCTCATTTCCAACTAGTTGGTGAGTCCTCCCAGTTTCCGGAGGATATCAAGATTATCTTTATAGCTTTTTTTATTTCCTTTCCTTTATTTTGATTGGTGGTAGCCATGGACTTGTCATTGACACCTCTTGGATTGTTGATAGAGGCTTCATAGACTAGAGTGTGGGAGTGTGGAATTGTTCGTATGACTAGTTTTATTCTAGTTAGTTATTGATTGGGTATTTGTTTGGCCTTTGGCCTTAAATTATGAATAGTATCCTTATGATTGAGTCTTTCGCTAATAGAATGTGACTAAATGAAAGTGTGACTGGACCAAGTGGTTCTCTTGAAGGCCAGAAATGGCTTTTCGAGTGTCGGCCACGTCTAGGGTACCCTCCCGAGGCATGACAAATATGGTATCAGAGCACAGAGTTCAAGAGTCCTAGGGAGTCTATGAAGCCGTGTCTAATAGAGTCTTGCTTATGGGTGTGTTTTGCACCACACTTATAATCAGGAGGCTATAAGACATTAAGAATTGTTTCACTTCTTTCATACTCTGAACTCGTGCGATAGAGTTAACCTCTATAAGACTTCCTTTCTAATTCGTGCATTTATACGTTGTAGAAAATGCCTTCTAAACGTACTACCAGCTAGAGAAATGCCGATAACACAGAGATTCCATAGTCAGAAATGTGCCCATTGAGGAATAGAGGCCGACCTATAAGGTATGCTGAGGCACCTCAAGTGTCTACTACTCCGCCTGCACCAACTTCGGAGGCAGATTTTTGAGGAGCGATTGCCATGCTCACTCAATTAGTGGCTGCCCGCAATGGTAACCAGAGTTCGCTAACTCTTAGCTCTAGTTCCCAAGAGCTGTTTGCTGCCACAAAATTAGAGACTTTTTGAGAATGAATCCGCCAGCATTCACGGGTTCTAAGGTTGATGAAGACCCCCAAAATTTTATTGATGAGATGTGGAAGATCCCGAAAGCTAGAAACTAGTCTCTGTAGTTTGGCCCTTGACGCGGTGCGCCACTAAAGCACTTGCAGGTTTTTGGACTCATTTTTCATATTTTTCTATAGAAAGGGCATTCCATACTTTTCCCCACCTATCCCAAATATAATCCTAGTTGTTTTGAGACAAAAAATATGAGTTCTTCATCACACCAAGGATGGGTTTCTCCTCAGTTAGGCATGGATGACTTGGAGAGAAGAAACTATAGAAGAAGAAGAGGAGTTAGATTTCAAGCCATTCCTTCAAGTCTTGATTTCCTTCGATTTCCAGGTATGTAAGGCTAACCTAAAATATGGATTGAGTTCTTCCATATGCCCCATAGATGTGTTGGATGAAAATGGTAAAAGGCTTGAACCTTCTAGGAAGATTTTCTTGATTTTTTCCTAAACTATGGAGTATTTTTATATACTATTAATTGATGGATAATTTTCATGGCTTGAATTATTGAATAATTATCTTTCTACATATGGACTACAAATGAATTTTTGTCTATAAATTCATGTGTATTGATGGTGTTCTTGAGTTGAGTTTTGTTGAGAGTATGAATTCATGTATTCATTCACATGAACCTAAGATGAGATTTCTTTTTGTCATAATTGTCTTGAGATTGAGATTGATGTTTTTTTTTGTGTATATGTATTGATTGGAATGAAAAGAATGAATTGAGATAGTTATGAATGTGAATGGCATAAAAAGGAACGAAACCTTGGTAGAGCTAGAATGTCCTTTTGTCTCTATAAATTGAACATAGAATTAGATAAAGATTTTAGAGCAAGATGTTTGATGATGATGTGAATGATGAGGTTTGATGATGAGGTGAATGATGTTTATTTAACTAAGGAAAAATGATTAATGAATAGGTTATGTTGATAATGATGTTTTGATATGAAATGGATTGGAGTCTAATGTGACTACATGATATGTGATTTGCATAATTTGATTTGATTGGAGTCATATGAGTATAAATGATTGTTTGAGAAGGAGTTTTTAATAAATGATTTGTGAACATTTTTGCATTAACTATTTATACACTATTTTGAGTTTAAAGAATAATTATTTTCATCTTTGATTTAAAAAGAGTTTAAGCATGAGTTGAGTTTGAGAAGTTTTTTAATTATTTTTGCACATTAGTATTTTGAGTATAAACGAGTTGAGCATTTTTACATAAAAATGTCTATTTTGAGTTTGAGTTGAGGAGTTGAAATTATGTTTTAAACGCATCTAATATTTTCTGCATTCATTGAGTTGAGATGATATAAAATTTTTAAAAGAAGAGTTTGATGATTGAGATGAGTTGATTGTGAATGAAGGTCCAATGAGACCAGATTGAATGAGTTTTAAAAAGAGTTCAATGAGACTAAATGAGTTGATTTGAAAATAAGTCCTAAGAGACTAATGAGTATTTTGAGTATTTTACTCACTTGATAGATATGACCATATTGAGTCTTGGGAGGAGTATAGAGCACCGAATTGGGTAAGAGTATAGTCCATACTCGAACCAATAAACTACGTCGCCAAACGTAGGAGAGGATTGAACCATTAAAGTCGTATGCTTCCTAAATTATTATCCTGACATGATAGGACTTGATTGGTTATAGATCCATGATTGTTGATTCGTTCTTACCCTGGCAAGGTATAAATGGATGTGGAAACAATGTCGGTTTGTTGTATTATCACTTGCTCATATAGTGATGGTTGTCGGTTAGAGAAACTCCCAAATTGAGTGGATTGTGCATGATATGATTGGTTTGATTGTGATTGTAGAAGATTGAGTTGAATTATAAACCATTGCTAAATTTTAATTTGCATATCTATTGAATTGATTCCTTTGACTTGATTGTTGAATTGATTGTACATGATTGGATTGGATTGGATGATATGTGATTGGATTATATCTGATGAAATGTGATTAGATTGGAGTTGATGGTATATGATTGGATTGGATTGGATGGTTGTGATTGGATTGGATCAGATTGTATATGATTGGATTGGATCGAATTGTATATGATTGGATTGGACCGATTGTATATGATTGAATTGGATCGGATTGTATATGATTGGATTGGATCGGATTGTATATGATTGGATTGGACCGATTGTATATGATTGGATTGGATCGGATTGTATATGATTGGATTGGATTGAATGATTTGATTGAATTGTATCATATATGATTAGATTGGATTGGATGGTTTATGATTGGTCTCTGTCTAAACTGTGACACCTTGATTGAGTCTCTTTTATCTTCTTGATTTGAGATATCTGAACTAATATTATTTTACCTTGGGGTATGTTTCATTCTGCCATATTACATACTCATACATTCCATGTACTGACGTTCATTTGGACCTGCATCATTTCATGATGCAGAGACAGGTTTAAGAGATCGTCAATAGAAGCACCATTGAGGATCTATTCACACTCAGCTTATTGGTGAGTCCTTCCCTACATTCGGAGGACACCACTTATGTTATTCTTGCGTTGAGTTTAGTCCTTTTCATTCTGATTTGAGGTAGCCATGAACATGTCATTGGCACCAATTGGATAGTAGTGATAGAGGCTTCATAGACTAGATAGTGATGGGTCAATTGAGTATTTTATTTCCATGAATTGTTCTTGTCATACTATTTTAATGACATAGATTGGAGTTCGATTTGTTGGCCTATGGCCTTTCTTCTTTGAGTTAGATTGTTGTTTGGAATTGCCCACTAAATTATTTCTTTATTTTAAATCTTTCGTTGATTGATTGAATGAACGGATGCGTGATTGGACTAGGTGATTCGCTTGGGGACCAGCAATGGTCTTCGAGTGCTGGCCACGTCTAGGATACCCTCCCGGGGCGTGACATTAAATCTCTACGCATTTTCAATATTTGCATTTTTATTTCCATCTGTTGGCCATCCTACTTCTCCGACTATGATTTTCATGTCAAAAAAGCCAGCTTTCTTCAAAGACCAGGCAAGAGTATCGAAATTGGCATCAAACACGTTAGTATAAAGATACTCGCCATCTTTCATAGGCTTACTCAAATGGAAAGTAATCGTTTCATAGAGACTGAGGAAAGGATAGATGTTAACAACAAACGGTGCATCATTTGAGCGGAGATATTGGACAATTTAAATGGCTAAATCGCATTTTCTGGCCAGAAATCACCAGCTGAAGGGACAGGGTTCGAGTTGTATATGTCACCTCTGGCCCTAATCCAGCATGGTTGATGGACTCTTGAATGTTTCACAGAGTTGGAAAAGTGGAATGTAGATAAGCGTCTTTGTATGTTTGAAGAAAGGGCGCATTTCTAACTGCTACATACCTTCATTATTAAGAATATTTTGTGACCTAATAGTAAGCATGGTATTGTTGTGAATAATCTTGATTAGGATGATAGAAAATGACACCAAGTTAGTCAGAAAAAGGGGAAATCTTAGTAGCTCAGTTGGTTGGCGGGAGACAAGGGGGGCCGCAAAGGCATATCTCAGAAAATGTAATAAAGAAAAAGAAAAAAAGCAATAAAGGAGATACACAAGTTCCAATTTGGGTATATATATAGAGAGAGAGAGTCATATAATCAATCAAATGATAGAGAAACATAGAAGAAAGAGGAAAAAGTTTATGCTTGCCAATGAATGAAGTCTGACGAAGTTTTTCGGCTATGATTTCCACGAAAGAGAATCTCAATCAGGAAAACAAAATCTTCTTTGTTTTGTTATCGAAAAATTTCCTGAATAGCGAGTTTCCTAAAGTTTCAATTGAACAGAGATGGAAATATAAATAATGTAAAATAATGCACTTTTCTATAAAGAGCTAAAAGGAATTTAACTATGATTTTGTTACCAATAACGATTTACACAAAGGAGATTCACAATCGAAAAAAGAAATCTTCTTTGTTTTGTTATTGAAAAGTGTTTCGAATAGAAAGTTCGATGAAGTTTCAGTTGAAATGAGATCAAAATAAAAAGTGATTTAAAATAGTGCACTTTTATATAAAGAGCGGAAGGGAACTCAAGTGTGATTTTCTTGTTTCCACGAAGGAGATTCCCAATCGGCAAAACAAATCTTCTTTGTTTTGTAGTAGGAAAGTGGTTTAAATAGGGAGTTTGCTGAAGTTTTAATTGAACTGAGATGAAAATATAATATAATATAAAATACTGCATTTATTACGTAGATATTACAATCAGAACACTTCAGCGAATACCCTATTCGGAACACTTTTCAAGTACAAACAAGGAAGATTACTTTTTTCATTGGGAATCGTCGTCAGTAAGAAAATCATAGTTGAATTCCCTTTGGCTCTTTATTTAAAAGTGCACTATTTTAAATCATTTTATATTTCAATCTCAGTTCAATTGAAACTTCAGTGACCTTTCTATTCAAAACACTTTTCGATAACAAAATAAAGAAGATTTCTTTTTCGATTCTGAATCTCCTTTGTGAAAATCATCATTTGTAACAAAATCATAGTTGAATTCCCTTTGTCTCTTTATAGAAAAGTGCATTATTTTACATTATTTATATTTTCATCTCCGTTCAATTGAAACTTTAGTGAACTCTCTATTCAGGAATTTTTTCGGTAACAAAACAAAGAAGATTTTTTTCACGATTGAGAATCTCTTTCATGGAAATCATCACCGAAAAACTTCGTCAGACTTCATTCATCGGTAAGCATAAACTTTTACCTCTTTCTTCTTTGTTTCTCTATCATTGATTGATTATATGACTCTCTCTCTATATATATATATATACCCAAATTGGAACTTGTGTGTCTTTTTTATTGCTTTTTTTTCTTTTTCTTAGAGAGGTCATGCATTGAAGCAATAGGTAAGCCACTACGGTAGACATGGCAACGAGGAATCAGACGATACCTAGTTGTGCTAAAATCAAAATAGAGGTAGATCTGACTGTGAAGTTGCCACAAAGGCTTAGAATAACGGAAGAAGATAACGCGACAGGGTTATAAAGTTTAAGTGTATCAAAGTGCAATATGACTAAATGCCCAAATACTGTAAGGAATGTCGCTTACAAGGACATGACAAACACAGTTGCTAGGAAATCCATCTAGAACTGTATGATTCAAGGATTGAAGATGAGCAGAAGCAGGAGGAAAAAGAACTCAAAATAAGCAAGGAGCAAAAGGGGAAGAAAGAAGAACATTGACGAGTGGAAAGATTGTGGGATCAAAATACAACAAACAGGAGTGGATGGTTCGAAGGAGTAATAAATATAATAGGGATAAATATGGGCATATAGAAGGGAGGAAGGACGTACAAAATGACAATTCTTTTGCTGCATTGGGAGAAGAGAAAGAATGAAATGAGGACACTAATAATACAAATAAGTTTATGGAAGCACGAAAGAATGGGTGACAAGGAATTTTGGGGGACAAGAAGAGAGGCAGCAGGTGATAATTCTAAAGGAACAAGAGGAAGGGGAATCTGATACAAGGCAAACTGAGACACAACCAGAAAATCAAAATGACAAGGAGACAATTGCAGAGGAACAAGAGGAAGGGGAAGTTGATGAAAAACAAAATAAAGAAGAACAAGATGTAAAAGAGGGACAAAACAATGAATAAGAGGAAAAAGATGGAACCATGGTGGTTTATGAACCAAGTAACGAGGAAGTAATTCCCCTAGCAATCCAGAAAGATAATCAGGAGGGACATATTGAATCAATGGGGTTGAGTATTGAAAAGAAAGATATGGCACAAAACATAGAGAAGGTAGTTATAGAAGGGGATTTATCCCCTAAACAGATAAGCAGACTAAAAGGATCAGATACCAAGCCAAAGAAGCAAGGGGGAGGAGAACTCAATGTGGCATAAGCTTCTTCAAGGTCTAAGAGAACGATTATCAAAAATATTAAATATAAATGAGATCTCTAATTTGGAATATTAGATTAGTAAACACTTAAAAGGTGTTTACTAGGCTTATTAATCTTCATAAAAGAAACCAATTTTACTTTGTGGGTCTTTCATAACCTTTTGAGGAGAAGCAAGAACTAGAAGTTTTCATAAGGAATCTAGGGATGAAACATGTAGTGGTAAATGTGAATGGAAAAATTTGGGCGTTCATTGATGAAGCAATGGAATTCTCTATAGAAGGAGATGAAGAGCAGATGTTAACACTCAAACTTCAGAATCAAGGGTTGGGTACAGAAGTGGTGGTACCAATTATATATGCTAAATGTACATAAGGTAAAAGACAAAGGCTATAGAAATCCAGGGAGGAGTTGACAGATAGTATCAATGCCCCTTGGCTGATAAGGGGAGATTTCAATGTAATAAACAATAAAGAGGAGAAGCTAGGGGGTCTACCAATTTTCGAAAGGGAAGTCAGGGACTTCAATCATTGTATTAATGTGTGTAATTTGGAGGATAAGGGATTTAAAGAAGGTAAATACACTTGGTGGAATGGTAGAACAGATGTAGAGTGTATTTTTAAAAGGCTAGATAGGGTAATAAGCAATGACAAATTACAAGATCTCTTCCCAGTACTGGAGGCGGAGCACTTAGTGAGAAATGGATCAGATCATACACCTCTTCTAATTACCTTGAAAACCACTGAGGAGATAATAGTGAGACAGTTTAAATTTCTTAATTTTTGGTTACGAGAAAGTTCTTTTAAGGAGGTGCTAAAGCAATATTGGAAAGCAGATTTTGAAGGGAATCCTTTTATTTTATTCCATCATAAGCTAAGAAGATTAAAGAAATCTTTGGCCATATGGAGTAAAGATACTTTTGGGAATATATTTCAGGAGATAATCACTTTGGAGGAAGTCATTAAAGTTTAGAAAACTCAATTTGAGATAGACTCATCAGAAGCCAACAGGGAAAAGCTTTACAAAACTCAAGGGAACTTAAGAAAAAACTTTCTAGGGAAGAGGAATTCTAGAAATAGAAAGCAGAGATGGAATGGTTCAAGGATGGGGAGAGAAACATAAGGTTTTTCCATACAATTGTCAAGGGGAGAAGGAAAAGACTTAGAGTGAATACAATCCAAAATGATGATGAGGAATGGTTAGAGAATCAAAAAGATATTGCAAAGGCAACTAAGGAGTTCTACATCAAGCAGTTTACAAATAAGCAGATAGGGATGAATTTGAAATGCTGAATGAACTACCAGTCGTGATTAGTGAGGAAGAAAAATAGCAACTTCAGGGAATGCCTTTAGTAGACGAAGTCAAAGAGGCAGTCATGGAACTAAATAAGGATAGTGTAGGAGGGCCAGATGGAATTAAAGGAGCTTTCTATTAGCAAACATGGGATATCACTGGAGAGAATATTTACAGTATGGTCAGATCTTTCTTTAGAACGGCAGAGCTGTCGAGGTTTATAACCCATACGAATTTAGTGCTCATTCCTAAGAAAGTTAATGTGAATACTTTCTCAAATCTTAGACATATCTTTTTAAGTAATTTCGTGAATAAAATCTTTTCAAGAATCATTCATGAATGACTTAAGGTAGTGATACCTAAGATTATTTCTCCGAAACAAGTAGGATTTGTGCAAGTAAGGAATATAGCTGAGCATGTGCTGTTAGTGCAAGAAATCATTGTTGAAATCAGAAAGAGAGGAAAGCCACCAAATCTAGTTATAAAACTAGATATGATGAAAGCTTATGACAGGGTAGAATGGATATTCATGACTAAGGTATTAATAAGAATAGGTTTTGGGGAAAGGGTTATTAATATGGTGTTCAGATTAATCAGTAACAACTGGTACTCGATTATACTAAATAGACATCCAAAGGGATTCTTTAAATCATCAAGAGGACTTAAACAGGGTGATCCTCTCTCACCTACCCTATTTATATTGGCAGCTGAAGTTACGATTAGATCCCTAAATGCTCTTATGGAGAAGAAGGATTGTAAAAGGTTTGGAATGCCAAGAGGTAGTCTCAAAGTGAATTATTTAGCATTTGCAGATGATATGATTATAATGTGCAAGGAAAAAGTGAGAACAATGCAGATGATTATAGATACTTTGAAGAGATATGAAGATATTTCTGGGCAGAAAATGAATAAGGAGAAGAGTGCTATTTATATGCATCATTTTGTGGCAGGAGGAGAAGTAGTGATAGCTGAGGTAGCAATAGGAATCCTAAGAAAATAATTCCCTTTCACTTACTTGGGATGTCCCATATTCTATAAAAGGAAGCAGAAAGCATATTATCAGCAGATTTTAAAAAGAATTGGTTCTAAAATTCAGGCATGGAAAGGAAAATTACTATCCTATAGTGGAAGAGTTATTCTAATAAAACATGCGCTCCAAAGCACTCCCATTCATTTCCTATCAATCATGAATCCTCCCATGAATATACTAAATAAAGCTCAAAAAATGATGGCACAATATTTTTGGAGCGACTGAGTGGGAGGGAGAGGAAAACATTGGACAAAGTGGAGCAATTTATGCTTGCCAGAGAAGGAAGGGGAACTAGGATTCAGTCTAATGGAAAGTGTATCAATAGCCCTATTTTGCAAACTATGGTAGACTTTTCAAACAAATCCATCACTATAGAGTGAGTATATGAGGAGTGAGTATTGTCAAAAGGATCCAAATGAAGTGGTGTGGAGAATAGGAAATGAAGGATCACAAGTGTGAAGAAAATGCTACAGGCCAGAGATCTTATTGAGCATCAAATCTTTTAGCTACTAAGAAAGGGATCAGCATCAGTGTGACATGATAACTGGATGGGAATGGGGAACTTGTATACCATTCTAGGAGAAGACTATGAATAGGAAGACAATTACAAAAGAGTTGATAAATTAGTAAAGATGGGGAAATGGGACACAAAAGTTTTGAATGATATACTGTCACAGGAGCTAGTAGAGCATATCAGTCAAAATATTCAACCTCTTAGACAAATGATTGAGTCAGATAAGCCAGTATGGATGATGGACAATAAAGGAACCTTTTCTGTGAAATCAGCTTGGCAGTATATAAGACATAAAGAAGGAGAAAACAAAATTTATAAGTGTATCTGGACAAAAGTCATCCCTTTTAAAGTGGCATTTACAATGTGGAGATTATGGAAAACCTACTTAGGAGACACTTGCTCATGTGTTTCTGAGATTTTTTTTAACTAACAGGACTTGGTCTTATTTTTGTTCTTTTGCAGGTTTTAACTGTCACACCCCAAGAGGGTACCCTAGACGTGACCGGCACTCGAAGACCATTGCTGGTCCCCAAGTGAACCACTTGGTCCAATCACACATCCGTTCATATCAATCGATCAGTGGAAAGTTTAAAATAAAGGTCGTGGGCCAACAAATCAAACTCCAATCTTTTTCATTAGAAATAGTTTGACAAGAATAATTCAAGGAAAGAAAATACTCAATCGACCCATCACTATCTAGTGTATGAAGCCTCTATTACTATGATCTAATTGGTGCCAATGATATGTTCATGGCTACCTCAAATCAAAATGAAAAGGGCTAACTCAACCCAAGAAAAACATAAGTGGTGTCCTCCGAATGTAGGGGAGGACTTACCAATACGCTGAGTCTGTATAGATCCTCAATGGTGCTCCTATTGATGATCTCTTAAACCTGTCTCTACATTATGAAATGATGCAGATCCAAATGGACGTCAGTACATGGAATGTACGAGTATGTAATATGGCAGAATAAAACATACCTCAAGGAAGAACAACATTGGTTCAAATATCTCAAATCAGAAAGATAAGAGGGACTCAATCAAAGTGTTATAAGTCTGAAGTAAGAATATAATTTTTAGACAAAGACCAATCATATACCATACAATCCAATCCAATCATGTACAATACAGTTTAATCAAATCATATACAATCCGATCCAATCCAATCCAATCGTACACAATCCGATCACATATCATTTAATCCAATCCATCACATATCACCTAATCCGATCCAATCATACACAATCCGATCACATATCATTTAATCCAATCCATCACATATCACCTAATCCGATCCAATCATACACAATCCAATCACATATCATCCAATCTAATCCAACCATGTATATTCTGATTCAATCTAATCCAAGATATACAATCAACTCCACCATAAATTCAAAGGACTCAATTCAATAGATATGCAAATTAAGTTATGCAATGTTTTACAATTCAACTCAATCATCTACAATCACAATCAAACAAATCATATCAAGCACAATCCATTTAATTGGGAGTTTCTAGAACCGACAACTATTACCATATGAGCGAGTGATAGTATAACAAGTCGATGTTGTTGCCACGTCCGTTCATACCTTGCCAAGGTAAGAACGAATCAACAATCATGAATCCATAACCAATCAAGTCCTATCATGTCAGGACAATAATTTAGGAAGCATACGACTTTAATGGTTCAATCCTCTCCTACGTTTGGTGACGTAGTTTATTGGTTCGAGTATGGACTATACTCTTACCCAATTCGGTGCTCTATACTCCTCCTAAGACTCAATATGCTTATATCTATCAAGTGAGTAAAATACTCAAAATACTCATTTAGTCTCATTGGACTCTTTCAAATCAACTCATTTAGTCTCATTGGACTCTTTTCAAAACTCAAATCAAATCTAGCCTCATTGGACCTCCTTTCAAATCAACTCATCTCAAATCATTAAACTCTTCTCTTTAAAATTGATACAATCTCAAAAATTGACAATTTAAAGTAAAAATGCTGAAGTCATTTATACTCAAAATACTCATGTTCAAAAATGAAAATTTAAGAGACTTTTTCAAACTCAATTTATGCTTAAACTCTTTCTAAATCAAAGATGAAAATAATCACTCTTTAAACTCAAAATAGTGTATAAATAGTTTATGCAAAAATGTTCACAAATCATTTATTTAAAACTCCTTCTCAAAAGATCATTTATTTTCAAAATGTTCATATGACTCCAATCAAATCAAATTATGCAAATCACATATCACATGATCACATTAGACTCCAATTCACTTCATCACACAATATCATCACCAACATAACCTCTTCATCAATCATTCTACATATGGTAAATAACCACCATTCACATCATCACTCACACCATCATCAAAATATCATCATTCACATCATTATCAAACATCATTATTCACATCATTATCAACATCATCATTCACACCATCATCAACATCATCATTCACACCATCATCAAACATCTTGCTCTAAAATCCTTATTTAATTCTATATTCCACTTATAAAAACAAAAGTGACATTCTAGCTCTACCAATGTTTCATTTCTTTTTATGCTATTCACATTCATAACTATCCCAATTCTCATATAACTTAAAATAAATTTCATCACACTCATGTAAAAGAATACCTCATTTCACTATGAAAAATAATATTGTTTTTATTATACATAAAAACTATTAATCTCATCCTCAAGATAAATTATGACCAAAAGAAATCTCATCTTGGGTTCATGTGAATGAATACATGAATCCATACTCTCAACAAAGTCAACTAGAGAACATCATTAGAAAATTTCAAGAAAACCTTCATAGAAGGTTCAAATCTTTTGCAACTTCTAACCAACACATCTATGGGCATATGGAAGAACTCAATCCATATTTTTAGGTTAGCCTTACATACTTTAGAGTAGATTTTGAAGAAACCTTGTTGTTGGGTCTTCAATGGAAAGCTTGAATCCTTAAGCTCTTGAGGGTAAATCTTGTTGGAGATAATTGGAAAAGAAGAAGGGATGAAGATTAGGGTTTTGGGAGGTGAGAAGGCTGAAAAAATGATCCTAAAATGTTCCAAGTTAGGGTATATATGTTTAGGGAAAATGTCCAAGTTGCCCCTCTTCAAAATCTGGAAAATTGGGCAAAAATCTTATTGGCGCTATAGTGGCGCGTCGCGCCACTGTAGAGCCAAGCCAAAATAGGCTTAAAACCCTGCACACCTAATAGTGGCGTGTCGCGCCAAGGACCAAACTACTGAGGCTATTTTATGGCGCTATAGTGGCGCCGGGCGCCATTGGAGCACTAAGCCTAAATTTTCTGTAGTTAGAGTCCAGGCCTGCAGTGCTAGTTTGTAGTGAAAAGGTCATAACTATTGACTCCAAACTCCAAAATTGCAATCTTGGTGGCGTTGGAAAGAAGAATCAAAGACCTTTAATTTGGTAGGTCATGGGCCACCCAGTTCATTATATTCAAAGATATGTGGTCATTGAAAGTTGACCCTTATACAAACTCATTCTGAAACTTAGTTGAGACTAATTCTTTGGACTCGACTTGGTGTTAGAGATCCTTTATGACCCCTAAACACATCTAACACACTTCAAATACTTAGGAATTAATCCTAACCCATATATAAAATTACAAATCCTTTGGTTCGAGTCTACACACACGTGATAAAATGTTTGAGTCTTTGCAAAAAGATTTGTGGGGTATTACATTAACATTGAAGGACCGCACTTGAGGGAAGTGATAAAGTTATGGTGGGAGACATATGTTAAAAAAGGAATGAGACCATACTATATAGCTATTCCTAGCTTTATAATATGGAAACTTTGGAGAAGGAGGAATAGAATGAAGCATGACGGAAAGAAGACATCAATTCAGAGATTCATTCATAATATTACCAGAAACATTTTCATGATGATATAAATGAGGAAGACTAATATTAAATATCTTAGTAATTTGCCAGATATGATCAAAGAATTGGAATATTACAGTTCCAAAATGAAGGTAACAAGAGTATTGTGGGATTACCCACTAGTAGGCTGGCTAAAATACAATATAGATGGGGCTTCAAGGGGAAATCCAGGTATAAGCTCTTATTCCTTTTGTTTGAGGAATGAAAGAGGAGATTTACTATATGCAGAGGGAGATACTATTAAAAATACCACTAACACTGTAGCAGAGGTAAAGGCTATTTTAGAAGCATGTAAACATAGCAAGCAAGATCAACACAATAATATAATCATTCAAACAGATTCTATGCTATTGTACAAGATTCTAGAAGGAAAATGGTTATGTCCCTGGATAATCGCAGAGATGGTGACAGAAATCAAAACATCCTTACAAGACAAACAACATACATTCCAGCACATTCTAAGGGAAGGAAAGCAACTAGCAGACTACTTGGCAAACATTGCAATCGATAAATGAGGGTACAACTATCAAGATTTCAGTAGTTTGGAAGTAGCAGAAAGAAAGATCATTAACAGTGATAAACTAAAATGTCCCTATTTGAGAGTAACTCCAGCAATGGGATAGAGGGGACAGGGAGGTTCAAAGTGTTAGGTGTTTTGTTTTTGACAGTTTATTTATTTTGTACTAATTAATTCATCAATAAAATACCAAAATTTAACCCAAAAAAAGCCTTGAGTCACTTTTTCTTAATTTTGAAATTCTTTTGTCACCCAACTTTAATTGAAATTCTTTAGATTGTTGCTTAGGATTCATAATTATATGTTTGAATCTTTTGTTGTCGCGCTGCTTTAAACAATAATCTATGGCAAAAACTCCAGCATAGAGTAAGATAATACTTAATATTTATTAGCAAATTTGCAAACAAAATTTAGAATTATTCTGTTGGTTTAGTTAAGATTTTACTTACAAGTGGCGTAGGGCTCTAATCTACTTATTGTCACATCTCGGGAGGGTACCCTAGGCATGACCGGCACTCGAAAGCCATTTTTGACCTTCAAGCAAACCACCAGGTCTATTCACACTTTCATTTAATCACATTCTCTCTGCTGAAGACTCAATCACAGGAATACTATTCATAATTTAGGGCCGAAGGCCAAACAACTATCAAATCAACAAACAGCTTTAATAGAACTACTCAAAAGAACAATCCCAACATTCCCACACTCTAGTCTATGAAGCCTCTATCAACAATTTGGGAGGTGCCAATGAAAAGTCCATGGCTACCAACAATCAAAATAAAAAAATAAAACAAAGCTGTAAGGAAGATCTCGACATTGTCCAGAAACTAGGAGGACTTACCAACTAGCTGGGAGTGGGTAGATCTTCAATGGTGCGCCGGTTGATGATCTCTAGTACCTGTCTCTGCATCATGATGCAGGCCAAATGGCGTCAGTACATGGAATGTACGAGTATGTAAAATGGCCGAATGAAACAACATCAGAAAGGTCAAATCAACTCGGAAAATCTCAACTCAGAAAGAAGAACAACTCAATCAAGTGCCCTAAGTCTAAACAAGAATATGGTTTAGACGGGACCCAATCACATGCAATTCAACTCAATCCGACTCAGAGTACTATCAAGACTATATGGGAGTTTCTCTTATCCGACAACCATCACTTATGAGCCAGTGACAGTACAATAAACCAACGTTGTTGCTGCATTCGTTCATACTTTTCCAGGGTATGAACGAATCAACCAATCATGGATCCAATCCAACCAAGTCCTATAATGTCAGGACAATAAATTTGGGGAAGCATTCGACTTTAATGGTTGAATCCTCTCCTACGTTTGGCGACGTAGTTATTGGATTCGAGTTATTACTTACTCTTATCCAATTCGGTTCTCGATACTCCTCCCAAGACTCAATGCTCATAAAACTCCATCCAATCAACTCAATCAAATCATATCGATAAGTCTCATTTACAACCTTGTCAACTCATCAACTCTATCACAATCAAACCTCTCCCAATCATACAATCCGATCAATCCCAATCATATCTTTCAAGAGTAGATTAAATATGCATTTATAACAATATACAAACCTATCCAATCGTTCCTCTTATTCATTTAACAAATCTTTTGGGACTCATCACAACTCCAAGGTTTTAAATCAACAATTCAAGATAAACAACATATTTAAGAAAATTAACATTTTTATCATAATCAACTTAGTTAAGAAATTAACAACATAAGTTCGTCCTCTCATCTCAATCAACTCATAACAACATGAAGCACATCACTTTCTTGTCTCCACAACATCCACATAATAAAAATTAGGGTAATAGATGAAAAGGACCTATTTGGACCTAACTCTATCAATAAACTTCATTCTTATGGATAATAAATCTCAAATAAGATGTAGGGCACATGGGTGGACTCAACCCATGCTTTGAATAGCCTTACATACCTTAGTGAAGCCTTGAAGAAAACCTTGATGTTGGGTCTTCAATGGAAAACTTGAATCTTTGAAGCTCTTGAAGGCACTCTTTGTTGGAGAAGGATTTGGAGAAGAAAAAGAAGAAGAGAGGGAAATGTTAGGGCTTTTAGAGAGAGAGAGAGAGAGAGGGACTGAAAATGGTCCCAAAAACGTTCTAAGGCTGTGTATATATAATTTAGGGAAATACCCAAATTGCCCTTTCTACAAAAATCTGGAAAATAGGCCAAAAACACTCTTGGCATGATAGTGGCGCATCGCGCCCTTAAAGCGCCAAGTCAAATTTAGGCTTAAAACCTGCACATCTGATAGTGGCGCATTGCGCCAAGGACTAAACTACTGAGGTTGTTTTGTGGCGCGATAGTGGCGGGTCGTGCCCTTACAGCGCCAAGCCCAAGTTTTCTGGGTTCTGGAAAAATAGGCTTGAAAACCCTGCACATCTCATAATGGCACGCCGTGCCAGGGGCCAAACTACTGAGGCGTGTTCCTAGCGCGATAGTGGCGCCAAGCCCAGATTTCCAGTCGTTGCAACCCAGGCCTGAAATTCCTGCCGTGCTAGTTCATCTTAGGATAGTCATAACTTTTGACTCCGAACTCCAAAAATTACGATCTTGGTGGCGTTGGAAAGAAGACTCGAAGAACTTTAATTTAATAGGTCATAGGCCACCCATATCATCGTCTTTCAAAAGATAGGGTTGTTAGAAGTCGACCTCTTACACAAACTCATTCTAAAACTTAGCCACGACGAATTCTTGGACTTAGCTTGGTCCTAGGGGTCCTTTGTGACCCCACATCACCTCTAACACTCTTCAACTCCTTGGGAACTCCTCATAACTCATGCATACACTTCACAATCGTCGGGTTCGATCCTACACATATACGAAGAAAGGTTTGAATCCTAGGGAAAACTTTTAGGGAGGTGTTACAATATCTCCCCCTTGGGATCATTCATCCTCGAATGACGATAAACCAAGAATGGACTCGGGGTGCAAATCACAATCTGACTTCAGTCATGCAACTAGTCAGATTCTCAAAATAATTACTATCCAAACTCAAAATGCACAATCGAATTCAAGTCAAGAAGATGGACATTACCTTCAACATTCTCATCGATAGGCACGAATAGATGCGGATATTTAGATTTGATATCTTCCTCCGCCTCCCATATGGCTTCCTCAACAAATTGATTTCTCCACGGGACTTTGACTGAGGCAATCTCTTTGTTCCTCAATTTGCAAATTTGGCGATCAAGAATTTAGACCGGAACCTCTTCATAGAATAAGCTATCCTTAACTCCTATACTATCAAAGGGGACTACCAACGAGGGATCGCCCAAGCACTTCTTCAACATCGAGACGTGGAATATCGGATGAATGGCGGCTAGCTCTGAAGGTAACTCCAATTCATAAGCGACACTCCTTATCCTCTTCACAACCTGGTAAGGACCAATATATCGAGGACTAAGCTTTCTCTTCCTTCCAAACCTCATGACGCCCTTCATGGGTGACACTTTCAAGTACACCCAATAATCCACATCGAACTTTAAGTCTCTCCTCCTCACATCGGCGTAGGAATTTTGACAATTTTGGGCTTTGTTTAGCCTATATTGAATAACTCTTACCTTCTCCATGGCTTGGTGAACAAAATCAGGCCCAATCAACTCAGCTTCACCAACTTCTAACCACCCAATCGGTGACCTATACCTCCTCCCATACAAAGCTTCATAAGGAGCCATTTGAATGCTTGCATGATAGTTATTGTTATATACAAACTCTATGAGAGGTAAGTGATCATCCCAATTTCCTTTGAAGTCAAGTACATATGCCCTCAATATATCCTCCAATATATGGATGGTGCACTCCTCTTGGCCATCTGTCTAGGGATGAAAGGTCGTACTAAGGTTCACCTTCGAACCCAATCCCTTCTGAAAAGATCTCCAAAATTAGGAAGTGAATTGAGCTCCTTTGTCTGACATGATAGATAAGGGGACCCCATGCAATCTGACGATCTCCTGTATATATAATTTTACATAATCTTCTGCGGTGTCAGTAGTCTTAACTGCCAAGAAGTGAGCCAATTTCATCATTCTATCCACAATCACTTAAATCGAATCATGTTGCTTTCGGGACTTCAGTAAACCTGTAATAAAGTCCATGTTGATCATCTCCCACTTCCATTCTAGAATTTCTATGTTTTGAGCTAATCCACATGGTCTTTGATGCTCAACTTTAACCTATTGGCAATTCGGGCACTTGGAAACAAATTCCGCGATATCTCTTTTCATTCCACTCCACCAATAAACTTCCCTCAAGTCATGGTACATCTTTGTAGAGACAAGATGAATTGGAACTATGCACTTTGGCCATAATCCTCTCTCGAACATTCTCGACATTTGGTACATATAATCTATTTTGGTACCTTAACAAACCATCTCCCCCTTTGGTGAAAACCATCACCTCTTGTTTGTGAACGACTTTCTTCAGCTGGAGAAGGATGGGATCTTGGTCTTGCTTCTTTTTTACCTCAGCCACGAGTGAGGATGTAGATCCATCCTGAATATTAACTCTGCCTTCATTGTTCTCTTTAAGATAAACTCCCAATCGAGCTAGTCTATGCACCTCTTTAGCCAATTCTTTCCTCCCCTCCTCTACATAGGCAGTGCTACCCATAGACAACATACGAAGAGCATCAGCAACAACATTAGCTTTATCTGGATGGTAGAGGATGCTTATATCATAGTCTTTGAGTAGCTCGAGCCATCTCCTCTGCCTCAGATTGAGTTCCTTCTGGCTGAAGACGTATTATAAACTCTTATGATCGATAAACACATCAACATGCACTCCATACAAATAGTGGCGCCAAATTTTAAGCACAAATACCACAGCGACCAGCTCAAGGTCAGGAGTTGGGTAATTCCTCTCATAAACCTTAAGCTATCTTGAAGCATAGGCTATCACCTTCCCCCTCTACATCAACACACAACCCAAACCGATCCTAGATGCATCATAATAGATCACAAAACCCTCTGTTCCATCGAGCAAGGTTAGAACAAAAGCAGTGGTTAGCTTGGTCTTCAATTTCTGGAAACTCTCCTCACAAGCATCGGACCATTGGAACTTAGCCTTCTTTTAGGTCAGCTTGGTCAATGGTGATGATATGGATGAGAATCCCTCTACGAACCTTCGATAATAGCCGGCCAAACCCAAGAAGCTTCTTATCTCTGTCGGGGATGTGGGTCTGGGCCAATTTTTCACTGCCTCAATCTTCTGAGCATCAACCCAAATACCATCTCCAGATACAATGTGGCCTAGAAAAGCCACTGATGCAAGCCAAAATTCACATTTGGAGAACTTTGCATACAATACCTGGTCTTTTAAAGTTTGTAAAATGACTCTAAGATAATGGGCGTGCTCCTCTTCATTCTTGGAGTAAACCAAAATTCATCTATAAATATAATCACAAACATATCAAGATATGGTTTAAATACTCGGTTCATGAGATCTATAAAAGCTGCGGGGGTATTAGTCAACCCAAAGGACATCACTAAGAACTCAAAATGGCCATAGCAGGTCCGAAAAGCTGTCTTTGGGATATCACACTCCCTTACCTTCAACTGATGGTAGCCCGATCTTAGGTCTATCT
The DNA here is from genome assembly GCF_947179165.1 of Solanum dulcamara. Classification (NCBI taxonomy): domain Eukaryota; kingdom Viridiplantae; phylum Streptophyta; class Magnoliopsida; order Solanales; family Solanaceae; genus Solanum; species Solanum dulcamara. The sequence goes on from NC_077238.1 coordinate 10,163,022, forward strand.
TTGAGAAATAGGTGGCACCCTGAAGTTGGTCAAATTAATTATCTATTCTTGGGAGAGGGTATTTGTTTGTTATGGTGACCTTGTTCAACTGCCTGTAATCAATACACATTCTAAGGGACCCATCTTTCTTTCGCATGAATAGGACAGGAGCACCCCATGGTGAGACACTTGGCCTAATGAATCCCTTATCTAACAAGTCCTTCAACTGTTCTTTCAACTTTTTCAACTTAGCTGGAGCTATTTTATATGGAGGGATTGAGATAGGATGGGTATCAAGAAGAACATCAATCCCAAAGTCGATCTCTCTATCAGGAGGGACTCCGGGCAGGTCTTCAGGAAAGACTTCGGGAAACTCATTGACAATTGGAACCAACTCAAGGTATGGAGACTCAACCTTGTCATTTTTCACTCAGACAATGTGATAAATACACCCTTTTGAGATTAGCTTTCTGGCCCTAAGGTATGAAATAAACTTACCCTTAGGTACAACAGGACTACCCTTCCACTCTATGACAGCCTCATTCGGGAATTTGAACTTGATAATTTGAGTTCTACAATTGATAGAGGCATAACAGACATAAAGCTAGTCCATGCCAAGTATCACATCAAAATCAACCATGTCTAACTCAACTAAGTCAGCCAAGGTATCCCTGTGATGAATTGACACAATGCAATCTCTATAGACTTTCTCAGCTATGACAGAATCACCGATAGAAGTAGTTACGCAGAAAGGCTCACGAAGACATTCAGGAATTTTATCAAATTTACTTGACATGTAAGGAGTCACAAAAGATAGTGTGGCACCCAGATCCATCAAAACATAATAGTCAAAAGAAAGGACTCGAATCATACCCGTCATGATGTTTGGGGAGTCCTCCTGATCTTGGCGACTACCCATGGTATATAGATGGTTTGTACCTCCGCTCGTACTTAAAGTAGTGCCCCTCTGATTACCTCTAGCTGGTGGTGCGGTGGTAGAATAGTGGGCTCTGATCCCCCATGTTGGACACTCCTTCTGAAAATGGTCCATTTGGCCGCATTTATAACAACCAACCCTTCCCGCTCTAAACTCTCCCAAGTGGAGCTTACCGCACTTGACGCATAGTGGCTTTCCTTGCGAACCTTGACCCACGCTAACTTGGGATTGAGAACCCTGGGGTCTGAAATTTTGGCGACTCTGTCCCTGCTGATCATACCTGTTCTGCGGCATAGGTGTACTGGCGGTAGATAAGGCATAATTGGAAGGCCTCTTCTGGAAGAAGGACCTGTTGCCCTTGTTTTGCCTCTATTCATTCTCATGCCCGCTGATTTTTCCTTTTTGCTTATATGCTCTTCTCTATCTTTCCTCTTCTCATCCTCCACCTGTTGAGCATATACCATTAATTTTGAAATATCCATGTCAGAGATTAACAATGCCGCTTTGCACTCCTTCTTCACATGTCTTCCTAAGCCGGAGACAAATTTTCTCATCTTCGACCTCACATCTGGGATCATATCTGGAGCATATATGGACAGTTGGATGAACTTTAGACTATACTTCTTAACAGTCATACTTTCTTGTTTCAGATTCACAAACTCTTCCACCTTCGCTTCCCTCAATTCTCAAGGAAAGAAATGGTCAAGAAAGGCTCTCTCAAATTTATCCCACATAGCAGGTTCAGCATCCTTACCTCTTCCTTATTCCCATTGGTTATACTAAATGTTTTCCACATCTTTGAGTTGATAAGACACCAGCTCAACCCCCTCGATCTCTGTAGCATGCATAGCTTTTAAGATTTTCTATATCTCATCAATAAAATTTTGGGGGTCTTCGTCGACCTTAGAACCCGTGAATGCCGGTGGATTCATTCTCAGAAAGTATCTACTTCTGGTGGCAGCAGACGGCTCTTGGGAACTAGAGCTAAGAGTTGGCGAACTCTGGTTACCATTTCGGGCAGCCACTAGTTGAGTGACCATGGAAATCGCTCCTCTAAAGTCTGCTTCCGAAGTTGGTGCAGGCAGAGTAGTAGGCATTTGAGGTGCCTCTACATACCTCGCAGGTCGGCCCCTAGCCCTCGATGGGCGTACCTCTAACTGTGGCATCTCTACGTTATCAGTGTTTCTCTGGCTAGCAGTATGCTTAGGAGGCATTATCTGTAACGTATAAATGCACGAATTAGAAAGAAAGTTTTATAGAGTTTAACTCTATTGCACAAATTCAGAGTATGAAAGAAGTGAAAAAATTCTTAATGTTTTATAGCCTCCTGATTATAGGTGTGGTGCACAACACACCCATAAGCAAGACTCTACTAGACATGGCTTCATAGACTCCCTAGGACTCTTGAACTCTGTGCTCTGATACCATGTTTGTCACGCCCCGGGAGGGTTCCCTAGTTGTGGCTAGCACTCAAAAGCCATTTTTGACCTTCAAGCGAACCACCTGGTCCAGTCACACTTTCATTCAATCACATTCTCTCTGCGGAAGACTCAATCACAGGAATACTATTCATAATTTAGGGTCGAAGGCCAAACAACTATCAAATCAACAAACAAATTTAATAGAACTACTCAAAAGAACAATCCAACATTCCCACACTCTAGTCTATGAAGCCTATATCAACAATTTGGGAGGTTCTAATGACAAGTCCATGGCTACCAATAATCAAAATAAAGAAAACAAAACAAAGCTGTAAGGAAGACCTCGGTATCCTCTAGAAACTAGGAGGACTCACCAACTAGCTAGGAGCGGGTAGATCTTCAACGGTGCGCCGGTTGATGATCTCTAGTACCTGTCTCTGCATCATGAAACGATGCAGTCCAAATGGCATCAGTATATGAAATGTACGAGTATGTAAAATGGCCGAATGAAACAACATCAGAAAGGTCAAATCAACTCAGAAAATCTCAACTCAGAAAGAAGAACAACTCAATCAAGCGCCCTAAGTCTAAACAAGAATATGGTTTAGACGGGACCAATCACATGCAATTCAACTCAATCTGACTCAGAGTACTATCAAGACCTATATAGGAGTTTCTCTTATCCGACAACCATCACTTATGAGCCAGTGATAGTACAATAAACTGACGTTGTTGCTGCGTTCATTCATACTTTTCCAGGGTATGAACGAATCAACCAATCATGGATCTAATCCAACCAAGTCCTATAATGTCAAGACAATAAATTTGGGGAAGCATCCGACTTTAATGGTTGAATCCCCTCCTACGTTTGGCGACGTAGTTATTGGATTCGAGTTATTACTTACTCTTATCCAATTCGGTGCTCATGCTCCTTCCAAGACTCAATGCTCATAAAACTCCATCCAATCAACTCAATCAAATCATATCGACAAGTCTCATTTACAACCTTGTCAACTCATCAACTCTATCACAATCAAACCTCTCCCAATCATACAATCCGATCAATCCCAATCATATCTTTCAAGAGTAGATTAAATATGCATTTATAACAATATACAAACCTATCCAATCGTTCCTCTTATTCATTTAACAAATCTTTTGGGACTCATCACAACTCCAAGGTTTTAAATCAACAATTCAAGATAAACAACATATTTAAGAAAATTAACATTTTTTATCATAATCAACTTAGTTAAGAAATTAACAACATAAGTTCGACCTCTCATCTCAATCAACTCATAACAACATGAAGCACATCACTTTCTTGTCTCCACAACATCCACATAATAAAAATTAGGGTAATAGATGAAAAGGACCTATTTGGACCTAACTCTATCAATAAACTTCATTCTTATGGATAATAAATCTCAAATAAGATGTAGGGCACATGGGTGGACTCAACCCATGCTTTGAATAGCCTTACATACCTTAGTGAAGCCTTGAAGAAAACCTTGATGTTGGGTCTTCAATGGAAAACTTGAATCTTTGAAGCTCTTGAAGGCACTCTTTATTGGAGAAGGATTTGGAGAAGAAAAAGAAGAAGAGAGGGAAATGTTAGGGCTTTTAGAGAGAGAGAGAGAGAGGGACTGAAAATGGTCCCAAAAACGTTCTAAGGCTGTGTATATATAATTTAGGGAAATACCCAAATTGCCCTTTCTGCAAAAATCTGGAAAATAGGCCAAAAACACTCTTGGCACGATAGTGGCGCATCGCGCCCTTACAGCGCCAAGTCGAATTTAGGCTTAAAACCTGCACATCTGATAGTGGCGCATTGCGCCAAGGACTAAACTAGTGAGGTTGTTTTGTGGCGCGATAGTGGCGTGTCGTGCCCTTACAGCGCCAAGCCCAAGTTTTCTGGGTTCTGGAAAAATAGGCTTGAAAACCCTGCACATCTCATAATGGCACGCCGTGCCAGGGGCCAAACTACTGAGGCGTGTTCCTAGCGCGATAGTGGCGCATCGCGCCACTGTGGCGCCAAGCCCAGATTTCCAGTCGTTGCAACCCAGGCCTGAAATTCCTGCCGTGCTAGTTCATCTTAGGATAGTCATAACTTTTGACTCCGAACTCCAAAAATTACAATCTTGGTGGCGTTGGAAAGAAGACTCGAAGAAATTTAATTTAATAGGTCATAGGCCACCCAGATCGTCGTTTTTCAAAATATAGGGTCGTTAGAAGTCGACCCCTTATACGAACTCATTCTAAAACTTAGCCACGACGAATTCTTGGACTTAGCTTGGTCCTAGGGGTCCTTTGTGACCCCACATCACCTCTAACACTCTTCAACTCCTTGGGAACTCATCCTAACTCATGCATACACTTCACAATCGTTGGGTTCGATCCTACACGTATACGAAGAAGGGTTCGAATCCTAGGGAAAAATTTTGGGGGGGTGTTACACTTATTCACAATTTATTTTACAATAAATGGGCTTGAATTTGTATCCCTACAGTGGTTAACCTGAGCTTTAACCACCTGAACCACAAGGTTCAATATTTCTAAATGTACCACTAATATTTGTATATACATGCATATTCATCGTACCATGGAAATAATTAGTAAGTATGCAGTAACAGCTTGCTATCTGGCAGACACTAGATAAGTTAAAAGGTTGTAAATGGAGAGACATTTTGCATATGCAGAGTACAATTTTTTCTAGCAGGGCCACCTAAGTTTGTTCCTAAATGAAAAGTATTGTAACACCACCATCAAGTACATGGCAGTAAACACAAAAGCTATATAAATTCAAAGGGCCTTTTCGTCCATTTCCACTTATGGGAAGCTCCTCTATTTACTCTTATTAATAAGAAGTAAAATATAAGTATGTCATGCATTAAATTTTATTTACTTAGTCAACTAACTTTCTAAATTCATAATTAATTTTTATTTTGAAATAAAAAATATCCGATTGATTTATTGCACTGGTAAAATAAAACATGACCATACATTAAAACTTAATTATGTTATGATAGACAAAAAGATTCTTATAATTTCTACGTAATAAGTGCAGTCTTTTTCATCATCTAATACTTTCATCTCCGTTCATTTGAAGAAGTCCGATTGAAAATCTCTTTTGTCGGAATCATCGCCGAAAAACTTTGTCCGACTTCAATCATCGGTAAGTATAAAGTTTTACCTATTTTTTTTTTCGTTTCTATATCATTGATTGGATTATATGACTCTCTCGATATATATATATATATACCCAAATTGGGACATGTGTGTCTTCTTTATTGCTTTTTTTCTTTTTCCTTATTTCTCCATTTTTATTATTACAGATTTTTGTGATGTAAGTGTTTAATCACATCGAATAGTTAAATGTATGTTTAATAATATGATAAGATTTGGTTCATAGGACGAACTCTTGAATGTTACGGAGAAAATAAGGCCTAAAAAATGTGACCAGGGCATAAAAGTTGTCGAAGGACACTATTGTCATGCCCCGAGCTAAGAGAGACTGGCACTTGATGTCATTGTTGGATCGATCGTACCCATAACATGGCATTAGACATGAAGATACATCTAGACATGAGCAGAAACATAGTTTAAAAGTATTTGAAGAGACTAGTCTTGTAAAAGAAGCACTTTGCATAAATGTAAGTAAGAGTACTAAAATTATTTACAAAAGACACAAAGGTCCAAACTGAAGCATACCTTTGTCTATCTATAAAACCTCTAAACATAATTGAGTAATTTCTACCAGTACAAGGCCCCTGTCATACCTTAAAAACATAATCATAAAATACTAGGAAACTTTAGACAAAGCCTTTAGAAATAGAGAGGGGCTCACCAATAGCAGAAGACATGTGACCTAGGAAGTGATCTGATCATATGTCATTGTACCTTATTCTGCATCAATAAAAAGATGCAGCGCCCCAACAGAAGGGACGTAAGTACATGTGGAATAATACTCTATATGTAAAATAGTAGTATAACCAACATAAACCACCATGTGAGTATATGGAGTCCAATCTTAGCCCAACCAGTTAAGTCGTCTCATTCCTTGACGGGTATGAGACATACGTGTGTATGTCATGTGGATCCATAACTATCCCTTACTAAGTGCATAAAGAATGAGTCTTCCGAACCAATGGTACGATCCTTAACCTACGGTAGCAAACATAGTTTCATGTGTATGCCTTCTCGGTTAACTATTTAGCTCCCTTAAGCTCATGTGTTCATGGATTAGCTCGAAGGCTCATGTTCATAACTTTCAAGGACCATAGTTCATTAATTAAGTTCATATCATCATGCCATGAGATTACAATTCATCTATCATAGCCTTGCATTCATGGGAGACATATATCATATCATAATATTGTAGTCAAGGAAAAATATGATAGCATCATATGATTTACATTTGGGGAATTTCATAGTTCATAATTCTAGGGTTCATAACATAAGAGTTTTTAATAAATCATTAGATTTAGTTTTCAAGATAGAAATAGTTACTTTCATAATCATTCATAATTTTATGGAGAAAATCTGGTAAAACTAACGGGGGTAAGAATCTTCATGGGAATAGAAGGATGCTTTCATGGAGGGTTCGTGGGATTTTATAAAGAATCAAGAACAAGTCGAGAACATAGATTTTCATTCTAACCCACACTCATTCATGGAAGACATTCTAAAAACATGGAAACGTAATTCGTGGGGAAGAATAAGATGTTCTCACACATAAAGACAACCTTACATACCTTGAATCGCTCCAATAAATCTCTAGCATTTGAGAAGAATCTAAAAAATCCATCCCTGAACCTTGAGATGAGTTCTCTTAGAAACCCTAGGACTTGATCATAGATTGTTGATTAGGATTCATAATTATATGTTAAAATCACCAGAAAATCGTGAGAATATGCTTACTTTGATGTGGAAGAAAGTATAATCTTCTTAATAGATGTTTGGTCTTGTTAAGAATCAAGTCTTCAACTCTAGGAGTGAGTTCTTGAGAAGTTTTCCTAATATTCTATGATTTGCATGAGTAGAAGGTATTAATTTGTGTTTTGATGAAGGAATCATCAATATTCTATGGCTAAATTTTACCATGGGTGATGGATGAACCTTGAATAAAGTTGGATTTTTGAGAACTTCTCTTTTTAGGACAAATTTTCGGACTTGGGAGGTGAACCACGACATTGGGGTTCTTTTATAATACTTCTGATGTGCACTATCATGCAGGTTATGTCTCGGGTGCGCAGCCAGCACGCATCAAGGCAGTAGCCACAGATACATAAACATGCATGATAGCGCACGCAGACGCATCAAGAGGGAATGTGTGACATATACCAAAACTATAGTAGAACAGTAGTCTTTTTATATTGCTTTCAAATATTTATAACATAAAAATAAAATTTCACAACTTCACAGCCTAAAGTGAATATATTTTTCAGGCATTTGGTGCTGAATTTACATAGGGTGTGTTTGGGAATTATTTTGTGTTTATTAGGTTGCATAATATTTCAGCCTAAAAGACTTGTGTCTTAAAAAAAATAACAAAATCTATTCATTGTGCAGTTGTGTGCATAGCTTAGCTTTATACACGCACACAACTTGAGCATCATGGACATATTTATATAGTCGGACGCAGCGTAATGATATTAGATTTATTTGAATTCATTACTTTAGACGCATAGTATAAATGGAAAAAATCACTAAAATTACAATACTATACTCCCTCAATTTCAATTTATTTGTCTTAGTTACATATATCATAAGTACCAAAATCAAAATTTATCAATAACTCAAATACCAAACTTTGTGCTAATGGTTGTGCAAATTGATCTAGTACATAGTGTTTTGACTCAGGTGCATATTGTGCAAGATGGATTCAGGGGATGGTTCTGTTCCAAGGAGGAGGACTAGAAAACAATCTTTAAAATATATGGTTGAGTTAATTGAGAAGAGGAACAGGTTGAGTCAAAGTGGTAATCCTACTACTTGTTCTGTGAATATTGGAGAGGACATGAGTTGTCCTTCGGAGCAAAAGAACAATGAAGGAGGAAAAAAAGAGTCAAATGGGGGCTTAGTACCTCAGCTTGCTGTTGAGGGTGAAATTCACAACTCACTTTCTAAGTCCAAAAAGAAGAAGCTAAAACATAGAACTTGTAGTAGCCCGATTATCATTAGTGATGATGAGGAGTCTAAATCGTCGTCTGAAAAGGACTGTGAGGTTGACAAACTCACTCTTACTGAAGAGAAGGAACAGGTTCCTGTCAAAGAAACACTTCCTTTAACATTCCAGTTTGAAGACGAGGAACCTCTTCCACCCGAGAAAGAAGAATGGGAAAAGGAGACTGACGATCTCTTTGCTGAAATGGACATGTGTATTGGCTTTACAAGTCCATCTGTTTCACCGATGCAGATTGAAAACCTAAGTGGCTGTCAGATGGGGAACCACCATCTTATTCTAGATGAGGAAATTGGACTCATCTGTGAAGTTTGTTTCCACGTGCATTTGGAGAGCAAGTACATCTTCCCTCCTTTTGTAAGTATACGAGTTTTGTCCTTTCTTTTTCAATCAGGAACCAAATTTACAGAAGTAAATAGAATTCGTTTGTGAAGTTTCGTTGTCCATAAATTAATATTTATACTTGATAGCTCTGGTTATATGATGTTCTTTTTCCCTCCTTATATTTGATTTTATGAATTCTGCTCTCCTCTTTATATTTTTTTCACTCTCAAATTCATGAACTTGTGCTATCTGCAGGCTCAGAGAAGTCAAGGGAGGTATTGAAAGAAAATATTTTGGAGAGTCGTCATCACTCTTGGATGTTGACGGCTTCAGATTTTCTGATTCTTCCGCATTCCAGGATTCTCTAATTTATGGAGAAGGAACTATGAACGTCAAAGATTACTTTTTTGGTAATCTGTATTAATTTAGTGCCATGGAACTGTTTCTTTTTGTACTCCTAGAGAAATTTTCCATAACATGAGCTGAGGATTCTCCTCATGTTTGATTGAGGAATAAGCTTTGGTTCACTGAAGATGTTGGATTCATAATTTGGATTTTACTCCTCAACCGATTATAGTTTTCGTTAAGACTTCCTAGAAACTGCATCAACTTACTTTGTTCTGGATGTGTTGTGTCTTATTACCCTCGACTTATATGAAGGTTCCATACAAAATGAAGCATTTTGCATAATTCATGTGTGTTGAAATATGAATGCTTAGATATCAATGCTGTAAAAATGACCTGTATTCTGCTACTAGTTACATCATCTTCTTGTAGTAGGAAAGAACAGAAAAAATAAACAAAAACCGCGCAATGCATGACCTCTCTAAGAAACAAGCAGCAAAACTACTAGAAATCCTTGGAGAATAGCCAGTACGATATACACTAAATTCTTGTGCAACAGCATCACTCTACGACCGTCATCAATCATCAAAGGAAAATGGCACTTGTCATCGGATGGATCCTTATGAGTTACCATAGCCAAGCCTTGGAAATCACAATCCAAACTATTCTGGTTTTTGAATTGATAATACATATTGAAAGCATAGGAAGCATTTCCTTGTGCACTCAGATGATTACAAGAAGAACCATAGCCCAAAGTCGTACAATCAGAATGACTACACGCGTAATCAACACTCTTTGCCAAGTAAGTTTGTGCATCTTTTGGTAGGTGTGGCTTTAGTATACACCACTTTTTATGCATATAACTCACACCTTCTACTGCAGCGAGCAGCTTTTCAGATAAATCTAGCTCATATTTGGGCTTACCATCAAACTCAAATATTCCCCAATGCCTCTCAAAGTTACCAGGAGCAATGCTTTTTGTATTCTCATCAATAAGGCTGAACAAGTAAACGTCGATTTTCCCCTTCCTTGAAGGGGTTCCTTCTCCACTTAGAACATGTTGAATCAAGCCTTGGTTAAATCTCTGCACATTTTCAATATTTGCATTTTTATTTCCATCCGTTGGCCATCCTACTTGTCCGACTATGATTTTCATGTCGGAAAAGCCAGCTTTCTTCAAAGACCAGGCAAGAGTATCGAAATTGGCGTCAAACACGTTAGTCTAAAGATACTCGCCATCTTTCATAGGCTTACTCAAATGGAAAGTAATCGTTTCATAGAGACTGAGGAAAGGATAGATGTTAACAACAAATGGTGCCTCATTTGAGCGGAGATATTGGACAATTTGAATGGCTAAATCGCATTTTCTGGCCTGAAATCACCAGCTGTAGGGACAGGGTTCGAGTTGTATATGTCACCTCTAGCCCTAATCCAGCATGGTTGATGGACTCTTGAACGTTTCACAGAGTTGGAAAAGTGGAATGTAGATAAGCGTCTTTGTATGTTTGAAGAAAGGGCTCATTTCCAACTGCAACATACCTTCATTATTAAGAATATTTTGTGACCTAATAGTAAGCATGGTATTGTTGTGAATACTCTTGATTAGGATGATAGAAAATGACACCAAGTTAGTCAGAAAAAGGAGAAATCTTAGTAGCTCAGTTGATTGGCGGGAGACAAGGGGGGCCGCAAAGGCATATCTCAGAAAATGTAATAAAGAAAAAGAAAAAAAGCAATAAAGAAGATACACAAGTTCCAATTTGGGTATATATATAGAGAGAGAGAGTCATATAATCAATCAAATGATAGAGAAACAGAGAAGAAAGAGGAAAAAGTTTATGTTTGCCAATGAATGAAGTCTGACGAAGTTTTTCGGCGATGATTTCCACGAAAGAGAATCTCAATCAGGAAAAAAAAATCTTCTTTGTTTTGTTATCGAAAAATTTCCTGAATAGCGAGTTTCCTAAAGTTTCAATTGAACAGAGATGGAAATATAAATAATGTAAAATAATGCACTTTTCTATAAAGAGCTAAAAGGAATTTAACTATGATTTTGTTACCAATAACGATTTCCACAAAGGAGATTCACAATCGAAAAAAGAAATCTTCTTTGTTTTGTTATTGAAAAGTGTTTTGAATAGAAAGTTCGATGAAGTTTCAGTTGAAATGAGATCAAAATAAAAAATGATGTAAAATAGTGCACTTTTATATAAAGAGCGGAAGGGAACTCAAGTGTGATTTTCTTATTTCCACGAAGGAGATTCCCAATCGGCAAAACAAATCTTCTTTGTTTTGTAACAGGAAAGTGGTTTAAATAGGGAGTTTGCTGAAGTTTTAATTGAACTGAGATGAAAATATAATATAATGTAAAATACTGCATTTATTAAGTAGATATTACAATCAGAACACTTCAGCGAATACCCTATTCGGAACACTTTTCGATTACAAACAAGGAAGACTATTTTTTTCATTGGGAATCGTCGTCAGTAAGAAAATCATAGTTGAATTCCCTTTGGCTCTTTATATAAAAGTTCACTATTTTAAATCATTTTATATTTCAATCTCAGTTCAATTGAAACTTCAATGACCTTTCTATTCAAAACACTTTTCGATAACAAAATAAAGAAGATTTCTTTTTCGATTCTGAATCTCCTTTGTGAAAATCGTCATTTGTAACAAAATCATAGTTGAATTCCCTTTGTCTCTTTATAGAAAAGTGCATTATTTTACATTATTTATATTTTCATCTCCGTTCAATTGAAACTTTAGTGAACTCTCTATTCAAGAATTTTTTCGGTAACAAAACAAAGAAGATTTTTTTCACGATTGAGAATCTCTTTCATGGAAATCATCACCGAAAAACTTCGTCAGACTTCATTCATCAGTAAGCATAAACTTTTACCTCTTTCTTCTTTGTTTCTCTATCATTGATTGATTATATGACTCTCTCTCTATATATCTATATACCCAAATTGGAACTTGTGTGTCTTTTTATTGCTTTTTTTCTTTTTCTTTATTACTCCACTAGGTAATTTGCATGCGCTTCATGCATTTGTGAACTACCCCAATTATCTTATCTTATTAAATTCAATGTGTAGTTGATAAAGTTCATAAAAATACAAAGGCATATCTCTTTAGTTTGATGAAATAATATATGATCATTTTGATTAAATGATGTCTGTGAATATACGCATGAGAGAATATTACAATTAAGGCTTTAACACTGCACCGGTTGTGTAATGACCCTGAAGGTCATTTTTGGTAAATGACCATTTTACCCCGTCACCCGAGTCATTTTTTATCAATAGTGGGTGTTAGTTTTGGGTAAAATCTTTGACAAGTTGAGTTTTGGGAGTTTGAGATTTTAAAGGCTTAAAGTGTTCACAAGTGGTATTCGAGACCAATCGGAACTACGAGTCTTAGAATGGAATTCTGTTGATTTCGTCAACTTCGGAATGTGAAATTTGGTCTAAGAGAGTTGACAAAATTAGATTTGGAGTTGTAACGGAGATTTGAGGCTCTAAGTAAGAAATTCTTGAAATTTTGATCAGAGGATTGACTTTGGTCAACATTTAGAGATTCAATGCTCGGAATTGAATTCCGATGACTCCATTGGATTTGGGCGATGATTTCAGGTCTCGAGGTGGTCTTGGTTTAATTTTTGGAGGTCCAAAGTTTTATTTTGGTATTTCGAGGCTTAAATTAGTTTAGTTGTCACTTTTCGGGTTCCGTGTCAAGAAGACCTCAAATTTTAAATCTGATGGTTCAATTGAGTCCGGAATGTCGAAATTAGTATGGTAGCATATAAGGTTTGTGTGCATAGGATTCCGAATGAATCCCAAGGATTGATTCTGTGACTTTGAGTCTTGGGTGATTGTTGTCAATTGGTGCCAGTCCTTTAATCGCGTTCGCGGAGTTACAACCGTGTTCGCGATGCTGACCATCTATGACCTCCGTGTTCGCAAGGAACGGCCGCATTCGTGGAAGGTCCAGTTGTTAAGTCTCTGTGATCGCTATGATCGTTGCCGCAATCGCGATGAGGTATTAAGTATTGAACCCGCGTTTGCGGAGTAGGATCCACAATCGTAGAGGGTTAAGCACCAGACCAATGAGTTAATTCCAGAATTAGGGAATAACACTCAAACCTCCATTTTCGAACCTTAGAAGCTCGGTAAGGGTGATTTCAAGGACAATTTTTGAGGTTTTTCAGTTGGGTAAGTCATTTAATCATGGATTCTTCATTTCCCACTAAACTAACTTCGAATTTAGCCCTAAATCAGTGCTTTGAATTCCAAAATTTGGGGGTTTTGCCTTGAATTCGAATTTTTACAAAAATTGAGCTTATGGACTAATTTCAACTCCAAATTCAATTTGGTTTTCACAGTTGATTTTCAAATCCTTCAAGGAACGTTTCATCCCAAAGTTTTCAGATTTGGACTCCATTTTCGGAATCGGATTTTTGAGCCGTTTTGATCGTTTTGCCCGAATTCCTTGATTTTGGTGTTATTAGTTTCGTAATTTAATTGTGAATCATTATTTAATTAGATTATTATGATTCAGAGCATCGACAAAAGGGCAAGGCTCAAGTTTCAAAGTATTTGGGAGTGATTTTAAGGCAAGTAAAACTCTAAACCTTCGTAAGCTTTGTAGAACCTTGTATTCTTGCTACATGCTATGCGTAATGATGAGAACTTAATATTGGGTTGATTATGAATCATGAAAATGCCTAAAGTTGAATATTCAGAGATATAGAAATGAATTTGATCTAATGAATCGAGGTATTTGAACCATTTGACATTGTTGACTTGTTGTGGAGATTATCTTGTGATAGTTGTGAAATGAATTGCATGTGGTATTGGACTCCATTTCATTCCCATTGATTGCATTTTCATATGCATTTTGGTTGAAGCTTATCACTGAAGTCCAAATTGATGATTATGGCGATGTGAAATGGTTCCAACTAAGTTATGATGAAAGAGAAAAACAAAGAGGATTCATGGGATGTGCCACGCGCCGTGGTTGTTACTTTATTGTATGCATTCAAGGGACGTGCGATGCGTTGTGGTTGTTACTTTATTGCATACATTCAAGGGATGTGCCACGCACCGTAGTTGTTACTTTATTGCATGCATTCTTGGCACGTGCTACATGCCATGGTTGTTACTTTATTGCATACATTCATGGGACGTGCCACACTCCGTGGGTGTTATTTTTAGCATCTCATTAGGCACTCATGGCATTTCATCGACCTGAGTAATTGTCCTTACTATGTGTAATTGTGATTGAGATACATATAATATTGATGATATCTAGCTGGACTGTTAAAACATACTTGATTTACATGCTACTTGAGTTATATCAATATATACTGTTAGATTGGGTTGTTCTGCTTACAGGTTGTTATGGAGGTTCAGATGGTGTGTCAGGAGTACTTATTTCTATTTAGCTTTACCTTTATTTATTGTATTACTTCTTGAGTACCGTGTTGTTTGGTACTCACCCCTTGCTATCTACACATGTGTAGGTTCCGAGCCCGAATAGTGATATAGTTCCCCTTCTTCTATCTGCGGCTTTCGAGGATACTTGAGAGGTAGCTGTCGATGCTGACGATTTGTCTAGTTTCTTTTACATGCTTTGTCCTGTTTGAGAGACAAACGCATTGAGACTTATACTTATCTTTTATTTCTATAGTATTTAGAGGCGTGTACATATGACAACCAATCCTTTGGGGTATTGTATATGACTAAGACTTCCGCTTTTACATACTTATCTACCTATTTAGACAGTTTCTGCTTTATTTCTGCATTTTTTTGGGTTTGAGCTGACTTGTTTCGGTGGGGTGAGGCGAGTGCCATCACACGCGGATTTGGGTCGTGATAGGTTGAGACATCTCTAATTTATAATAGTTGGCCATTATTTTAACTTCCAACATAAAGAGGTAATAAAACATATAGACATAATTATATAACTATAAGTTTTTATGAAGAACATAAGAGAATTACCAGTCGATTTTTCTTCTCGTCTATTACATGACATAAGAATTCGTATATGTCAAAGTTTTCATCCTAAAATTATATTAAGACCCTCTTGAATAGCAAAGAGATAGTGTCACGCCCCGGGAGGGCACCTTAGACGTGACTGGCACTAGAAGACCATTACTGGTCCCCAAGCGAACCACTTGATCCAATCACACATCCATTCATATCAATCAATCAGCGGAAAGTTTAAAATAAAGAAATACTTTAGTGGGCAACTCAAATCATCACTCTAACTCAAATAATAAAGGCCATGGGCCAAGAAATTGAACTCCAATCTATGTCGTTAAATAGTTTGACAAGAATAATTTAAGAAATAAAATACTCAATCGACCCATCACTATCTAGTCTATGAAGCCTCTATCACTACTATCTAATTGGTGCCAATGACATGTTCATGGCTACCTTAAATCAGAATAAAAAGAACTAAACTCAACGCAAGAATAACATAAGCAGTGTCCTCCGAATGTAGGGGAGGACTCACCAATAAGATGAGTGTGAATAGATCCTCAATGGTACGCCTATTGATGATCTCTTAAACCTGTCTCTGTATCATAAAATGATGCAGGTCCAAATGGACGTCAGTACGTAGAATGTACGAGTATGTAATATGGCAAAATAAAACATGTGTCAAGATAGAACAATACCGGTTCAAATATCTCTAGTAATAAAGATAAGAGAAATCAATCAAGGTGTCATAAGTCTAAAGTAAGGACACAGTTTGGAGAGAAAACAATCATATACAATCCAATCCAATCATATACAATCCAATTCAATCCAATCCAATCATTTATAATTCAATCATATACAATCCGATCCAATCCAATCATATACAATCCGATTTAATCCAATCGTATACAATTCGATCCAAATAATAATGTCAAAGTACTCAACTCAATAGATATGCAAATTAGAATTTAGCAATGTTTTACAATAGAACTCAATCATCAACAATCTTAATCAACCAATCATATCATGCATAATCCACTCAAATTGGGAGTTTTTCTAATCGACAACCATCACCATATGAGCAAGTGATAGTACAACAAGCCGACGTTATTGCCACGTCCGTTCATACTTTGCCAGGGTATGAACGAATCAACCAATAATGGTTCCATCAATCAATCAAGTCTTATCATTTCAGGACAATAAAATAGGAAAATATCCGACACGGTACAATTTCTTCCTACGCTGGCTACGTAGTTCATGGGGTTCAAGTATGGACTATATTCATACCCAATTCGGTGCTCAATACTCCTCCCAAGACTCAATATGCTCATATCTATCAAGTGAGTAAAATACTCAAAATACTCATTTAGTCTCTTAGGACTTATTTTCAAATCAGCTCATTTAGTCTCATTTGACTCTTTTCAAACTCAATCAAATCTAGCCTCATTGGACCTTCTTTTAAATCAACTCGTCTCAAACCATCAAACCCTCTTCTTTAGAAATTAATACAATCTCAACTCAATGAATGCATTTAAAATATGGTTTTTAACTACTCAACTCAATCTCAAAATAGATGTTTTAATGTAAAAATTGTCAACTCGTTTATACTCCAAATACTCATACTCAAAATAATAATTATGAGACTTTTCAAACTCAAATCATGCTTAAACTCTTTCTAAATCAAAGATGAAAATAATCCTCCTTTAAACTCAAAATAGTGTATAAATAGCTTATGCAAAAATGCTCACAAATCATTTATTTAAAACCCTTCTCAAATAATAATTTATACTCATATGAATCCACTCAAATCAAATTATGCAAATCACATATCATGTAGTCACATTAGACTCCAATCCAATTCACCTCAAACATGATCATCAACATACCCCTTCATCAATCACTCTACATATGTTAAATAACCACCATTCACATTATTATTCACACCATCATCAAACATCATCATTCATATCATTATCAATCATCTTGCTCCACAATCTTCATTTTTACTCAATATTCAATTTCATCAAATTCATATAAAATAATACCTCATTTCACTTTGAAAGCAATAGTGTTTTTATTATACATAAAAACCATCAATCTCAACCTCAAGATAAATTATGACCAAAAAGAAAATCCCATCTTGGTTTCATGTGAATGAATACATGAATCCATAATCTCAACAAACTCAACTCAAGAAAATCATTAATACATATGGATTTATATACAAAAATTCAAGAAACATTCATAGAAGGTTCAAATCTTTCACAACTTCCATCCATCACATCTATGGGCATATGGAAGAACTCAATCCATATTTTGGTTAGCCTTACATACCTAGAAATCAAGAACACCTCACCGAAAATCAAAGACATGACTTGAAGATCTTGAATCCTTGAACTTTTGAGAGGATTTTTGTTATACCCCATACCTTTATGCTTCGGAACGTCTTCTTAAGCTTCTTGAAAGATGTCCCGTAACCCAGATTATCTATAACATGATTAAATAACTCTAAGGAAGGGAGGACGTGACGCCCCTTGAGAGTGAAGGTTGGAAATAGGTCTATAAGGATTTAAAATGAATTGGAGGCCGAGAAATGAGTCGTAGGACTCAACTTACTTACGTAAGCTACCAACTTGGATGACTTACATAACTAATCCACTGAAGTACATGTTGAGCTTACGTAGCAAGGATTACATGGGCTCCTAAAGTAAGACGAGATTACGAACCCACGGGAGAGGCGGAAGGAGGCGTAGCACCTAATCGGAATCAAGCAGGTGATGCACCTACTTTGACTAAGTAGGTGATGCACCTACTTAGACCAAGTAGGTGACACACCTACTTGAGGTGGGTCCCACACCGCCACATGGCAGCCTTGGAGGCTAGGTATGGATTCGTGGCCCAATAAGGGCTTGACACGTGTCACCCTTAGGGGCTGACATGTGGAACTTCCTAAGGGACCCTATATATGTATGTTAATGACTCTTAAGTCATTTGGAGTCCAAAAATCAGCCAAATTATAGAGAGAAACGTGAGAGAAAGAGAGCTCACAACAGCAGCCACAAATTGGAGAAAATTAAGGTAAGTTCTTCACTTTTCTTCCGTAAATTAATTATCTACGGTGTTCCTCAATTACGTGGAGGTGTATATATGTATATTACGATGCCTACGGAACCATATTTTTAGTTCTTCACTTGGAAAACTAAGAGAAACGTAAAGAGAAAATGCTAGGGAACAGACCCGTTTTTGGAGGGGACAGTTGTTAGTAATATTGGTATAACTTCTTGTGTATAGCTTAGTTTAGGGTGATTCAATATGTTTTGGAAAGGTATTTCATAGTTATATAACTTTTATTTATAATTTTAAATCTAGTTTTGAATTTAGCTTCGCGAAAAAGGGTGATGAAGTGTAGAGGAGGTACTGCCCAGATTTTGTTTTGGAAATCCTACACAGACAGCTGTGAGTATTTTGGTCATATATTTTCGTACAAAATTGCTGTAGGGGTAATTCAAAATTTTTTGCAACCTTTATACACATGTATATAACTTTCATTGAGGCCACAAATCCTGATTCCCTCAATTACCCCTCCGAAACTAAGCGACAATATAAAACAGTGGGCTGTCCAGATTTCACGTTTTGGATAGTTTTGGCGAGTTTGACAAGTTTAACGTAAGGTAAGGCCTTTCCTTTTAAATTGGATTGTATGGTGTTGTTATAGAGGGTATTATATGTTGTGTAAATGGATGGAAATGTGAAAATATGATAAATATGCTTGACGTACGAAATAAACCAAATTGGAATCGCTATAGTTAAATTGTAGTTGAAATGAGGTGTTGTGCGTGTGGGGGCTGTTGCAGGTGTGTGATGGTGTGTTGCAGGTACTAAAGGTATTCTAAAAGAGGTGTGGGAGATGCTGGTTTCATCCACATGGTCCTACGCTTCGTACGGTTAAAGGTTTTGCAAAATGGAGACTAGAAACCTTATTTTGGTATCGTGGTTTCGAGCGAGTCGTTTGGAGTTTATGTGGTATAAGATTGATGGGAATTGTATATATATATTCTGCAGGTTATTGTTGTTGGTTGGCTGTATCTATTAGGAGTATAATTGGAAATTCGGATAGGGCACCTTATAGGGGAGATGCTGCCCGATTTTCGTTAACTCTTTAACTAACTAAGGAACTAGTCGAGAAGGCGAGCAAGGAGATGAGTTCTATAAATATTCGTGTGTAACCTAAGGTGCTGAAAAGACTAAGGTTGTTGATACTTGTATTGCTTCCATGTTACTTAGGTTTAAAGGACGACGAGACAAACGGGATAAGAAGTAACCCGTAACAGGTATGTAAAGCTAACGTTTCCTTCTTTTGGCATGTTTTGGTATACGTATGTAAGGCTTATACTTTATTTTAGTATTTCTTTGGCATAAGTATGTAAATCTTATTCCTTCTCTTAGCATGATTTTACATAAGTATATAAAGCTAATCTCCCTTTTTGGCATGGTTTTTACGAAACAAGTATATGATTTCCATATGATTCCCAAGAAGTCCTATTCTTAAAGCCACTAGGATGGCCAATTTTTCGACTTCCAAAAGATATTTTGTTATGCCTTGATACATATATATGATTACCAGAAGTTCTATTTTGATATAGTCCATAGTGACTTTCAAAAGGTACTTGATATGACTTTTGTCTCGATTTTGAAGGATAGCTCATTTTGATTATTCCGTCGAGTCTCAAATATGATTTAAATTGCATATAGTTTCTCACTACTCCACTCGTGGATGCCTCAATGTTTCCTTCACCGAGCCCGGGCCAGGTTTTGTTATCATGCGTACTTCTCTGCATTGTTCACCGTGCCCCGACGTGAGGGGGCAGGTACGACCTGTACATGGGTTTTGTGGAGTTATGATGTGCCATGTACAGATATGGTATGATATGATCTGATATGACCATCTGATATGATATGATTTGTTACGGAGATATTCCCTACTCTGGTGTTATGATGTGTTGTGGCGCCAGTGAAGGGGCAGCGACCACGTTTTGTATTTGTTCACCGAGTCCCTTAATGGGGCCGGATGTGGAATATGTTTTTCTGCATACATTATCGGTGATTATGAAAAGCATTTTGATATTCTAGATATTTTGCTCATTTTTGCACATTCTACTCTGGTAACGACTTTACTTATTACAGTCTATGCTTTATATACTCGGTACATTTTTTGTACTGACCCCCCTTTCTTTGGGGGGCTGTGTTTCATGCCTGCAGGTACAGACGCTCGGTTTGCTGATCCGCTCACCTAGGACATCCACCCTATTGGTTGGCAGTGTTGTACATTTTGTTGTACATTTGTACATATTGGTTAAGGGTACGGCAAGGGCCCTGTCCCGCCATATGTTGTCGTTCCTATTCTTAGAGGTCTATAGATGTCACGACCCAACCAGGGCCGCGACGGGTACCCGAAAGTGTTATTCCGAGCACCTACTATACGTATCCTATTCTTACTACTGAGTGGGCCGAATGAGAGATACCATTGTTAATAGCATAATTATAACCATGCGTCAACAGACTTTGCTAACATATTACACAGCGACGAACAAAGTTGCAAAACATCTAGCTTTACATATCTGTCTACGAGCCTCTAAACAAGATACATATGACCACAAGGAGGGCCGGTTTCTGTCGTACCCAAATATATACACAAAACTAGTACCGATAAAATGAAGCTCCGAAACAACTGGAGCGCTCTTGGTGTACTGCTAGTGGAGCTCCTAAGGAACGAACTCGTCCGCCTGCCTACCTTCGTGGCATGAAATGCAGCGTCCACAAGAAGGGACGTCAGTACGAGTAATGTACCGAGTATGTAAGGCATAAAAATCAGCATAAAAGAGAACATAGGGTATGAATAACCATATCATAGAATCATAGAGCATATAATGAGATAAGAGGGTAACCTGTACATATGTGTGCCTTTTAGGCCGGATGCCATGCATGCTTGTCTTATCATAAAAACATTTCTTTTTCATATACATAGAAAATAGAAGTCATATCACCGAACAACGTCGGCGTGCCCACATATGTCCCGCGTCCGGGCATCCCGCGTTCAGGATGAAAATTACTCCAACTGATCAGGTGGGAATGCGTCTATAGCGCCACATATACACCTCCCCATATCCCACATATACATATACATATACATATACATATAGACAGCATGCACGAGAGCCCAACAAAAGTCGTGTATTTATCGGAGTGACGGAAGGTCGGTAACCTCCGATTGTATTATAGACTAACCATGGTCGCTTTGTCTCACCTTGAAGGAACAATTATTATAGGATGAGACTATCAACGAAAGATAATATTAAGAGAACGTAGAATAAGGTCACAATCTTATAAGGCGTCAAATCGTATACATATGCACATATGATCAATTTTCAAGACTCGTAGAATAATTAGAATGAGCTATGATTAACAAAATAAGATAAGAGTCATGTCAAGTACCTTTCAAAAATTACCATGGATTATATTAAAATAAAACTTTTGGAATCATATACACGTATCTAAGCACGAGAAAATATCCTTTGGAACTCAAGAAAATTGTCCATCCTAGTGGCTCTACGAATAAGACTTCCTTGAAATTGTATAAAATGCCATATACTTGTTTCATAAAAATCATGCCAAAAAGAAAGAGTAGCTCTATATACTTATGTCAATATATGCCAAGAGAAAGAAGGGTAAACCTTTGTTTTGGGAAACTATAGACATTTTAGAAAACATTGACGGGTTATAAGAAAAGTAGTCATTTCCTTGGGACCATTGACACCTAGCTTTTGAAAACAAAGAAAATATGGAAGCACTTATGAAACCATAACATCGGAATCATGCCTTGAAAGAAAAGGGTAAGCCTTACATACCTTGTCCGCTTCCTTAGTCAATCCCACTTAACTCTTGACTTTCCCAAAATCTATAACAAGATTAATGAATGCCAACATTAGCTATAGGTATCCAAGAACCTCATTCTAAACTAACATTTTGTCTACCGAAATTTCGACAGCACTTCCCCTGTAAATACACCATCCCCGAGAATCTAACTCGGCCAATTTACCAACAATCATACCAAATCAATATACTACTTTCTCCAAGACCTTCCAATTCCAATAAGAACAATAACAATCTAATCCCTTCTTTCAAATTCAATTACCACAACCCAATAATTTACACACTAACCACATCATACTAACAATATTAGCTTCCATATATGCAAGAACATTATAATAAATTTACAAACTTTTAAAACAAGTCTCCAACTACTACAACTTTATAAGGATCCTTAAGCTTTTCTTAGCAACATAGAATCCATAACAATAACTAAAATACTAAATAGAATCAATTCACCATAACTTGCCAAACCACCCCCATATTCGGCCTCAACAACTATATGCATATTTTCATGAATTTTCCATCCACTCATATACCTTGCAACAACAACCACATACTACATAAAATTAATCTATTCTTTCCACACAACATCACATACACGGCCAACACCCACATACATAATTTCATATACTTCATCCATTTCTTCACTCTACAACATATACCAACCATCCATAACATATAGATAAAATTGAAACCTTACCTTTTCCACTTAGTTCTTCAACTTGCTACAATTGTGCCTTGCAAGAATGAATAGTCTTCTTGTTCCAACAATCTCTCTATGTTGATTAGGGCCTTCAACTTGCTTGGAATATTAGAAGAATTAATTTTGGAACAAGATTTCAAGGGATAAAATCCCTAGCTATTCCAATTTTCCTCTCTTATTTTTTTTCCCCTCTTTTCTCCAAGTTTCTTGAGAATTCTAGAAATAGGAAACAAGATGACTACTAAGTCATCTTTTAGACTTTTCTACTTCTTGAAGTTTCTAGCAAACTAGAAATATATATATATAAATAAATAGTAAATGGGTAATGGGCCTCTTAATTAATGAACTCAATTTCCAAAATTTGGGCCATTTCTTGTTTTGGGCCTCAACTTTCTTATGATTATTCCTTTGTAGCCCAAACTTATGTATCTCACTTTTGTAATTCCCAAACTAATTTCCAAAAATTCCACATAAATTTTTTCCTCGGCCTTCCTCCGTATTTCCACCTCCATGTTTTCTTGAACATTACACCGGTATTAAATAGAATAACTCATAACCTCTTTCCTTGCAAGTCAATTTTTTTTTCCAAATGCGCAAAAGTGCGAGATGTAACAATAGACATATGTGTGTGAGTTGTTTAGGAGTTTATTTCGGTTATGCCTATGCGATATATTGTAAAAACTATTATGTTGTGGCAGTCTTATCAGATTGCTTTCCCTTTCATGACATGATGCAAATGAAAGAGGCCACACGTGTATGAATATTTTATCACCCACTGGGTTCATGTGTTTGGTTCCTATATCTAGGAGGCTGTATGAACATGAAAAAGTTTTAACCCATTGAGGTTTTTGTGAGCAGTATCACGTTATACATAGTCCAATTTGACTATAGTCGACAGTTACGTAAATGGGGGTCCAGGTCGGACCCCAGTGGCGGCCCACGGGGTTGGGTCGTGACAATTTTGTTGGAGATGATTTGGGAGAGAATGAAGATTAGGGTTTTTGGGAGGTGAGAAGACTGAAAATTTCCCCCCAAAATGTCCTATATTAGTGTATATATGTTTAGGAAAAATGTCCAAATTGCCCTTCATAAAAAATTTGGAAAACTGGGCAAAAATCCTGCTGGCGTTATAGTGGCGTCGGGCGCCACTGGGACGCCAGGCCTGAAATTCGTGCAGTGATCGCCCAGACCTGAAATTCCTGCAGTACTAGTCTGTAGAAAAAGGGTCATAACGTTTGACTCCGAACTCCAAAAATTGCAATCTTGGTGGCGTTGGAAAGAAGTCTCAAAGACCTTTAATTTGGTAGGTCATGGTACACCCAGTTAGTTATATTCAAGGATATATAGTCGTTGGAGGTTGACCCTTATACAAACTCATTCGGAAACTTAGTCGAGACTAATTCTTTGGACTCGACTTGGTGTTAGAGATGTATTATGACCCTAAACCACATCTAATACCCTTCAAATAATTAGGAATTAATCCTAACTCATATATAAAATTACAAGTCCTTCGGTTCGAGTCTACACACACGTGAAGAAATGTTCGAGTCTTTGCGAAAACAATTCCGGGGTGTTACACATAGTATCATATTATATTCAACAGGTAAATAATAAAGATAATAACCAAATGTTGTCTTAGTAGATGGATTCCACGGTCAGTTCACACAATTTTCACAAGAATAACCAACCAAAGAGTTATTCACAAAGTGTTATATTAATATACACAGATACAACAACTTATAGGCTAACTCATTCTCTTTGAAAGAGAGAAATTCATTTTGCTTCTAAGTTTCATCGTAATTTTTGAAGTAATAAAGATGGTTAGCAATGATAATGAAGAAACACATTAAGCTAAAGTCCTTACCTGACATCTAAGCAGCACTAATCTATGTAGAAACATCATACCTACTTAGAGTTGATTATAATGAAGCAAAAACTAAAAGCAAATAAAAATTAAAATTAAACAGCATATGATTGTAGAGCTAAATCACACTCTTGAGTATGACATTTGGAGCATTTTTCAATAAGGCAAGCTCACTCTAGTCACCACATTTCCCATAAATACACTTCAGTTTTGTTCCTTTCATTTTGTTGGGGAAAGTCAAAACAGATTTGCAGCCTCTAGATGCCCTTTAATAATAGACATTTATACAAATTAAGGTCTCTACAGGCTATTCTATACTTGCTGAAAAATGAGAGTAACAACAGGAGGTTACACGATACAAAAAAAGGGGAGGAGAGGAAGGCAGTTATAATTTGATGGTCGCGAGAATCATCCGTTTGCTGTCACACACTGGATTGAGTAAGATTAAGCTCTGTACATTTCAAGGCACAAAACAAATGCAGGAATGAAGCAGAGTTGATAGAAGTCCATGTATTTTGCCGATGAAATCCATCATCTACTTGGAAGAATACCATTTTTTGGCACATTTAGCATCAACGGATAGGCCAACTGTGAGTATATATTTTCCATTGAAAGGTTGAGGGAGAATTCTATATTAAGAAGAGCACAAACTTAGAAAGTTTCTCATTGTGTTGAAAAAGTTTGCCTTATATTTTTCTTTTCGATACATTTTCTGATGAAAAAATATCATAGATTCACAATGTTTTAAAGAGCATATCTTCAAATTTAAAGACCGACATAAGAATCTTGAAATTTACCTCAAATTAGGAGAAGAATAATTGTAGGTCTGGACTCGTCAATGCATGGCACACTGAGACCTCATTGTCTCATGTTTTAAAGATGCTCAACACACAAAACATTCTTGTACCAGTCAAGTAGAAATAGAAAAAGTATAAATCTAACCACCAAAAAAATTACATCTAGTTAAATAATTGAATATATTGTTAGCCAACTCTTATTACACTAATATTGCTTGCTGAGACTTAACATAACTCCCATAGAAATCATCGTTAAAACCAGCCTTGACTATGTGTTCCA
This sequence comes from Solanum dulcamara, assembly GCF_947179165.1. NCBI lineage: Eukaryota > Viridiplantae > Streptophyta > Magnoliopsida > Solanales > Solanaceae > Solanum > Solanum dulcamara. The sequence goes on from NC_077238.1 coordinate 10,188,770, forward strand.
CCTAAGCAAACAAAATAAGGCTATTCATCACATAGATGACAGCTAAATAACTTAAGTGAAGCAAAGAGTCTATATCATCCAGAATGTTATACATCTCTAGGGAAAATTCATTTGAAGGACTGATTACTAATTTAACCTTTTCATTTACATATTATGGGTCCTTTTCTGAAGGGTTGACATGTATTTTGAGAATACAAAAGCAACATATACTCAATGTAATCCCACAAGTTGGGTACTCTAACATGTTTGGAAGAATAGCAGTTTGTGGTGTCATCTTTTAAGTACACAAGTGCTAGCAAAGACCAACCAATAACATGTTCGTTGTAATCTAACTGTGGATTACAATCCTAGGCTTTCTAGTTATTGATCATATCACTGTTGAATAAGAATATTAGTCGAGGACAACAAAGCTCCTATGAACAGGAAAACTGAAGGAATAAAGGATGTTACTTTCTCTCGGCTTGGCATTTCATTAAACATGTAGCAGAAGTAGTAGTAGACACATTTTTACGGTCTCAAAACGCAAGTACTGTTTCAAACAAAGTAAGAAAAGAACACGCATTTCTGTCATTACAATTTGCTGAAAGATAAGTACTTTTATGTTTGTTGTGATGTTAAATGCATAAATCACTCGCAAATTAGAACATGAAAGGTACAATAACAACAATTATGCAAAGCCGTTTGTTCCATTTTTATGAGCATTTATACAATTCAAGCAGATTAGGGTGTTGAACCTTTTTGAAAATATATATAGAACAAAAACATTCAATCGTTGAAATTAAAAGGGTCTAAAGCAATTTCTGACCTGCATCTGTTGAGCAGCATGGAACAAATTCATAGAGAAGGAACAATACAAAGAGAGGAAAGACGTAAACAATATTGAGAATAAAAAGGAAAAGTGATTGGGTTTTAAAGATGTTCCCACACATAAAGACAACCTTACATACCTTGAATCACTCCAATTAAAACTCTAACAATGAAGAAGAATCCCAAAAATCCATCGTTGAACCTTGATGAGTTCTCTTGAAAACCCTAGGACTTGATCATATATTGTTGTGAAGATTTAACAAAAGGTGTCTTGTTTTTAATATTGGTAACTTTGACTTGGTCAAATAGAATTAAATGAAAACTACACTTAATTAGAGTAATTAAAAACTTTAGGGGTATATTAATATTTCAACATTTTAAAAAGTCTTTCTTCCCTTTTCAAATTTCAATTTTTGAAATTTTCCTCTTATATCTGATACAATAGATAGGACACATGTTGCAACATATGACTTACCTGTTGCAACAACTTTAGCAGTTGTTAGGTGTAGGAGAGGGTGGTTATGGCTGCAAAAAAGATGTTGATACTGGTGGTAACAGCGAAGGTGAAGGTGGTGTTTGTTGTAGCGGTGACGGTGAAGGAGAAGGAGGTGGCAACAGTGATGGTGGAAGACGAGGAGGTGGTGGTGATGAAGAAAGAATAGGAAAAATTTGTGGTGGTGAAGGTGGTGACGACAACAGAGGTGGAGGTGGTGGTTGTACGGTGGCGAGGTGGAGGAGAAGGAGGTGGCAACGGTTGTGGTTGTGGAGGAGGAAGTGGTGGTGTGAAGGAAGAATTGGTGGTAGTGGAGGTGGTGAAGACTGCGGTGATGGCGGCGGAAGGGGAGGGGATGGCAGCGGCAGAAGGGTAGAGTAGGTAGTTGAGGGGAAGGGGTGGGATAGAAAAGATAGGACTTTTGTGTAAATAATAGAACTTGAAGGTTTTAAAATTAGTATCATTAGGACTAATCTTAAAATTGTTACCTCTACTCAATAATTAAGCCTTGAGTCAGTCATAAGGACCATTTGTATTAGAAAGTTGCTTACCGACTTTACTGCAAACACGTGCATAGGAACGGATCTCCTCCTCAAACGACTTTGATCAATTATCAAATCTTTACTTTGAAGAATTTGCATCGATCCTAGAACGCACATGTTAATCTGCTTTTCGACAAAAGCTTAATCCACGAGTAGCAAATTCACATAAACAGCATCTGTTGGTAGATCTCCTCCTCAAATGACTCACCATTTCCTTGGAGGCACAGTTGCTACTACTTACTTGCGGGGTCTTCGTCGGCAGCAGCACACGGTGATCTGGTGATCCTTTACTAGCCGCTACTCAGCTCATCGCCGTCGTACACTACTCTGATTCAGCTTGGATACCTTACACCTGCAAGAGCCCTTCCACTAAGGCAAGGCAGATCTAGATCTAAAAAGCATTTTGGAGCTACTTTGCTATTTATGCACAAATACAGATGTAACACCCCAGATTTTTTTTCGCCAAGACTCGAACCATTCTTCTTGTGCATGTAGGATCGAACTCGATGACTTATAATTTTATATATGAGTTAGGATCAATTCCTAAGTATTTGAAGAGTATTAGAGGTGGTTTAGGGTCATAAGGGATCTCTAACACTAAGCCGAGTCCAAAGAATTCCAATCGACTAAGTTTTAGGATGAGTTTATATAAGGGTCAACTTCAAATGACCATATCTCTTAGAATATAATGAATTTGTGGCTCATAACCTATCAAATTAAAGGTATTTGAGTCTTTTTTCCAACACCACCAAGATTTCATTTTTTGGAGTTTGGAGTCAAAAGTTATGACCATTTTACTACAGACTATCACTGTAGGTATTTCAGGCCTGGGGCTCCAGTGGAGCCCGGCGCCACTATAGCACCCGAAACTAGCCTCAGTAGTTTGGCCCTTGGCGCGATGCGCCACTATTGCACTTGCAGGTTTTTGGATGCGTTTTGCAGATTTTTTTGGAGAAAAGGGCATTATGGACCTTTCCCACCTATCCTATATCTAAAACACTACCCTAACTATCACCATTTCCGCCCTCCCACATAAAAGATGACACCACAAACTGCTATTCTTCCAAACATGTTCATATTTAATTTGAATTTGTTACTATTACTTTTAGCATTTTACCACCCACATTCTACCCCACAAATATAGCGATAAGGTTTGCACATATCTAACGATCCCTAGAGTACCCAACTTGTGGGATTACATTGAGTATATGTTGCTGTTTTATTCTCAAAATACATGTCAACCCTCCAGAAAAGTACCCATAATATGTAAATGAAAAGGTTAAATTAGTTATCAGTCCTTCAAATGAATTTTCCCTAGAGATGTATAACATTCTGGATGATATAGACTCTTTGCTTCACTTAAGTTATTTAGTTGTCATCTATGTGATGAATAGCCTTATTTTGTTTGCTTAGGTGGAACACATAGTCAAGGCTGGTTTTAACGATGATTTCTATGGGAGTTATGTTAAGTCTCAGCAAGCAATATTAGTGTAATAAGAGTTGGCTAACAATATATTCAATTATTTAACTAGATGTATTTTTTTTGGTGGTTAGATTTATACTTTTTCTATTTCTACTTGATTGGTACAAGAATGTTTTGTGTGTTGAGCATCTTTAAAACATGAGACAATGAGGTCTCAGTGTGCCATGCATTGAAGAGTCCAGACCTACAATTATTCTTCTACGTTGAGGCAAATTTCAAGATCCTTATGGCGGTCTTTAAATTTGAAGATATGCTCTTTAAAACATTGTGAATCTATGATATTTTTTCATTAGAAAATGTATCGAAAAGAAATATAAAAGGCAAACTTTTTCAAACAATGAGAAACTTTCAAAGTTTGTGCTCTTCTTAATATAGAATTCTCCCTCAACCTTTCAATGGAAAATATATACTCACAGTTGGCCTATCCGTTGATGCTAAATGTGCCAAAAAATGGTATTCTTCCAAGTAGATGATGGATTTCATCGACAAAATACATGGACTTCTATCAACTCTGCTTCATTCCTGCATTTGTTTTGTGCCTTGAAATGTACAGAACTTAATCTTACTCAATCCAGTGTGTGACAGCAAACGGATGATTCTCGCGACCATCAAATTATAACTGCCTTCCTCTCCTCCCCATTTTTGTATCATGTAACCTTCTGTTGTTACTCTCATTTTGCAGCAAGTATAGAATAGCCTGTAGAGATCTTAATTTGTATAAATGTCGATTATTAAAGGGCATCTAGAGGCTGCAAATCTGTTTTGACTTTCCCCAACAAAATGAAAGGAACAAAACTGAAGTGTATTTATGGGAAATGTGGTGACTAGAGTGAGCTTGCCTTATTGAAAAATGCTCCAAATGTCATACTTAAGTGTGTTATTTAGCTCTACAATCATATGCTGTTTAATTTTAATTTTTATTTGCTTTTAGTTTTTGCTTCATTATAATCAACTCTAAGTAGGTCTGATGTTTCTACATAGATTAGTGCTGCTTAGATGTCAGGTAGGGACTTTAGCTTAATGTGTTTCTTCATTATCATTGCTAACCATCTTTATTACTTCAAGAATTACTATGAAACTTAGAAGCAAAATGAATTTCTCTCTTTCAAAGAGAATGAGCTAGCCTATAAGTTGTTGTATCTGTGTTTATTAATATAACACTTTGTGAATAACTCTTTGGTTGGTTATTCTTGTGAAAATTGTGTGAACTGACTATGGAATCCATCTACTAAGACAACATTTGGTTATTATCTTTATTATTTACCTGTTGAATATAATATGATACTATCTCTTTGCTATTCAAGAGGGGCTTAATCTAATTTTAGGACGAAAACTTTGACATATACGAATTCTTATGTCATGTAATAGACGAGAAGCAAAATCGACTGGCAATTCTCTTATGTTCTTCATAAAAACTGATAGTTATATAATTATGTCTATATGTATTATTACCTCTTTATGTTGGAAGTTAAAATAATGGCCAACTATTATAAATTAGAGATGTCTCAACCTATCACGACCCGAATCCGCGTGTGATGGCACTAGCCTCACCCCACCGAAACAAGTCAGCTCAAACCCAAACAAATGCAGAAATAAAGCGGAAACAGTCTAAATAGGTAGATAAGAATGTAAAAGCGGAATTCTTAGTTATCTACAATACCCCAAAGGATTGGTTGTCACATGTACACGCCTCTAAATACTATAAAAATGAAAGATGAGTATAAGTCTCAATGCGTTTGTCTCTCAAACAGAACAAAGCATGTAAACGAAACCAGACAGATTGCCGGCGTCAACAGCTACCTCTCAAGTATCCTCGAAAGCCATGAACAGAAGAAGGGGAACTATATCACTATTCGGGATCGGAACCTACACATGTGTAGATAGCAAGGGGTGAGTACCAAACAACACGGTATTCAGCAAGTAATACAATAAATACAGGTAAAGCTAAATAGAAACAAGTTGTCACGCCCCGGGAGGGTACCCTAGACGTGGCCGGCACTCGAAAGCCATTTTTGGCCTTCAAGCGAACCACTTGGTCCAGTCACGCTTTCATTCAATCACATTCTATCGGCGGAAGACTCTATTATAAGAATACAATTCATAATTTTAGGTCCAAAGGCCAAACAAATACCCAATCAATAACTAGATAGAATAAAACTAGTCAAAACGAACAATTCAACATTTTCACACACTAGTCTATGAAGTCTCTATCAACAATCCAGGAGGTGCCAATGACAAGTCCATGGCTACCAACAATCAAAATAAAGGGGGCAAAACAAATCTATAAAGATAATATCGGTATCCTCTGGAAACTGGGAGGATTCACCAACTAGCTGGAAGTGGGGAGATCTTCAATGGTGCATCGGTTGATGATCTCTAGTACCTGTCTCTGCATCATGAAACGATGCAGGCTAAATGACGTCAGTACATGGAATGTACGAGTATGTAAAATGGCCGAATGAAAACAACATCAGAAAGAATCAAACCAATTCGAAATCTCAACTCAGAAAGAAGAACAACTCAATCAAGTGTCCTAAGTCTAAACAAGAATATGGTTTAGACGGGACCATTCACATACAATTCAGCTCAATCCGACTCAGAGTACTATCAAGACGTATATGGGAGTTTCTCTTATCCGACAACCATCACTTATGAGCCAGTGATAGTACAACAAATCGACGTTGTTGCCTCATCCGTTCATACTTTTCCAGGGTATGAACGAATCAACCAATCATGGATCCAATCCAACCAAGTCCTATAATGTCAAGACAATAATTTTGGGGAAGCATCCGACTTTAACGGTTCAATCCCCTCCTACGTTTGGCGACGTGGTTATTGGATTCGAGTTATTACTTATTCTTACCCAATTCGGTGCTCGATACTCCTCTCAAGACTCAATGCTCATAAAACTTCATCCAATCAATTCAATCAAATCATATCGACAAGTCTCATTTAGAACCTTGTCAACTCATCAACTCGATCACAATCAAACCTCTCCCAATCATACTATCCGATCAATTCCAAATCATATCTTTCAAGAGTAGATTAAATATGCATTTATAACAACATACAAACCTATCTAATCATTCCTCTATTCATTTAACAAATCTTTTGGGACTCATCATAACTCCAAGGTTTTAAATCAACAATTCAAAATAAGCAACATATTTAAGAAAAATAACATTCTTTATCATAATCAACATAGTTAAGAAATTAACAATATATGTTCGACCTCTCATCTCAATCAACTCATACCAACATGTAGCACATCACTTTGTTGACTCCACAACATCAACATAATAAAAATTAGATTAATAGATGAAAAGGACCTATATGGACCTAACTCTATCAATAACCTTCATTCTTATTAACAATCAATCTCAAAGAAGATGTAGGGCACATGGGTGGACTCAACCCATGTTTTGAGTAGCCTTACATACCTTAGTGAAGACTTTGAAGAAATCTTGATGTTGGGTCTTCAATGGAAAGCTTGAATTCTTGAAGTTCTTGAAGGCAATCCTTGTTGGAGAAGGATTTGAAGGAGAAGAGAGGGGATTTCTAGGGCTTTTTTAGAGAGAGAGAGTGGAACTGAAAAATGGTCCAAAAACGTCCAAGGCTAGTGTATATATAATTTGGGAAATGCCTAATTTGCCCTTCCTCAAAAATCTGGAAAAACAGTCTAAAATCCTCCTAGCATGATAGTGGCGCGTCGCGCCACTGCGGCGCCAAGTCGAATATAGGCTTAAAACCTGCACAACTGATAATGGCGCGCCGCACCAGGGACCAAACTACTGAGGCTTGTTCCTGGCGCGATAGTGGTGCGTCGCGCCCTTACAGTGCCAAGTCTATATTTTTTGGGTTTCGGAAAATAGGCTTGAAAACCCTGCACATCTCATAGTGGCGCGCCGCGCCAGGGACCAAACTACTGAGGCTTGTTCCTGGCGCGATAGTAGCGCATCGCACCACTACGGTGCCAAGCCCAGGTTTCCAACAGTTGCCACCCAGGCCTGAAATTCCTGCAGTACTAGTCCGTCTTAGGATAGTTATAACTTTTGACTCCGAACTCCAAAAATTACAATCTTGGCGGCGTTGGAAAGAAGAATCGAAGACCTTTAATTTAATAGGTCATGGTCTACCCAGATTGTCATATTTCAAAAGGTATGGTCGTTAGAAGTCGACCCCTTATATGGACTCATTCTAAAACTTAGCCAAGACGAATTCTTTTGACTTAGCTTGGTTCTAGGGATCCTTTGTGACCCCACATCACCTATAACACTCTTAAATTACTTGGGAACTCATCCTAACTCATGCATACACTTCACAATAGTCAGGTTCGATCCCACACGTGTACGAAAAAGGGTCCGAATCTTAGTGAAGAATTTTGGGGGGGGGTGTTACACAAGTACTCCTGACACACCATCTGAACCTTCATAAAAACCTGCAAGCAGAACAACCCAATCTAACAGTATATATTGATATAACTCAGGTAGCATGTAAATCAAATATATTTTAACAGTCCAGCTAGATATCATCAATATTGTATGTTTCTCAATTACAATTACACATAGTAAGGGCAATTACTCAGGCCGATGCAATGCCATGAGTGCCTAATAAGATGCTAAAAATAACAACCACGGCGTGTGGCACGTCCCATGAATATATGCAATAAAGTAACAACCATGGCGCGTGGCACGTGCCACGAATGCATGCAATAAAGTAACAACTATGGTGCGTGGCACATCCCTTGAATGTATGCAATAAAGTAACAACCACAGCGCGTGGTACGTCCCTTGAATTCATACAATAAAGTAACAACCACGATGCGTGGCACGTCCCATGAATCCTCTTTGTTTTTCTCTTTCATCATAACTTAGTTGAAACCATTTCACATCGGCATAATCATCAATTTGGACTTCAGTGATAAGCTTCAACCCAAATGCATATGAAAATGCAATCAATGGGAATGAAATGGAGTCCAATACCACATGCAATTCATTTCACAACTATCACAAGATAATCTCCACAACAAGTCAACAATGTCAAATGGTCAAATACCTTGATTCATTAGATCAAATTTATTTCTATATAATATTCAACTTTAGGTATTTTCATGATTCATAATCAACCCAATATTAAGTTCTCGTCATTACACATAGCATGTAGCAAGAATACAAGGTTCTAAAAAGCTTACGAAGGATTAGAGTTTTACTTGCCTTAAAATTGCTCCCAAATACTCTGAAACTTAAGCCTTGCCCTTTCGTCGATGCTCCGAATCGTAATAATCTAATCAAATAATGATTCACAATCAAATTACGGAACTAATAACATCAAAATCATGGAATTCGGGCAAAATGGTCAAAATAGCTCAAAAAACCGATTCCAAAAATGGAGTCCAAATCTGGAAACTTTGGGATGAAACGTTCCTTGAAGGATTTGAGTTCATAAGCTCAATTTTTGTAAAATTCGAGTTCAAGGCAAAACCCCCAAATTTTGGAATTCAAAGCACTGATTTAGGGCTAAATTCGAAGTTAGTTTAGTGGAAAATGAAGAATCCATGATTAAATGACTTACCCAACTAAAAAACCTCAAAAGTTCTCCTTGAAATCACCCTTACCGATCTTCTAAGGTTCGAAAATGGAGGTTTGAGTGTTATTCCCAAATTGTGGAATTAACTCACTGGTCTGGTGCTTAACTGTAACACCCCAAAATTTCTACGCCAAGACCCGTAGCATTTTTCATGTACGTATAGGATCGTACTCGATGACTTTAAAGGGCATTCATGAGTTAGGATCAATTTATAAGTAATTCAAGAGTATTATATGTGATTTAGGGTCATAAGGGATCCCTAAAACCAAGCCAAGTCCAAAGAATTCGTTACGGCTAAGTTTCCGAATGAATTCGTATAAACGTCAACTTCAAATGACTATATCTATTATTATATAATGAATTGGGTGGAACATGACCTATCAAATTACAGTTCTTTGAGTCTTCTTTCCAACTCCACCAAGATTGCAATTTTTGGAGTTCCGAGTCAAAAGTTATGACCATTTTACCACAGACTATAACTGCAGAAATTTTCCGGCGCTGCAGTGGCGCCCCGCGCCACTATAGCGCCCGAAACTAGCCTCAGTAGTTTGGGTACTGGCGCGGCGCGCCAGCTATAGCTCCAACATGGTTTTTGGCCCATTTTCCAGAATTTCTTTGATGAAGGGAAAGTTGGACAATTCCCTAAACAATATATACGAACTTGGGCATGTTTGGGAGTCATTTTTCAGCCTTTCACCTCTCCAAAGAACCCTAAGCTTCATCCTCTTCTCTCTCAAATAATCCCCTCTAATTTTTCTATCAAACTCAAGGATTCAAGGTTCCTCATTGAAGACCAAGAATCAAACTTTCTTAAAAACTTCAATCTAAGGTATGTGGGTTTTCATCCATGGGTTCTTCCACCCATGGAGCCCAAATGTTGTCTCAACTTTGTATATCAATTTTAAATGATGAAATCTTATGGTATTTTACATAATGGTTCCAAATGCATAGATTATGGTATATTTTAGGTTTATTTACTCCTATTGATATATATGCATATTGACTCTTAATTTCAAGTAATGAGAAATTTTATGGATTTTCATACAACGATTCCAAATGTATAAATTCTTGAATATTTGATGTTTATTCCCTATATTGACTTATGTTGATTCTTATTTACATGAAATGGATGGTTTATCAAGGTACTTATATGAAGGATTGAAAGTAGTTTTAAAGTGCATATGGTGGGTTATTTTTAAGATGTTTGATTTGATGCATTCATATCACTCTCATGCATACAAGTATTCTTTTAAATGTATTTGAATGTTATATGAAATGAACCCACCTAGTCTTCTTAAGGTATTTCTTGACATTTATTATGAGGGTGAGCTAGGGATATGTCTTAGCCCCCGCCAAGTCTATTAGTAGAGGTATGTTTGGACACAAATGGAATTTTTTTTTATTTCCGCTTATTATTGTTTACCGTTACCAATGAAATGCTTAATGATTGCTAAGAGGCTTGGGTGAGGTACCTCCGGGTGTCTCATTCGCCGTGTCACGTCTAGGCCCTAGGCTCGGGTCGTGACATTAACCCTCTATGATTGTGGATCTTACTCCGCAAATGCGGGTTCAAATCTTAATACCTCATCGCCATTGCGGCAACAATCATCGCGATCGCAGAGACTTAACAACTGGACCCTCCACGAACGCGGTCGTTCCTTGCGAACACGGAGGTCATAGATGGTCAGCATCGCGAACAAGGTTGTAGCTCCACGAACGCGATTAAAGGACTGGCACCAGTTGACAACAATCACCCAAGACTCAAAGTCATAGAATCAATCCCTGGGATTCGTTTGGAATCCCATGCACACAAACCTTATATGCTACCATACTAATTTCGACATTCTGGACTCAATTGAACTATCAGATTTAAAATTTGAGGTCTCCTTGATCCGGAACCCAAAAAGTAACAACTAAACTAACTTAAGCCTCAAAATACCGAAATGAGTTTGGGACCTCCAAAAATTAAACCGGACCACCTCGAGACCTGAAATCATCCCCCAAATCCAATGGAGTCATCGAAATTCAAATCCAATGGAGTCATCCCTCAAATCTCCGTTACAACTCCAAATCTAATTCCGTCAACTCTTTTAGACCAAATTTCACATTCCAAAGCTGTCGAAATCAACAGAATTCCATTCTAAGACTGGTAGTTCCGATCGGTCTCGAATACCTCTTGTGAAAACTTTAAGCCTTTAAAATCTCAAACTCCCAAAACTCAACTTGTCAAAGATTTTACCCAAAATTAAAACCCAGCACATATCAAAAATGACTCGGGTGGCGGGGTAAAATGGTCATTTTATAAAAATAACCAAAAATGACCTTCAGGGTCATTACACAACCGGTGCAGTGTTAAAGCCTTAATTGTAATATTCTCTCATGCGTATATCCTCAGACATCATTTAATCAAAATGATCATATATTATTTCATCAAACTAAAGAGATATGCTTTTGTATTTTTATGAACTCTATCAACTACACAATAAATTTAATAAGATAAGATAATTGGGGTAGTTCAAAATTGCCTCATTCGTAAAAAAGTTAGGTGGAAGATCTGGAAAGGATATCCATGCTACTCTTATCGATGTTTCAACATCTGGTTCAAACCAAGGGTCCCATTTTAGTGTTCTCATCTGCCAATAATTCTCTCTCGCTTTCACATAGAAGGATGATGTTGAAAACAGATATACATAGTCCTCCAAACTTATGAGACTGATTAAAATATGTCTTGTGTCCAAAACGCCAATTGTGTATTCACTTTTAATTCCACATTGATTCGGTATAATTCATCTCAACTCCATTATGTTAGGTTTCCCATACGAAAATTTGCCAATAATGACAAATTGTAGATTTTCCTGAATGATAAGAGATGTGACCTCCGATGCTTTGGAAGTGATATTCGGTTCTCCATTAATCATTACTACAGGTTTGGGGGGAACATTAATCTATGGGGTAGTGGTCAATTTTGGTTTAAGAATATTGGCAAACTGGCTTTATTTGGTTCTTTAGGTGTAGTATTTTATGGATCTGAATTGCTTTTCATAGGTAAGGATGGAAACTCCTCCGGTGGGGTGGTCCCATCGGCGGTGGCTACGGCTATGACGGTCTATTCCATAGTATTTTGTGAATCTGAATTGCTTTTCATTGGTAAGGGTGGAAACTCCTCTGGTGGGGTGGTCCCATCGGCGGTGGCTGCGGCCATGATGTCCTATTTCGCAAGGTTAAATAGCTTACAACTCCTCAAGCCAAAACCCAGTAAACAGATAGAAAAAAAATGTTGCAGAAAAACAGATAAAGAAGAGAAATTTAGGGAAAACAAACTAATTTGCCCCAAATATCAAAATCATAAAAGTAGCAGCAAAGAAAGACTGACCCGAGCTCTACCGCAACTGCTTTCTTTGTTTTAAGAATTTTGCCACTGTTGGCTGCCGACCAGCGGGTACGAGATCTGTATTTGAGCGTAAATAGCCAAGTAGTTCCAAAATGCTTTTTAGATCTAGATCTGCCTTGCCTTAGTGGAAGGGCTGTTGTAGGTGTGAGGTATCCAAGCTAAATCGGAGTAGCATACAACGACGATGAGCTGAGTAGCAGCAGGTAAAGGATCACCAGATCACAGTGTGCTGCTGCCGACGAAGACCCCGCAAGTAAGTAGTAGCAACTGTGCCTCCAAGGAAATGGTAAGTCGTTTGAGGAGGAGATCTACCCGCAGATGTTGTTTGTGTGAATTTGCTACTCGTGGATTAAGCTTTCATCGAAAAAAAGATTAACATGTGCGTGCTTGGATCGATGCAAATTCTTCAAAGTAAAGATTTGATAATTGATCAAAGTCATTTGAGGAGGAGATCCGTTCCTATGCACGTGTTTGCAGTAACGTTGCTAAGCAACTTTCTAATAAAAATGGTCCTTATGACTGACTCAAGGCTTAATTATTGAGTAGAGGTAACAATTTTAAGATTAGTCCTAATGACACTAATTTTAAAACCTTCAAGTTTATTATTTACACAAAAGTCCTATCTTTCCTATCCACCCCTCCCCCTCTCCTACCCACTCTACCCTTCCACCGCTGTCATCCCCTCCCCTTCCGCCGCCGTTACCGTAGTCGTCACCACCTCCACACCACTTCCTCCTCCACAACCACCACCATTGCCACCTCGCCACCATACAACTACCACCTCTACCTCTGTTGTCGTCACCACCTTCACCACCACCAATTCTTTCTATTCTTCCTTCATCACCACCACCTCCTCGTCTTCCACCATCACTGTTGCCACCTCCTTCTCCTTCACCGTCATCGCCACAACAAACACCACCTTCACCTTCGCTATTACCACCAATATCAACATCTTTTTTGCCACCATAACCACCCTCTCCTACACCTAACAACTGCTAAAGTTGTTGCAACAGGTAAGTCATATGTTGCAACATGTGTCCTATCTATTGTATCAGTTGTAAGAGGGAAATTTCAAAATTTGAAAAGGGAAGAAAGACTTTTTAAAATGTTGAAATATTAATATACCCCTAAAAATTTTAATTACTCTAATTAAGTGTAGTTTTTATTTAATTCTATTTGACCAAATCAAAGTTATCAATATTAAAAACAAGACACCTTTTGTTAAATCTTCACAACAATCTATGATCAAGTCCTAGGGTTTTCAAGAGAACTCATCAAGGTTCAACGATGGATTTTTGGGATTCTACTTCATTGTTAGAGTTTTAATTGGAGTGATTCAAGGTATGTAAGGTTGTCTTTATGTGTGGGAACATCTTTAAAACCCAATCACTTTTCCTTTTTATTCTCATTATTGTTTACGTCTTTCCTCTCTTTGTATTGCTCCTTCTCTATGAATTTGTTCCATGCTGCTCAACAGATGCAGGTCAGCAATTGCTTTAGACCCTTTTAATTTCAACGATTGAATGTTTTTGTTCTATATATATTTTCAAAAAGGTTCAACACCCTAATCTGCTTGAATTGTATAAATGCTCATAAAAATGGAACAAACGGCTTTGCATAATTGTTGTTATTGTATCTTTCATGTTCTAATTTGCGAGTGATTTATGCATTTAACATCACAACCAACATAAAAGTACTTATCTTTCAGCAAATTGTAATGACAGAAATGCGTGTTCTTTTCTTACTTTGTTTGAAACAGTACTTGCGTTTTGAGACCGTAAAAATGTGTCTACTACTACTTCTGCTACATGTTTGATGAAATGCCAAGCCGAGAGAAAGTAACATCCTTTATTCCTTCAGTTTTCCTGCTCATAGGAGCTTTGTTGTCCTCGACTAAAATTCTTATTCAACAGTGATATGATCAATAACTAGAAAGACTAGGATTGTAATCCACAGTTAGATTACAATGAACATGTTATTGGTTGGTCTTTGCTAGCACTTGTGTACTTAAAAGATGACACCACAAACTGCTATTCTTCCAAACATGTTCATATTTAATTTGTATTTGTTACTATTACTTTTAGCATTTTACCACCCACATTCTACCCCACAAAGATAGTAATAAGGTTTGCACATATCTAACGATCCCCAAAGTACTCAACTTGTGGGATTACATTGAGTATATGTTGCTGTTGTATTCTCAAAATACATGTCAACCCTTCAGAAAAGTACCCATAATATGTAAATGAAAAGGTTAAATTCGTTATCAGTCCTTCAAATGAATTTTCCCTAGAGATGTATAACATTCTGGATGAAAAAGACTCTTTGCTTCACTTAAGTTATTTAGTTGTCATCTATGTGATGAATAGCCTTATTTTGTTTGCTTAGGTGGAACACATAGTCAAGGCTGGTTTTAACGATGATTTCTATGGGAGTTATGTTAAGTCTCAGCAAGCAATATTAGTGTAATAAGAGTTGGCTAACAATATATTCAATTATTTAACTAGATGTATTTTTTTTGGTGGTTAGATTTATACTTTTTCTATTTCTACTTGATTGGTACAAGAATGTTTTGTGTGTTGAGCATCTTTAAAACATGAGACAATGAGGTCTCAGTGTGCCATGCATTGAAGAGTCCAGACCTACAATTCTTCTTCTACGTTGAGGCAAATTTCAAGATCCTTATGGCGGTCTTTAAATTTGAAGATATGCTCTTTAAAACATTGTGAATCTATGATATTTTTTCTTCAGAAAATGTATCGAAAAGAAAAATAAAAAGTAAACTTTTTCACAATGAGAAACTTTCGAAGTTTGTGCTCTTCTTAATATAGAATTCTCCCTCAACCTTTCAATGGAAAATATATACTCACAGTTGGCCTATCCGTTGATGCTAAATGTGCCAAAAAATGGTATTCTTCCACATAGATGATGGATTTCATCGACAAAATACATGGACTTCTATCAACTCTGCTTCATTCCTGCATTTGTTTTGTGCCTTGAAATGTACAGAAATTAATCTTACTCAATCTAGTGTGTGACAGCAAACGGATGATTCTCGCGACCATCAAATTGTAACTGCCTTCCTCTCCTCCCCTTTTTGTATCATGTAACCTGCTGTTGTTACTCTCATTTTTCAGCAAGTATAGAATAGCCTGTAGAGACCTTAATTTGTATAAATGTCGATTATTAAAGGGTGTCTAGAGGCTGCAAATCTGTTTTGACTTTCCCCTACAAAATGAAAGGAACAAAACTGAAGTGTAACAACAACAACAACAAACCCAGTATAGTCCCACCATGTGGAGTCTGGGGAGGGTAGAGTGTACGCAGACCTAACCCCCACCTTGAAAGGTAGGGCGGCTGTTTTCGAAAGACCCTCGGCTTAAGAGAGAAGAACAAGGGAGGAGAAACAAGGAAAACAAGACATAGGTCAGTAGAGTCAAGCATATAGAAAACAATATAAAAATATGAATAATGAGAGCGATAAAGTCAGGATAGGAAAGATCGGGGATAAAGGAGAATTAACTACTATAGATAAGATAGGATACCCAAAGTAAACTGGGCCAACTAATACAAGCAGTAATCCCATGTAAAAATCAAATGCTAATAAACAAACGAGCGAAACTACGACTACTATGGAGAAAAGATAGGCCACCTAGCCCACTATCTTAGTCTGAGTCCTCCACAGCCTCCTATCTAAGGTCATGTCCTCGGTGAGCTGCAACTGTGCCATATCATGTCTAATCACCTCTTCCCAATACTTCTTCGGCCTCCCTTTGCCCCTCCTGAAACCGTCCATAGCCAACCTCTCGCACCTCCGCACTGGAGCATCTATGTCTCTCCTCTTCACATGCCCAAACCATCTCAGTCTCGCTTCCCGCATCTTGTCCTCCACCGATGCCACTCCCACCTTGTCTCGGATATCTTCATTCTTAATTCTATCCATCCTAGTGTGCCCACACATCCACCGCAGCATTCACATTTCCGCGACTTTCATCTTCTAAACATGAAGTTTCTTGATTGGCCAACACTCCGCCCCGTACAATAGAGTCGGTCTAACCACCACTTTGTAGAACTTGCCTTTGAGTTTTGATAGCACTTTCTTGTCACACAGCACTCCGGAGGCGAGCCTCCATTTCATCCACCCTGCACCGATACGGTGTGAAACATCGTCGTCGATATCCCCATCTTCATGTATAATAGACCCAAGGTACTTGAAGCTTCTTTTCTTTTGAATGGCCTGGGTACCAAGCCTCACTTCCCTGTCAGCCTCACGCGGCAGGCCACTGAAACTGCACTCCAAGTATTCTGTCTTGGTCCTACTCAATTTAAATCCTTTAGACTCCAATGTCTGTCTCTAGCCCTCCAGCTTGTCGTTAACTCCGTTGTGAGTCTCGTTACTCAGGACTATGTCATCCGCGAACAACATACACCAAGGCACCTCACTTTGTATTTGTCTTGTCAATTGATCCATCACCAGGGTGAATAGAAACGGGCTAAGAGTCGATCCCTGGTGCAACCCCATCGTAACAGGAAAGTGCTCCGAGTCCCCTCCTACCGTCTTTACCCTAGTCTTAGCTCCATCATACATGTATTTAATCGCTCTAATATACGCCACAGGTATACATTTCGCCTCCAAGCATCTCCATAGGACCTCTCTTGGAACTTTCTCATAGGCCTTTTCTAGGTCAATGAATATCATGTGTAAGTCCCTTTTTCGTTCCCTATACTGCTCCACCAATCTCCTTACAATATGAATGGTTTCTGTAGTCGAGCGCCCCGGCATGAATCCAAACTGGTTCTCTGAAATAGACACACTACTCCTCACCCTCATTTCCATCACCCTTTTCCACACTTTCATAGTGTGACTTAGCAGGTTGATACCTCTATAGTTGGTGCAGCTTTGAATGTCTCCCTTGTTCTTGTACACGGGAATGATTGTACTCCACCTCCATTCTTCCGGAATCTTCGATGTCCTGAAAATGATATTAAACAGCGCAGTCAGCTACTCCAATCCTACCCTACCTGCATTCTTCCAAAATTCCCCAGGGATCTCGTCAGGTCTGGTCGCTTTTCCCCTGCTCATCCTACGAACAGCTCCCTTAACCTCCTCAACCTTTATTCTCCTACAATACCCAAAGTCGCGATGCCTATCCAAGTGCTCCAAGTCTCCCAACACAAAGTCTCTGTCCCCTCCTTCGTTCAAGAGTTCGTGAAAGTATGATTGTCATCTCTGTCTAATGCGGGATTCCTGTACCAGTACTTGACCATTCTCGTCCTTGATGTACTTCACTTGATCCAAGTCGCGTGCCTTCCTCTCTCTCGCTTTGGCAAGCTTAAATAGCTTATTATCCCCGCCTTTGTCCTCTAGTTCTGCATAAAGGCGTTCAAAGGCTGCCGTTTTAGCCGCCGAAACTGCCATCTTCGCCTCCTTATTCGCCATCTTATACTTTTTCCTGTTCGTTCGCTTCTCTTCATCATCCTTGCTATCTACCAACTTTACATATGCCTGCTTCTTTGCTTCTACCTTTCCGTGGACTTCTCCATTCCACCACCAATCCCCTCGGTGCCCACCATGGCGGCCTCGTGAGACCCCCAGCACCTCTCTAGTTGTTTCCCAAATGCAGCTGGCCGTCCTATCCCAAATACTGCTCGCATCCCCCCTACTATCCCATGCCCCCATAGCCATCAGCTTTTCCCCCATCTCTAGGGCACTAGACGGAGTCAAACGACCCCACCTAATCCTCGGTCGGTCATCCACGACCCTCTTCTTCTTCTTCCTTCTTATCTCCAAGTCCATGACCAATAGTTTATGTTGGGTCGTAAGATTCTCACTTGGTATGACCTTGCAGTCCTTACAGAGGCTTTTATCATCTTTTATAAGGAGCCAGAAGTCTATTTGCGTCGCCGCCCTCGAGCTACGAAAGGTTACCAAGTGCTTCTCCTTCTTTGGGAAACTCGAGTTGGCCACCCTTAAACCAAAAGCTTTTGCGAAATCCAGGAGTGAGGCTCCTCCACTATTCCTGCACCCGAAGCCAAATCCTTCATGCACCTCATCATAGCCCATCGAAACAGACCCAATGTACCCATTGAAATCTCCTCCTATGAATAGCTTCTCAGTAGGCGGTATACTGACCACCACTTCGTCCAAGTCCTCCCAAAAGCTCCTTTTTGTCTCCTCGTCCAACCCCACTTGCGGCGCATAGGCACTAATAATGTTCAAGGTGAGCCCTCCAATGACTAACTTAATTGTCATCATCCTATCATTGGTCCTCCTAACCTCTACCACCTGATCTCTAAGCTCGCTATCTACTAAGATCCCTACTCCATTCTTAAACCTCGAATTGCCCGAAAACCAAAGTTTGTACCCATCCACCTCCTTAGCTTTAGGTCCTACCCATTTAGTCTCTTGGACGCAAGCTATATTAATCTTCCTCTTCTTAAGAATCTTAACTAACTCTATGGACTTTCCCGATAAGGTCCCAATATTCCAAGACCCTACTCTCAATCTAGAAGCTCCCTCAGCCCCCTTAGCCCTCCCAACCCTGTATTTATGGGAAATATGGTGACTAGAGTGAGCTTGCCTTATTGAAAAATTCTCCAAATGTCATACTTAAGTGTGTGATTTAGCTCTACAATCATATGCTGTTTAATGTTAATTTTTATTTTCTTTTAGTTTTTGCTTCATTATAATCAACTCTAAGTTGGTCTTATGTTTCTACATAGATTAGTGCTGCTTAGATGTCAGGTAAGGATTTTAACTTAATGTGTTTCTTCATTATCATTGCTAACCATCTTTATTACTTCAAGAATTACTATGAAACTTAGAAGCAAAATGAATTTCTCTCTTTCAAAGAGAATGAGTTAGCCTATAAGTTGTTGTACCTGTGTATATTAATATAACACTTTAAGAATAACTCTTTGGTTGGTTATTCTTGTGAAAATTGTGTGAACTGACTATGGAATCCATCTACTAAGACAACATTTGGTTATTATCTTTATTATTTACCTGTTGAATATAATATGATACTATCTCTTTGCTATTCAAGAGGGGCTTAATCTAATTTTAGGACGAAAACTTTGACATATACGAATTCTTATGTCATGTAATAGACGAGAAGCAAAATCGACTGGCAATTCTCTTATGTTCTTCATAAAAACTGATAGTTATATAATTATGTCTATATGTATTATTACCTCTTTATGTTGGAAGTTAAAATAATGGCCAACTATTATAAATTAGAGATGTCTCAACCTATCACGACCCGAATCCGCGTGTGATGGCACTCGCCTCACCCCACCAAAACAAGTCAGCCCAAACCCAAACAAATGCAGAAATAAAGCGGAAACAATCTAAATAAGTAGATAAGTATGTACAAGCAGAAGTCTTAGTCATCTACAATACCCCAAAGGATTGGTTGTCATATGTACACGCCTCTAAATACTATAGAAATAAAAGATAAGTATAAGTCTCAATGCGTTTGTCTCTCAAACAGAACAAAGCATGTAAAAGAAACTAGACAGATTGTCGGCGTCGACAGCTACCTCTCAAGTATCCTCGAAAGCCGCGGATAGAAGAAGGGGAACTATATCACTATTCGGGCTCGGAACCTACACATGAGTAGATAGCAAGGGGTGAGTACCAAACAACACGGTACTCAAGAAGTAATACAATAAATAAAGGTAAAGCTAAATAGAAACAAGTACTCCTGACACATCATCTGAACCTCCATAACAACCTGCAAGCAGAACAACCCAATCTAACAGTATATATTGATATAACTCAGGTAGCATGTAAATCAAGTATGTTTTAACAGTCCAGCTAGATATCATCAATATTGTATGTATCTCAATCACAATTACACATACTAAGGGCAATTACTCAGGCCGATGCAATGCCATGAGTGCCTAATGAGATGCTAAAAATAACAACCACGGCGTGTGGCACGTCCCACGAATGCATGCAATAAAGTAACAACCATGGCGTGTGGCACGTGCCACGAATGCATGCAATAAAGTAACAACTACGGTGCGTGGCACATCCCTTGAATGTATGCAATAAAGTAACAACCACAGCGCGTGGTACGTCCCTTGAATTCATACAATAAAGTAACAACCACGATGCGTGGCACGTCCCATGAATCCTCTTTGTTTTTCTCTTTCATCATAACTTAGTTGGAACCATTTCACATCGGCATAATCATCAATTTGGACTTCAGTGATAAGCTTCAACCCAAATGCATGTGAAAATGCAATCAATGGGAATGAAATGGAGTCCAATACCACATGCAATTCATTTCACAACTATCACAAGATAATCTCCACAACAAGTCAACAATGTCAAATGGTCAAATACCTCGATTCATTAGATCAAATTCATTTCTCTATCTCTGAATATTCAACTTTAGGTATTTTCGTGATTCATAATCAACCCAATATTAAGTTCTCGTCATTACACATAGCATGTAGAAAGACTACAAGGTTCTACAAAGCTTACGAAGGTTTAGAGTTTTACTTGCCTTAAAATCGCTCTCAAATATTCCAAAACTTGAGCCTTGCCCTTTCGTCGACGCTCCGAATCATAATAATCTAATCAAATAATGATTCACAATTAAATTACGGAACTAACAACACCAAAATCATGGAATTCGGGCAAAATGGTCAAAACGGTTCAAAAATCCAATTCCGAAAATGGAGTCCAAATCTGGAAACTTTGGGATGAAACGTTCCTTGAAGGATTTGAAAATCAACTGTGAAAACCAAATTGAATTTGGAGTTGAAATTAGTTCATAAGCTCAATTTTTGTAAAAATTCGAGTTCAAGGCAAAACCCCCAAATTTTGGAATTCAAAGCACTGATTTAGGGCTAAATTCGAAGTTAGTTTAGTGGGAAATGAAGAATCCATGATTAAATGATTTACCCAACTGAAAAACCTCAAATATTCTGCTTGAAATCACCCTTACCGAGCTTCTAAGGTTCGAAAATGGAGGTTTGAGTGTTATTCTCGAATTCTGGAATTAACTCACTGGTCTGGTGCTTAACCCTCTATGATTGCGGATCCTACTCCGCAAACGCGGGTTCAACGCATAATACCTCATCGCGATTGCGGCAACGATCATCGCGATCGTAGAGACTTAACAACTGGACCCTCCACGAACGCGGCCGTTCCTTGCGAACACGGAGGTCATAGATGGTCAGCATCGTGAACATGGTTGTAGCTCCATGAACGCGATTAAAGAATTTGCACCAGTTGACAGTAATCACCCAAGACTCAAAGTCACAGAATCAATCCTTGGGATTCATTCAGCCGTGCACACAAACCTTATATGCTACCATACTAATTTCGACATTCCGGACTCGATTGAACCATCAGATTTAAAATTCGAGGTCTCCTTGACCCGGAACCCGAAAAGTGACAACTAAACTAACTTAAGCCTCAAAATACCGAAATGAGCTTGGGACCTCAAAATATTAAACCAAGACCACCTCGAAATCTGGAATCATCCCCCAAATCCAATGGAGTCATCGGAATTCAATTCCGAGCATTGAATCTCCAAATGTTGGCCAAAGTCAATCCTATGATCAAAATTTCAAGAATTTCTTACTTAGAACCTCAAATCTCCGTTACAACTCCAAATCTAATTTTGTCAACCCTTCTAAACCAAATTTCACATTCCGAAGCTGACGAAATCGATAAAATTCCATTCTAAGACTCGTAACTCCGATTGGTCTCGAATACCACTTGCGAACACTTTAAGCCTTTAAAATCTCAAACTCCCAAAACTCAACTTGTCAAAGATTTTACCCAAAACTAACACCCAACACTGATAAAAAATGACTCGGGCGGCGGGGTAAAATGGTCGTTTTATAAAAATTACCAAAAATGACCTTCAGAGTCATTACACAACCGGTGCAGTGTTAAAGCCTTAATTGTAATATTCTCTCATGCGTATATCCTCAGACATCATTTAATCAAAATGATCATATATTATTTCATCAAACTAAAGAGATATGTTTTGTATTTTTATGAACTTCATCAACTACACAACAAATTTAATAAGATAAGATAATTGGTGTAGTTCACAAATGCATGAAGCGTAGGTAAATTACCTAGTGGAGTAATAAAGAAAGAGAAAAAAAAGCAATAAAAAAGACACACAAGTTCCAATTTGGGTATATATATATATATATAGAGAGAGAGAGAGAGAGAGAGTCATATTATCAATCAATGATAGAGAAACAAAGAAGAAAGAGGTAAACGTTTATGTTTACCGATGAATAAAGTCCGACGAAGTTTTTCGGTGATGATTTCCATGAAAGAGATTCTCAATCGTGAAAAAAATCTTCTTTGTTTTGTTATCGAAAAAATTCCTGAATAGAGAGTTCACTAAAGTTTCAATTGAACGGAGATGAAAATATAAATAAGGTAAAATAATGCACTTTTCTATAAAGAGACAAAGGGAATTCAACTATGATTTTGTTACAAATGACGATTTTCACAAAGGAGATTCAGAATCGAAAAAGAAATCTTCTTTATTTTGTTATCGAAAAGTGTTTTGAATAGAAAGGTCATTGAAGTTTCAATTGAACTGAGATTCAAATATAAAATGATTTTAAGTAGTGCACTTTTATATAAAGAGCCAAAGGGAATTCAACTATGATTTTCTTACTGACGACGATTCCCAATGAAAAAAGTAATCTTCCTTGTTTGTAACCGAAAAGTGTTCCGAATAGGGTATTCGTTGAAGTGTTCTGATTGTAATATCTACTTAATAAATGCAGTATTTTACATTATATTATATTTTCATCTCAGTTCAATTAAAACTTCAGCAAACTCCCTATTTAAACCACTTTCCTGTTACAAAACAAAGAAGATTTGTTTTGCCGATTGGGAATCTCCTTCGTGGAAATAAGAAAATCACACTTGAGTTCCCTTCCGCTCTTTATATAAAATTGCACTATTTTACATCATTTATTTTGATCTCATTTCAACTGAAACTTCACCGAACTTTCTATTCGAAACACTTTTCAATAACAAAACAAAGAAGATTTCTTTTTTCGATTGTGAATCTCCTTTGTGGAAATCGTTATTGGTAACAAAATCATAGTTAAATTCCTTTTAGCTCTTTATAGAAAAGTGCATTATTTTACATTATTTATATTTCCATCTCTGTTCAATTGAAACTTTAGGGAACTCGCTATTCAGGAAATTTTTCGATAACAGAACAGTTTGGATTGTGATTTCCAAGGCTTGGCTATGGTAACTCATAAGGATCCATCCGATGACAAGTGCCATTTTCCTTTGATGATTGATGACGGTCGTAGAGTGATGCTGTTGCACAAGAATTTAGTGTATATCGTACTGGCTATTCTCCAAGGATTTCTAGTAGTTTTGCTGCTTGTTTCTTAGAGAGGCCATGCATTGCGCGGTTTTTGTTTCTTTTTTCTGTTCTTTCCTACAACAAGAAGATGATGTAACTAGTAGCAGAATACAGGTCATTTTTACAGCATTGATATCTAAGCATTCATATTTCAACACACATGAATTATGCAAAATGCTTCATTTTGTATGGAACCTTCATATAAGTCGAGGGTAATAAGACACAACACATCCAGAACAAAGTAAGTTGATGCAGTTTCTAGGAAGTCTTAACGAAAACTATAATCGGTTGAGGAGTAAAATCCAAATGATGAATCCAACATCTTCAGTGAACCAAAGCTTATTCCTCAATCAAACATGAGGAGAATCCTCAGCTCATGTTATGGAAAATTTCCCTAGGAGTACAAAAAGAAACAGTTCCATGGCACTAAATTAATACAGATTACCAAAAAAGTAATCTTTGACGTTCATAGTTCCTTCTCCATAAATTAGAGAATCCTGGACTGCAGAAGAATCAGAAAATCTGAAGCCGTCAACATCCAAGAGTGATGACGACTCTCCAAAATATTTTCTTTCAATACCTCCCTTGACTTCTCTGAGCCTGCAGATAGCACAAGTTCATGAATTTGAGAGTGAAAAAAATATAAAGAGGAGAGCAGATTTCATAAAATCAAATATAAGGAGGGCAAAAGAACATCATATAACCAGAGCTATCAAGTATAAATATTAATTTATGGACAACGAAACTTCACAAACGAATTCTATTTACTTCTGTAAATTTGGTTCCTGATTGAAAAAGAAAGGACAAAACTCGTATACTTACAAAAGGAGGGAAGATGTACTTGCTCTCCAAATGCACGTGGAAACAAACTTCACAGATGAGTCCAATTTCCTCATCTAGAATAAGATGGTGGTTCCCCATCTGACAGCCACTTAGGTTTTCAATCTGCATCGGTGAAACAGATGGACTTGTAAAGCCAATACACATGTCCATTTCAGCAAAGAGATCGTCAGTCTCCTTTTCCCATTCTTCTTTCTCGGGTGGAAGAGGTTCCTCGTCTTCAAACTGAAATGTTAAAGGAAGTGTTTCTTTGACAGGAATCTGTTCCTTCTCTTCAGTAAGAGTGAGTTTGTCAACCTCACAGTCCTTTTCAGACGACGATTTAGACTCCTCATCATCACTAATGATAATCGGGCTACTACAAGTTCTATGTTTTAGCTTCTTCTTTTTGGACTTAGAAAGTGAGTTGTGAATTTCACCCTCAACAGCAAGCTGAGGTACTAAGCCCCCATTTGACTCTTTTTTTCCTCCTTCATTGTTCTTTTGCTCCGAAGGACAACTCATGTCCTCTCCAATATTCACAGAACAAGTAGTAGGATTACCACTTTGACTCAACCTGTTCCTTTCCTCAATTAACTCAACCATATATTTTAAAGATTGTTGTCTAGTCCTCCTCCTTGGAACAGAACCATCCCCTGAATCCATCTTGCACAATATGCACCTGAGTCAAAACTCTATTTACTAGATCAATTTGCACAACCATTAGCACAAAGTTTGGTATTTGAGTTATTGATAAATTTTGATTTTGGTACTTACGATATATGTAACTAAGACAAATAAATTGAAATTGAGGGAGTATTGTATTGTAATTTTAGTGATTTTTTTCCATTTATACTATGCGTCTAAAGTAATGAATTCCAATAAATCTAATATCATTACGCTGCGTCCGACTCTATAAATATGTCCATGATGCTCAAGTTGTGTGCGTGTATAAAGCTAAGCTATGCACACAACTGCACAATGAATAGATTTTGTTATTTTTTTAAGACACAAGTCTTTTAGGCTGAAATATTATGCAACCTAATAAACACAAAATAATTCCCAAACACACCCTATGTAAATTCAGCACCAAATGCCTGAAAAATATATTCACTTTAGGCTGTGAAGTTGTGAAATTTTATTTTTATGTTATAAATATTTGAAAGCAATATAAAAAGACTACTGTGCTACTATAGTTTTGGTATATGTCACACATTCCCCCTTGATGCGCGTCTGCGTGCGCTATCATGCATGTTTTTGTATCTGTGGCTACTGCCTTGATGCGTGCTGGCTGCGCACCCGAGACATAACCTGCATGATAGTGCACATCAGAAGTATTATAAAAGAACCCCAATGTCGTGGTTCACCTCCCAAGTCCGAAAATTTATCCTAAAAAGAGAGTTCTCAAAAATCCAACTTTATTCAAGGTTCATCCATGGTAAAATTTAGCCATAGAATATTGATGATTCCTTCATCAAAACACAAATTAATACCTTCTACTCATGCAAATCATAGCATATTAGGAAAACTTCGCAAGAACTCACTCCTAGAGTTGAAGACTTGATTCTTAACAAGACCAAACATCTATTAAGAAGATTATACTTTCTTCCACATCAAAGTAAGCATATTCTCACGATTTTCTAGTGATTTTAACATATAATTATGAATCCTAATCAACAATCTATGATCAAGTCCTAGGGTTTCTAAGAGAACTCATCTCAAGGTTCAGGGATGGATTTTTTAGATTCTTCTCAAATGCTAGAGTTTTATTGGAGCGATTCAAGGTATGTAAGGTTGTCTTTATGTTTGATAACATCTTATTCTTCCCCACGAATTACGTTTCCATATTTTTAGAATGTCTTCCATGAATGAGTTAGGGTTAGAATGAAAATTTATGTTCTCGACTTGTTCTTGATTCTTTATAAAATCCCACGAACCCTCCATGAAAGCATCCTTCTATTCCCATGAAGATTCTTACCCCCGTTAGTTTTACCAGATTTTCTCCATAAAATTATGAATGATTATGAAAGTAACTATTTCTGTCTTGAAAACTAAATCCAATGATTTATTAAAAACTCTTATGTTATGAATCCTAGAATTATGAACTATGAAATTCCCCAAATGTAAATCATATGATGCTATCATATTTTTCCTTGACTACAATATTATGATATGATATATGTCTCCCATGAATGCAAGGCTATGATAAATGAATTGTAAGCTCATGGCATGATGATATGAACATAATTAATGAACTATAGTCCTTGAAAGTTATGAACATGAGCCTTCGAGCTAATCCATGAACACATGAGCTTAAGGGAGCTAAATAGTTAACCGAGAAGGCATACACATGAAACTATGTTTGCTACCGTAGGTTAAGGATCGTACCATTGGTTCGGAAGACTAATTCTTTATGCACTTAGTAAGAGATAGTTATGGATCCACATGACATACACACGTATGTCTCATACCCGTCAAGGAATGAGACGACTTAACTGGTTGGGCTAAGATTGGACTCCATATACTCACATGGTGGTTTATGTTGGTTATACTACTATTTTACATATAGAGTATTATTCCACATGTACTTACGTCCCTTCTGCTGGGGCGCTGCATCTTTTTATTGATGCAGAATAAGGTACAATGACATATGATCAGATCACTTGCTAGGTCACATGTCTTCTACTATTGGTGAGCCCCTCTCTATTTCTAAAGGCTTTGTCTAAAGTTTTCTAGTATTTTATGATTATGTTTTTAAGGTATGACGGGGGCCTTGTACCGGTAGAAATTACTCAATTATGTTTAGAGGTTTTATAGATAGACAAAGGTATGCTTCAGTTTGGACCTTTGTGTCTTTTGTAAATAATTTTAGTACTCTTACTTACATTTATGCAAAGTGCTTCTTTTACAAGACTAGTCTCTTCAAATACTTTTAAACTATGTTTCTGCTCATGTCTAATGCCATGTTATGAGTACGATCGATCCAACAATGACATCAAGTGCCAGTCTCTCTTAGCTCGGGGCATGACAATAGTGTCCTTCGACAACTTTTATGCCCTAGTCACATTTTTAGGCCTTATTTTCTCCGTAACATTCAAGAGTTCGTCCTATGAACCAAATCTTATCATATTATTAAACATACATTTAACTATTCGATGTGATTAAACACTTACATCACAAAAATCTGTAATAATAAAAATGGAGAAATAAGGAAAAAAAAAGCAATAAAGAAGACACACATGTCCCAATTTGGGTATATATATATATCGAGAGAGTCATATAATCCAATCAATGATATAGAAACGAAAAAAAAATAGGTAAAACTTTATACTTACCGATGATTGAAGTCGGACAAAGTTTTTCGGCGATGATTCCGACAAAAGAGATTCTCAATCGGACTTCTTCAAAAGAACGGAAATGAAAGTATTAGATGATGAAAAAGACTGCACTTATTACGTAGAAATTATAAGAATCTTTTTGTCTATCATAACATAATTAAGTTTTAATGTATGGTCATGTTTTATTTTACCAGTGCAATAAATCAATCGGATATTTTTTATTTCAAAATAAAAATTAATTATGAATTTAGAAAGTTAGTTGGCTAAGTAAATAAAATTTAATGCATGACATACTTATATTTTACTTCTTATTAATAAGAGTAAATAGAGGAGCTTCCCATAAGTGGAAATTGACGAAAAGGCCCTTTGAATTTATGTAGTTTTTGTGTTTACTGCCATGTACTTGATGGTGGTGTTACAATACTTTTCATTTAGGAACAAACTTAGGGGCCCTGCTAGAAAAAATTGTACTCTGCATATGCAAGATGATTCTCCATTTACAACCTTTTAACTTATCCAGTGTCTGCAAGATAGCAAGCTGCTACTGCATACTTACTAATTATTTCCATGGTACGATGAATATGCATGTATATACAAATATTAGTGGTACATTTAGAAATATTGAGCCTTGTGGTTCAGGTGGTTAAAGCTCAGGTTAACTACTCTTATTAATAAGAAGTAAAATATAAGTATGTCAAGCATTAAATTTTATTTACTTAGTCAACTAACTTTCTAAATTCATAATTAATTTTTATTTTGAAATAAAAAATATCCGATTGATTTATTACACTGGTAAAATAAAACATGACCATACATTAAAACTTAATTATATTATGATAGACAAAAAGATTCTTATAATTTCTACGTAATAAGTCCAGTCTTTTTCATCATCTAATACTTTCATCTCCGTTCATTTGAAGAAGTCCGATTGAGAATCTCTTTTGTCGGAATCATCGCCGAAAATCTTTGTCCGACTTCAATCATCGGTAAGTATAAAGTTTTACCTATTTCATTTTCCGTTTCTATATCATTGATTGGATTATATGACTCTCTTGATATATATATATATATATATATATATATATATATATATATATATATACCCAAATTGGGACATGTGTGTCTTCTTTATTGCTTGTTTTCTTTTTCCTTATTTCTCCATTTTTATTATTAAAGATTTTTGTGATGTAAGTGTTTAATCACATCGAATAGTTAAATGTATGTTTAATAATATGATAAGATTTGGTTCATAGGACGAACTCTTGAATGTTACGGAGAAAATAAGGCCTAAAAATTGTGACCAGGGCATAAAAGCTGTCGAAGGACACTATTGTCATGCCCCGAGCTAAGAGAGACCGGCACTTGATGTCATTGTTGGATCGAGCGTACCCATAACATGGCATTAGACATGAACATACATCTAGACATGAGAAGAAACATAGTTTAAAAGTATTTGAAGAGACTAGTCTTGTAAAAGAAGCACTTTGCATAAATGTAAGTAAGAGTACTAAAATTATTTACAAAAGACACAAAGGTCCTAACTGAAGCATACCTTTGTCTATCTATAAAACCTCTAAACATAATTGAGTAATTTCTACCGGTACAAGGCCCCCGTCATACCTTAAAAACATAATCATAAAATACTAGAAAACTTTAGAGAAAGCCTTTAGAAATAGAGAGGGGCTCACCAATAGCAGAAGGCATGTGACCTAGCAAGCGATCTGATCATGTCATTGTACCTGATTCTGCATCAATAAAAAGATGCAGCGCCCCAGCAGAAGGGACGTAAGTACATGTGGAATAGTACTCTGTATGTAAAATAGTAATATAACCGACATAAACCACCATGTGAGCATATGGAGTCCAATCTTATCCTAACCAGTTAAGTCGTCTCATACCTTGACGGGTATGAGACATACATGTGTATGTCATGTGGATCCATAAATATCCCTTACTAAGGGCATAAAGAATTAGTCTTTCGAACCAATGGTACGATCCTTAACCTACGTTAGCAAATATAGTTTCATGTGTATGCCTTCTCGGTTAACTATTTAGCTCCCTTAAGCTCATGTGTTCATGGATTAGCTCGAAGGCTCTTGTTCATAACTTTCAAGGACCATAGTTCATTAATTATGTTCATATCATCATGCCATGAGCTTACAATTCATTTATCATAGCCTTGCATTCATGGGAGACATATATCATATCATAATATTGTAGTCAAGGAAAAATATGATAGCATCATATGATTTACATTTGGGGAATTTCATAGTTCATAATTCTAGGATTCATAACATAAGAGTTTTTAATAAATCATTAGATTTAGTTTTCAAGATAGAAATAGTTACTTTCATAATCATTCACAATTTTATGGAGAAAATCTGGTAAAACTAACGGGGGTAAGAATCTTCATGGGAATAGAAGGATGCTTTCATGGAGGGTTCGTGGGATTTTATAAAGAATCAAGAACAAGTCGAGAACATAGATTTTCATTCTAACCCTAACTCATTCATGGAAGACATTCTAAAAACATGGAAACGTAATTCGTGGGGAAGAATAAGATGTTATCACACATAAAGACAACCTTACATACCTTGAATCGCTCCAATAAAACTCTAGCATTTGAGAAGAATCTAAAAAATCCATCCCTGAACCTTGAGATGAGTTCTCTTAGAAACCCTAGGACTTGATCATAGATTGTTGATTAGGATTCATAATTATATGTTAAAATCACTAGAAAATCGTGAGAATATGCTTACTTTGATGTGGAAGAAAGTATAATCTTCTTAATAGATGTTTGGTCTTGTTAAGAATCAAGTCTTCAACTCTAGGAGTGAGTTCTTGCGAAGTTTTCCTAATATGCTATGATTTGCATGAGTAGAAGGTATTAATTTGTGTTTTGATGAAGGAATCATCAATATTCTATGGCAAAATTTTACCATGGATGAACCTTGAATAAAGTTGGATTTTTGAGAACTCTCTTTTTAGGATAAATTTTCGGACTTGGGAGGTGAACCACGACATTGGGGTTCTTTTATAATACTTCTGATGTGCACTATCATGCAGGTTATGTCTCGGGTGCGCAGCCAGCATGCATCAAGGCAGTAGCCACAGATACAAAAACATGCATGATAGCGCACGCAGACGCGCATCAAGGGGGAATGTGTGACATATACCAAAACTATAGTAGCACAGTAGTCTTTTTATATTGCTTTCAAATATTTATAACATAAAAATAAAATTTCACAACTTCACAGCCTAAAGTGAATATATTTTTCAGGCATTTGGTGCTGAATTTACATAGGGTGTGTTTGGGAATTATTTTGTGTTTATTAGGTTGCATAATATTTCAGCCTAAAAGACTTGTGTCTTAAAAAAAATAACAAAATCTATTCATTGTGCAGTTGTGTGCATAGCTTAGCTTTATACAGCACACAACTTGAGCCTCATGGACATATTTATATAGTCGGACGCAGCGTAATGGTATTAGATTTATTTGAATCCATTACTTTAGACGCATAGTATAAATGGAAAAAAATCACTAAAATTACAATACAATACTCCCTCAATTTCAATTTATTTGTCTTAGTTACATATATCGTAAGTACCAAAATCAAAATTTATCAATAACTCAAATAGCAAACTTTGTGCTAATGGTTGTGCAAATTGATCTAGTAAATAGAGTTTTGACTCAGGTGCATATTGTGCAAGATGGATTCAGGGGATGGTTCTGTTCCAAGGAGGAGGACTAGACAACAATCTTTAAAATATATGGTTGAGTTAATTGAGAAGAGGAACAGGTTGAGTCAAAGTGGTAATCCTACTACTTGTTCTGTGAATATTGGAGAGGACATGAGTTGTCCTTCGGAGCAAAAGAACAATGAAGGAGGAAAAAAAGAGTCAAATGGGGGCTTAGTACCTCAGCTTGCTGTTGAGGGTGAAATTCACAACTCACTTTCTAAGTCCAAAAAGAAGAAGCTAAAACATAGAACTTGTAGTAGCCCGATTATCATTAGTGATGATGAGGAGTCTAAATCGTCGTCTGAAAAGGACTGTGAGATTGACAAACTCACTCTTACTGAAGAGAAGGAACAGATTCCTGTCAAAGAAACACTTCCTTTAACATTTCAGTTTGAAGACGAGGAACCTCTTCCACCCGAGAAAGAAGAATGGGAAAAGGAGACTGACGATCTCTTTGCTGAAATGGACATGTGTATTGGCTTTACAAGTCCATCTGTTTCACCGATGCAGATTGAAAACCTAAGTGGCTGTCAGATGGGGAACCACCATCTTATTCTAGATGAGGAAATTGGACTCATCTGTGAAGTTTGTTTCCACGTGCATTTGGAGAGCAAGTACATCTTCCCTCCTTTTGTAAGTATACGAGTTTTGTCCTTTCTTTTTCAATCAGGAACCAAATT
This sequence comes from Solanum dulcamara, assembly GCF_947179165.1. Lineage (NCBI taxonomy): Eukaryota > Viridiplantae > Streptophyta > Magnoliopsida > Solanales > Solanaceae > Solanum > Solanum dulcamara. The sequence goes on from NC_077238.1 coordinate 10,221,028, forward strand.
TACAGAAGTAAATAGAATTCGTTTGTGAAGTTTCGTTGTCCATAAATTAATATTTATACTTGATAGCTCTGGTTATATGATGTTCTTTTGCCCTCCTTATATTTGATTTTATGAAATCTGCTCTCCTCTTTATATTTTTTTCACTCTCAAATTCATGAACTTGTGCTATCTGCAGGCTCAGAGAAGTCAAGGGAGGTATTGAAAGAAAATATTTTGGAGAGTCGTCATCACTCTTGGATGTTGACGGCTTCAGATTTTCTGATTCTTCTGCAGTCCAGGATTCTCTAATTTATGGAGAAGGAACTATGAACGTCAAAGATTACTTTTTGGTAATCTGTATTAATTTAGTGCCATGGAACTGTTTCTTTTTGTACTCCTAGGGAAATTTTCCATAACATGAGCTGAGGATTCTCCTCATGTTTGATTGAGGAATAAGCTTTGGTTCACTGAAGATGTTGGATTCATCATTTGGATTTTACTCCTCAACCGATTATAGTTTTCGTTAAGACTTCCTAGAAACTGCATCAACTTACTTTGTTCTGGATGTGTTGTGTCTTATTACCCTCGACTTATATGAAGGTTCCATACAAAATGAAGCATTTTGCATAATTCATGTGTGTTGAAATATGAATGCTTAGATATCAATGCTGTAAAAATGACCTGTATTCTGCTACTAGTTACATCATCTTCTTGTTGTAGGAAAGAACAGAAAAAAGAAACAAAAACCGCGCAATGCATGGCCTCTCTAAGAAACAAGCAGCAAAACTACTAGAAATCCTTGGAGAATAGCCAGTACGATATACACTAAATTCTTGTGCAACAGCATCACTCTACGACCGTCATCAATCATCAAAGGAAAATGGCACTTGTCATCGGATGGATCCTTATGAGTTACCATAGCCAAGCCTTGGAAATCACAATCCAAACTGTTCTGTTATCGAAAAATTTCCTGAATAGCGAGTTCCCTAAAGTTTCAATTGAACAGAGATGGAAATATAAATAATGTAAAATAATGCACTTTTCTATAAAGAGCTAAAAGGAATTTAACTATGATTTTGTTACCAATAACGATTTCCACAAAGGAGATTCACAATCGAAAAAAGAAATCTTCTTTGTTTTGTTATTGAAAAGTGTTTCGAATAGAAAGTTCGGTGAAGTTTCAGTTGAAATGAGATCAAAATAAATGATGTAAAATAGTGCAATTTTATATAAAGAGCGGAAGGGAACTCAAGTGTGATTTTCTTATTTCCACGAAGGAGATTCCCAATCGGCAAAACAAATCTTCTTTGTTTTGTAACAGGAAAGTGGTTTAAATAGGGAGTTTGTTGAAGTTTTAATTGAACTGAGATGAAAATATAATATAATGTAAAATACTGCATTTATTAAGTAGATATTACAATCAGAACACTTCAACGAATACCCTATTCGGAACACTTTTCGGTTACAAACAAGGAAGATTACTTTTTTCATTGGGAATCGTCGTCAGTAAGAAAATCATAGTTGAATTCCCTTTGGCTCTTTATATAAAAGTGCACTATTTAAAATCATTTTATATTTGAATCTCAGTTCAATTGAAACTTCAATGACCTTTCTATTCAAAACACTTTTCGATAACAAAATAAAGAAGATTTCTTTTTCGATTCTGAATCTCCTTTGTGAAAATCGTCATTTGTAACAAAATCATAGTTGAATTCCCTTTGTCTCTTTATAGAAAAGTGCATTATTTTACATTATTTATATTTTCATCTCCGTTCAATTGAAACTTTAGTGAACTCTCTATTCAGGAATTTTTTTGGTAACAAAACAAAGAAGATTTTTTTCACGATTGAGAATCTCTTTCATGGAAATCATCACCGAAAAACTTCGTCGGACTTCATTCATCGGTAAACATAAACGTTTACCTCTTTCTTCTTGGTTTCTCTATCATTGATTGATTATATGACTCTCTCTCTCTCTATATATATATATATATATACCCAAATTGGAACTTGTGTGTCTTTTTTATTGCTTTTTTTTCTCTTTCTTTATTACTCCACTAGGTAATTTACATGCGCTTCATGCATTTGTGAACTACACCAATTATCTTATCTTATTAAATTTGTTGTGTAGTTGATGAAGTTCATAAAAATACAAAACATATCTCTTTAATTTGATGAAATAATATATGATCATTTTGATTAAATGATGTCTTAAGATATACGCATGAGAGAATATTATAATTAAGGCTTTAACACTGCACCGGTTGTGTAATGACTCTGAAGGTCATTTTTGATAATTTTTACAAAACGACCATTTTACCCCGCCGCCCGAGTCATTTTTTATCAGTGTTGGGTGTTAGTTTTGGGTAAAATATTTGTCACGCCCCGGAAGGGTACCCTAGACGTAATCGGCACTCAGAAACCATTTCTGGCTCCCAAGCGAACCACCTAGCCTGATCACACATCCGTTCATTCATTCAATCAGCGGAAGACAAAAAAAAATTAGGAGAATATTCGGTGGGCAACTCAAAACATCAATCTAACTCAAAGAATAAAGGTAATGGGCCAACAAATCAACTCTAATATTTGTCATTTAAAAATAGTTTGACAAGAATAATTTAAGGAAAGAAATACTCAATCGACCATTCACTATCTAGTCTATGAAGCCTCTATCACTACTATCTAATTGGTGCCAATGACATGTTCATGGCTACCTCAAATCAAATGAAAAGGGCTAACTCGACGCAAGAATAACATAAGCGGTGTCCTCCGAATGTAGGGGAGGACACACCAATACGCTGAATGCGAATAGATCCCCAATGATGCTCCTATTGACGATCTCTTAAACCTGTCTCTGCATCATGAAATGATGCAGGTCCAAATGGACGTCAGTACATGGAATATACGAGTATGTAATATAGCAGAATGAAACATACCTCAAGGAAGAATATCATCGGTCCAAATATCTCAAATCAGAAAGATAAGAGAGACTCAAATAAGGCGTCATAAGTCTAAAGTAAGAATACATTTTTAGACAAAGACCAATCACACATCATACAATCCAATCCAAACATACACAATACAATTCAATCAAATCGTATATCATCCGATTCAATCTAATCGATTCAATCCGGTCATATACGATCCGATCCGATCCAATCCAATCATATACCCTTCCATCGTACACTATCTAATCACATATCATATAATCCAATCCATCACATATCACCTGATCCGATCATATAAAATGAACTCAACAATCAACTCAATAATCAACTCAAAGGACTCAACTCAATAACTATGCAAATTAAATTATGCAATGTTTTACAATTCAACTCAATCATCTACAATCACATTCAAACCAATCATATCAAGCACAGTCCATTCAATTGGGATTTTCTCTAACCGACATCCATCACCATATGAGCGAGTGATAGTACAACAAGCCGACGTTGTTGCCATGTCCATTCTGTCACGCCCCGGGAGGGTACCCTAGACGTGACCGACACTCGAAAGCTATTTCTGTCCTTCAAGCAAACCACCTGATTCAGTCACACTACCATTCAATCACATTCACTCAAAGGAGGGTTCAATCATAACATACTATTCATAATATAAGGGCGAGGGCCAATCGCTATCAACTCATCAAAACAAATATAATAAGACTTCTCAAAAATAGCTCGATCCAAGCCTGGTGGAAAAACACCCTTCCCACACTCTAGTATATGAAGCCTCTATCAAAGTCTAGAAGGTGCCAATGATAAGCCCATGGCTACTAACAATCAAAATAAGGGAAACGACAACAAAACTATACAAGAAAGCTCAACATCCTTCGGAACCTAGGAGGACTCACCAACTAGCTGGAAGTGTATGTGGATCTTCAACGGAGCATCGGTTGATGATCTCTAGTACCTGTCACTGCATCATAAAATGATGCAGGCCAAATGGTGTTAGTACATGGAATGTACGAGTATGTAAAATGGCCGGATGAAACAAACATCGGGAAAACATCAATATCAACTCTGGATCTCAACTCATATATATATATATATATATATATATGTACATAACAACTCACTCAAGTGTCCTAAGTCTAACAAGTAATGGTTTAGACGGGACCAATCACAAGCCACTCAACTCAACTGACTCAGAGTGCTGTCAAGACCTAAATGGGAGTTTCTCTTATCCGACAACCATCACCTATGAGCTAGTGATAGTACAACAATCAGACGTTGTTGCCACGTCCGTCCATACCTTGCCAGGGCATGAACGCCTCACTAATCATGGATACCATCAATTAGTCAAGTCCTATCATTTCAGGATAATAAACTGGGAAACATCCGACTTTAATGGTTCGATCCCACGGGAAGCATCCGACTTTAGCAGTTCCATCCCTACCTACGGTGGCGTTGTAGTTTCTGGGGTTCGAGTATGGACTATACTCTTACCTTCTTCGGTGCTCGATACTCCCCCCATGACTCCATGCTCATAAGACTCCCTCCAATCATCTCAAACAAGCCCTCACGGCTAGTTTCATGTGGGACATTGCCAACTCATCAACTCTATTCTCATTTCAACTCCATTAAGTCATAATGGCAAGCCCCATTTAGGACCTCGTCCACTCGTCAATTCTATCCTCCAATCAATTCAATCAAGCCTCATTTAGATAAGCATTTATGACATTTTCTTAGGACTCATCACAACTCTAAAGCTTTAACCCAACAATTTAAGTAGAATAGCACATTCAAGAAAATTGACTTATGCAACGTAATCACATGGTTAAAGAGATCAACAAAACATAATAACAAATCATCTCCATCAACTTATACTAACATGAAGATTTTAGGAACTTCTTAGCTCAACAACATCATCACCAATAAAGTCAAATTAATAGGAGACAAAATTCATTCAAACATAAACCATACTAAGAAACTCCATTCTCATGGACCTCTAACCTCAAAGCAAGAGTAGGGCACATGGGTGGACTTAACCCATGTTTTGGATAGCCTTACATACCTTAGTGAAGACTTGAAGAAAACTTTGTGGTTGGGTCTTCAATGGAGAACTCGAATCTTGAAGCTCTTGGAAGCAATTCCTTGTTAGAAATGGAAAAGAAGAAGAAGAGAGAGAGAGAGAGAGGCTCCTAGGGCTTTTAGAGAGAGAGGGGAGGCTGCAAATTGTGATCCCAAAATGTCCAAGGATGATACATATATAATTTGGGTGAATTCCCAAATTGCCCCTTCTCAAAAGTTCTGAAAATAGGCTAAAAATGCTCCTGGCGCGATAGTGGCGCGTCGCGCCAATGCAGCGCCAGGCCGATTATGCCTAAAACCTGCACATCGGTTAGTGGTGCACCGCGCCAAGGACCGAAGTACTGAGGCACATTCTTGGCGTGATAGTGGCGCATCGCGCCCTTACAGCGCCAAGGCTAAATCTTCCTGGGTTGTGGAAATTGGCTTGAAAACCCTGCACACCTCGTAGTGGCGCGTCGCGCCAGGGACCAAACTACTGAGGCATGTTCCTAGCGCGATAGTGGCGCATCGCGCCACTGCGGCGCCAAGCCCAGATTTCCAGTAGTTGAACCCCAGGCCTGAAAATCCCTACTGTGCTAGTTCATCTTAGGATTGACATATCTTTTGACTCCGAACTCCAAAAGTTACATTCTTGGTGGCGTTGGAAAGAAGACTCGATGACCTTTAATTTGATGGGTCGTGGGCCACCCAGATTGTCGTCTTTCAAAAGATAGGGTCATTAGAAGTCGACCCTATACACGAACTCATCCTAACTTAGCCACGACGAACCTTTTTGGACTTAGCTTGGTCCTAGGGGTCCTCTGTGACCCCACATCGCCTCCAACACTCTTCAATTACTCAGGTACTCATCTTTACTCAAACAAATGCTCCACAATACTCGAGTTCGACCCTACCTAAATACAAGAAGGGTCCGAATCTTAGCAAAAATTTTGAGGGGTGTTACATTATCTCCCCCTTGGGAACATTCGTCCTCGAATGACGGGTGACCAAGAATAGACTCGGGGTACAAATCATAATCAAAATTCAAAATGCACAAATGAATTCAAGCCAAAGAAATAGATATTACCTTCAACATTCTCATCGGTAGGCACGAATAGATGTGGATATTTAGATTTCATGGCTTTCTCCGCTTCCCATGTAGCTTCCTCAACAATTTGGTTCCTCCATAGGACTTTGACTGAGGCGACCTCTTTGTTCCTCAATTTGTGAATTTGGCGATCAAGAATTTGGACCAGAACCTCCTTATAAGACAAGCTATCCTTAATTCTAATGCTATCAATGGGGAATACCAATGAGGGATCGCCCAAGCACTTTTTCAACATCGAAACATGAAACACCGGATGAATAGAGGATAGCTCTGAGGGTAACTTCAACTCATAGGCAACACTCCCAATCCGCCTCAAAATATGGTAAGGACCAATATATCGAAAACTGAGCTTCCCTTTCCTTCCAAACCTCATGACACTCTTCATGGGTGATACTTTCAAATACACCCAATCACCCACCTCAAACTCTAAGTCTCTCCTTCTTACGCCAGTGTAAGATTTTTTGCGGCTTTGGGCTGTCTTTAGCCTATCTTGAATAACCCTCACCTTCTCCATGGCTTGGTGAACAAAATCAGGCCCAATTAACTCAACTTCACTAACTTCAAACCATCCAATTGGCGATCTACACCTCCTCCCATACAAAGCTTCATAAGGAGCCATTTGAATGCTTGCATGATAACTATTATTATATGCAAACTCTATGAGAGGTAAGTGATCGTCCCAATTTCCTTTGAAGTCGAGCACACATGCCCTCAACATATCTTCCAATGTCTGGATGGTGCGCTCTGCTTGGCCATCTGTCTGGGGATGAAAGGCCGTACTCAAGTTCACCTTCGAACCTAATCCCTTCTGAAAGGATTTCCAAAATTGGGAAGTGAATTGGGTTCCTCTGTCTGAGATAATAGACAAAGGGACCCCATACAATCTGACGATCTCCTATATATATAATTTTGCATAATCATCTGCGGTGTCCATAGTCTTAACTACCAAGAAGTGAGCTGATTTTGTCATTCTATCCACAATCACCCAAATCGAATCGTGTTGCTTTTGGGACCTCGGTAAACCCATAATAAAGTCCATGTTGATCATCTCCCACTTCCATTCCGGAATTTCTATATTTTGGGCTAAACCACATGGCCTTTGATGCTCAACCTTCACCTGTTGGCAATTCGGGCACTTAGAAACAAATTCCGCAATATCCCTCTTCATCCCACTCCACCAATAGATTTCCCTTAAGTCATAATACATTTTTGTGGAGCCTAGATGAATAGAGTATCTGGAACTATGCGCTTCGGCCATAATCCTCTCTCGAACATCATCGACATCAGGTACACACAATCTACTTTGGTACCTCAACACACCATCTCCCCCTTTGGTGAAAACCATCACCCCTTGTTTGTGAACAACTTCCTTCAATTTGAGAAGGACGAGATCTTGGTCTTGTTTCTCCTTTACCTCTGCCACAAGTGAGGATGTAGACCTATCCTGAACAGTAACTCCGCCTTTATTGTTCTCTCCAGACGAACTCCCAATCTGGCTAATGTATGTACCTCCCTTGCCAATTCCCTCTTTCCTTCCTCCACATGGGAAGTGCTACCCATAGACAACCTGCTAAGAGAATCAGCAACAACATTACCTTTACCTGGATGGTAGAGGATGCTCATATCATAGTCCTTGAGCAGCTCGAGCCATCTCCTTTGCCTCAGGTTGAGTTCCTTCTGGCTAAAAACGTATTATAAGCTCTTGTGATCGGTGAACACATCAACATGCACCCCATACAAGTAGTGGCGCCAAATTTTAAGCGCAAACACCACAGCTACCAGCTCAAGGTCATGAGTTGGGTAGTTCCTCTCATGAACCTTAAGTTGTCTTGAAGCATAGGCTATCACCTTCCCCCTCTACATCAACATACAGCCCAACCCAATTCTAGATGCATCACAATAGGTCACAAAGCCCTCTGTTCCATCGGGCAAAGTCAAGACAAGAGCAGTGGTTAGCATGGTCTTCAATTTTTGGAAACTCTCCTCACAAGCATCGGACCATTGGAACTTAGCCTTCTTTTGGGTCAGCTTAGTCAATGGTAATGATATAGATGAGAATCCCTCTACAAACCTCCGATAGTAGCCGACCAAACCCAAGAAGCTTCTTATCTCTGTCGGGGATGTGGGTCTGGGCCAATTCTTCACTGCCTCAATTTTCTGAGCATCAACCTGAATACCATCTCCAGATATAATGTGGCCTAGGAAAGCCACTGATGCAAGCCAAAATTCACATTTGGAGAACTTTGCATACAATACCTGGTCCTTCAGAGTTTGCAAGACGACTCTAAGATAATGGGCGTGCTCCTCCTCATTCTTGGAGTAAACCAAAATACCATCTATGAATACAATCACAAACATATCAAGATATGGTTTAAATACCCGGTTCATAAGATCCATAAAAGCTGCAGGGGCATTAATCAACCCAAAGGACATGACAAAAAATTCAAATGGCCATAGCAGGTCTGAAACGCTGTCTTTGGAATATCGCACTCCCTCACTTTCAACTGGTGGTAGCCCGATCGTAGGTCTATATTTGAGAAGCAAATGGCACCCTAAAGTTGATCAAACAAATCATCTATTCTGGGGAGAGGGTATTTATTCTTTATGGTGACCTTATTCAGCTGTCTGTAGTCAATACACATTCTACGGGACCCATCCTTCTTTCGCACGAATAGGACTGGAGCACCCTATGGTGAGACACTCGGCCTAATGAACCCCTTATCTAACAAGTCTTTCAACTGTTCCTTCAACTCGGCTGGAGCCATTCTATATGGAGGGATTGAGATAGGCTGGGTATCAGGAAGAACATCAATTCCAAAGTTGATCTCCCTATCCGGAGGGACTCCAGGAAGATCTTCAGAAAAAATGTCAGGAAACTCATTGACAACAGGAACTGACTCAAAGGGTGGGGACTCAATATCGTCATCTTTCACACGGACAATGTGATAAACACACCCTTTTGAGATTAGCTTCCTGGACCTAAGGTAAGAAATAAACTTACCCTTAGGCACAACAGGACTCCCCTTCCACTCTATGACTGCCTCATTCGGGAATCTGAACTTAATAATTTGAGTCCTACAATCAATAGAGGCATAACAGACATAAAGCCAGTCCATGCCAAGGATCACATCGAAATCGATCATGTCTAACTCAATTAAGTCAGCCAAGGTATCTCTGTGATGAATTGACATAGTGCAATCTCTATAGACTCTCTCAGCTAAGACAGAATCACCGACAGGAGTAGCTACACTGAAAGGCTCAAGAAGACATTCAGGAATTTTATTGAATTTACTAACCACGTAAGGAGTCACAAAAGATAGGGTGGCACCCAGATCCATCAAAACATAACAGTCAAGAGAAGAGACTCGAATTATACTCGTCACGACGTTTGGAGATTTCTCTTGATCTTGGCGACTGCCCATGGCATATAGGCGGTTTGTACCTCCGCTGGTGCCGGAAGTAGTGCCCCTCTGATTACCTCTAGTCGGTGGTGCAGTGGTACAATGCTGGGCTCTGTTTCCCCCTGTTGGACACTCCCTCTAAAAATGGTCTATTTAGCCGCATTTATAACAACCAACCCTTCCCGCTCTGCACTCCCCCAAGTAGAGCCTACCGCACTTGCCGCACGGTGGCTTCCCCCTCGAACCTTGACTCACACTAGTCTGGGATTGAGAACCCTGGGGTCTGAAACTCTGGCAACTCTGTCCTTGCCGATCATACCTGTTCTGCGGCATAGGTGCACTTGCTGTGGATGAGGCTTAGTTGGGAGGCCTCTTCTAGAAGAAGGACTTGTTGCCCTTGTTTTGTCTCTGTTCATCCTCATGGCCCGCTGATCTTGCCTTCTTGCTTATATGCTCCTATCTGTCCTTTCTCTTCTCATCCTCCGCCTGTTGAGCATACACCATTAATCTGGAAATATCCATATCGGAGATTAACAATGCCGTTTTGCACTCCTTCTTCACATGCCTCCCTAACTCGGAGACGAACTTCCTCATCTTTGACCTCATATCTGGGATCATTTCTGGAGCATACCTGGACAGCTGGATGAACTTCAAGCCATACTCCTTAACAGTCATGCCTTCTTGTTTCAGATTGATAAACTTCTCCACCTTCGCTTCTGTCACGACCTAACCCCGTAGGCCGCGACTGGGGTCCGATCTAGACCCCCCGCATACATATCTATCAGTTGTGGTCACATTGAACTATAAATAAATAGTATCATGTAACAAAGCCCCATTGGGCGATAACATTTCATAAATCTGTAGCCTTTTTTGTTTGTATCACAACATGATAGGGCACGCAAGCCGATAAGGCTGCCATAACATAATAACATACATCATATATTATGTAGACCCAGCTGAATCAAACTGACATACACAACCCACATATACATGTCTGCAGACCTCTAAACATATAAATAACAACATATGGCGGGACAGGGCCCCCGTCGTACCCCTGAATGGATAAAACAATTTTTATACATCCGTGGACAGTATCAAAAACTAGGCCTCGATACAATGGAGCCTCTTCCAGCTGAGCTGCAGGGAATCCTAAGCTGACGGACTCCCAAAACCTGCATCTGTACCTGCGGGCATGAACGCAGCCCCCCGAGAAAGGGGGTCAGTACGATATATGTACTAAGTATGTAAAATATAATACAATACAACTGGAAGCATATCTGAGATAAAGAATAGGGGATAAGATATCAATTCAGAAACCTGTACCTGTACTTTGTGAATTACAAAAACATGCATGTTCGAGTCATATCATATAGCCGGCCCTTTCGGGGGTCCGGTGAATCATCTCTGTAAAATCATCTCTGTAAAACCATCATGGCCCCAGTGCCATCACCACCTTATTACAACACATCATCATATATCTATACACGTATCCTGGCCCTCTATTGAGGGACTCAGGGAATAATGCAGCGAATTATGCACGAGAACATATCCTGGCCTGGGACTCAGGGAAAGAAGTGTTACAATATACACGAGTAGAGTAGTGAGTAACTATATGCAATTTAAATCATTATCAGAGACTCGACAGAATAAAAAAGTTAAGCTTTTGTTTGAGAACCTGAGTAACGGTGTAGTCATCTCGAGTGTCCTCTAAATGCCATTATGGGCTGTCTCAAAAGTAATCTCGGGGACCCTAGACATGTATTAATGTAGGGCCAAATCATTTATGGAATCAAAACACTTAATCTCGTATAGTCTTTAAGACTTGGAGCCTGTACCTTTGGTACCTTTTTAACATATACCAGTTTCCAGGGAAATAGTTTGACTACTGTAGGAGTTCAATATGCAGAAGTAAATAAGAGATGTTTGAGAATAGAGTTACCCTAGAGCTCAGATCATATTCAACTTACAACTAAGACAAAGGCATGCCCAAAAGAAGAAAGAGAATAAGCTTTATGTAGTCTGTACTTTCCTTCAGGGGATCTGCATACACATATTTCGTACCCGGCCCATCATGGGGCTCGGTGAATCATTATGGCATCATAATCTCATTTTTGTATCAAATACGTGTCAAGGAAAATGAGAGATAGCTTTTTACACACTACTGTTTAACACGTAGAAGCCTTACTAGGCAATACTCAATCCTTACAGAAATTCCAAAACTAAGCAGTGGATAGGGGTTATGAGGCATACTTGGAGTTTTGGGAATGGAATTATCCCCCACATTCCACACACAATTCACTTAAGGCTAAAACTTGCCAAAAGGAAAGAAAGATAGTTGTACGAGCTTATACCAAAACCTGCCAAGAGAAAGCTTTATATACCTTGTCTGAATTATTCCTTATCCTGCTTGCCTCGTCGTCCTTTGAACCTATTCAACATGAAAGTAATATAAATATCAACCCCTCTTAACTTTACAGCATCTTAGGTTACACCTTAGTATCAATGGAATCTATTTCCTTAGTCGTTTCCCCGACTAGTTTTGTTATTCGATAAGGCGTCGACGAAAATTGGGCAGCACCTCCCCTGTAATGTGCCCTATCCAAATTTCCAATTAGGTCCCTAAGACCTACAGCCAACCAACAACAACAACCTGCAGCAATTCATACCAACAATATACAACATAAACTCCAAACGACTTATTCAAAAATACGATATCAAAATAGGGCGTCTAGCCTTTATTTTGTGACGCCTTTAGTTATACGTAACGAGGGGTCATGTGGCTTCAACCAGCAGCACCCTAACCCACATTAGGACATATTCAGGCCCTGCAACAACAATCCACACCCCTGCAGAGCAACTCACAAGAACGACACTTTATTTCGATGACAATTCACTTCTAGCGACTCCAATTTAGTTTATTTCGAACGTCGAGCATTTCTACGACATTCTTAAACTTCCAGCAGCATACAAGAGGTGTAATACACCATATAACAATACCATAAACTCCAATTTAAAAAGGAAAGGACTTACCTTACGTTAAACTTGTCAAACTTGCCAAAACTATCCAAAATGTGAAATCTGGACAGCTTACTGTTTTACCTTGTCGCTTCGTTTCGAAGTTGTAATGGAGGGAAACAGGATTTATGTCCTTCATGAAAGTTATAGACATATTTCTTAGGGTCGCAAACAATTTCGAATCATCCCTACATCAATTTTGTACAAAAATATATGACCAAAATACTTACAGCTGTCCGTGTAGAATTTCCAAAACCAAATCTGAGCAGTACCTCCTCTACACTTCATCACCGTTTTTAGAGATGCTACAAGTAAAACTGGATTTTGGAGTCTGAATGAAAGTTATAGATCCATGAAATACCTTTCCAAAACATATTAAATCACTCAAAACGAATCTGTACACAAGAAGTTATACTAATATTACTAACGACAGTCCCTTCCAAAAACGGGTTTGTTAATTAGTTCTTAACATTTTCTCCTTCAACTTTCTCTTATTTCTTTCCAAGTGTAAACTGAAATCATGGTTCCGTAGGCATCATAATATACTTATATACACCTCCACATAATTGAGGAACACCGTAGATAATTAATTCACGGAGGAAAAATTGAAGAACTTACCTTTAATTCCTCAAAATTGTGGCTGCCTTGTTCCTTGTGTTCTTCACGTTTTTTTCCTTTCTTTTGGCTGTGGATTTGGATGAAACAATGTGACTAAGAGTCACTTAACACATATATATTCACCTCTTTAGAAGGTGCCACATGGCATCCCCCTAGGGTGATACGTGGCAGCCTCCTAGGGTGCCTCCTCAACTTATTCGGCCAATCACATGCTGCCATGTGGCAGTGGGGTCCATCCCAAGTAGGTGAGTCACCTGCCTGCTTGTCACCTGCTTGCTTCACTTTCGTAAGTTCAGAATCTAGTTTTTGCTCCCTCTCGTAGGTTCGTAATCTCGTCTTATTTTAAGAGCCTATGTAACCCATGCTACCCAAGCTTGGTACGTACTCCAATAGCTTAAGTGTGTAAGACTTCCAAGTTAGTAGCTTACGTAGATAAATCGAGTCCTACAACCCATTACTTGGCCTCCAATTCCTTCCGGACTCTTATGATTTCATCTCCAACCTTCTCTGGTATGGGGTATCACATTCTCCCTTCCTTAGATCCGTTTGATAGTGTCGTAACTTAAGTGGCTCACATACTAGCTTCTAAGTAACTTAAGGGACATTCTGAGTTCAAAGATGTAGGGTGTAACAGCTTCCCTCAATTCTCGGGGAAAGAAGTGGTCAAGAAAAGCTCCTTCAAATTCATCCCATATAGCAGGTTCAGCATCCTCACCTCTATTTTGTTCCCATTGGTTATACCAAATGTTTGCCACATCCTTGAGTTGATAAGACACCAACTCAACCCCCTCAATTTCCGTAGCATGCATAGCTTTCAAAATTTTCCACATCTCATCGATAAAATTTTGGGGGTCTTCATCAACCTTAGAACCCGTGAACGTCGGCGGATTCATTTTCAGAAAGTCTCTAATTCTAGTGGCAGCAGATGGCTCTTGGGAACTAGAGCTAAGAGTGGGCGAACTCTGATTACCGTTTTGGGCAGCCACTAATTGAGTGAGCATTGCAATTGCCCCTCGAAATTCTACCTCTGATGTGGGCGCAGGCGGAGTAGTAGGCACTTGAGGTGCCTCCGCATATCTCGCAGGTCGGCCTCTAGCCCTTGTTGGGTATTCCTCTGATTGGGGCATCTCGGTGTTATCAACATTTCTCTGGCTAGCTATACATTTAGGAGGCATTATCTGTAACATATAAACGCATGAATTATAAAGGATTTTTATAGAGCTTCACTCTATCGCACGAATTCAGAGTATGAAAGAAATGAAACAATTCCTAATGCCTTATAGCCTCCTGCTTATAAGTGTGGTGCACGACACATCCATAAGCCAGACTCTACTAGACACGACTTCATAGACTCCCTATGACACTTGAACTCTGTGCTCTGATACCATGTTTGTCACGCCCTGGGAGGGTACCCTAGACGTGATCGGCACTCGAAAGCCATTTCTGGCCTTCAAGCGAACCACCTGATTCAGTCACACTACCATTCAATCACATTCACTCAAAGGAGGGTTCAATCATAACATACTATTCATAATATAAGGGCCGAGGGACAATCACTATCAACTCATCAAAACAAATATAATAAGACTTCTCAAAAATAACAGTCCAACCTTCCCACACTCTAGTCTATGAAGCCTCTATCAAAGTCTAGAAGGTGCCAATGATAAGCCCATGGCTACCAATAATCAAAATAAGGGAAACAACAACAAAACTATACAAGAAATCTCAACATCCTCCGGAACCTAGGAGGACTCACCAACTAGCTGGAAGTGTATGTGGATCTTCAACGAAGCGCCGGTTGAAGATCTCTAGTACCTGTCGCTGCATCATAAAATAATGCAGGCCAAATGGCGTCAGTACATGGAATGTATGAGTATGTAAAATGGCCGGATGAAACAAACATCGGGAAAACATCAATATCAACTCTGGATCTCAGCTCATATATATATATATGAATGTACATAAAAACTCACTCAAGTGTCCTAATTCTAATAAGTAATGGTTTAGACGGGACCAATCACAAGCCACTCAACTCAACTGACTCGGAGTGATGTCAAAACCTAAATAGGAGTTTCTCTTATCCGACAACCATCACCTATGAGCCAGTGATAGTACAATATACATACCTTGCCAGGGCATGAACGCCTCCCTAATCATGGATACCATCAATTAGTCAAGTCTTATCATTTCAGGACAATAAACTGGGAAACATCCGACTTTAATGGTTCGATCCCACGGGAAGCATCCGACTTTAGCAGTTCCATCCCTACCTACGGTGGCGTTGTAGTTTCTGGGGTTCGAGTATGGACTATACTCTTACCTTCTTCGGTGCTCGATACTCCCCCCATGACTCCATGCTCATAAGACTCCCTCCAATCATCTCAAACAAGCCCTCACGGCTAGTTTCATGTGGGACATTGCCAACTCATCAACTCTATTCTCATTTCAACTCCATTAAGTCATAATGGCAAGCCCCATTTAGGACCTCGTCCACTCGTCAATTCTATCCTCCAATCAATTCAATCAAGCCTCATTTAGATAAGCATTTATGACATTTTCTTAGGACTCATCACAACTCTAAAGCTTTAACCCAATAATTTAAGTAGAATAGCACATTCAAGAAAATTGACTTGTGCAACGTAATCACATGGTTAAAGAGATCAACAAAACATAATAACAAGTCATCTCCATCAACTTATACTAACATGAAGATTTTAGGAACTTCTTAGCTCAACAACATCATCATCAATAAAGTCAAATTAATAGGAGACAAAATTCATTCAAACATAAACCATACTAAGAAACTCCATTCTCATGGACCTCTAACCTCAAAACAAGAGTAGGGCACATGGGTGGACTTAACCCATGTTTTGGATAGCCTTACATACCTTAGTGAAGACTTGAAGAAAACCTTGTGGTTGGGTCTTCAATGGAGAACTCGAATCTTGAAGCTCTTGGAAGCAATTCCTTGTTAGAAATGGAAAAGAAGAAGAAGAGAGACATAGGCTCCTAGGGCTTTTAGAGAGAGAGGGGGGGCTGCAAATTGTGATCCCAAAATGTCCAAGGATGATACATATATAATTTGGGTGAATTCCCAAATTGCCCCTTCTCAAAAGTTCTGAAAATAGGCTAAAAATGCTCCTGGCGTGATAGTGGCGCGTCGCGCCAGTGCAGCGCCAGGCCGATTATGCCTAAAACCTGCACATCGGTTAGTGGTGCGCCGCGCCAAGGACCAAAGTACTGAGGCACATTCTTGGTGCGATAGTGGCGCGTCGCGCCCTTACAGCGCCAAGGCCAAATCTTCCTGGGTTGTGGAAATTGGCTTGAAAACCCTGCACACCTCGTAGTGGCGCATTGCGCCAGGGACCAAACTACTGATGCATGTTCCTGGCGTGATAGTAGCGCGTCGCGCCACTGCAGTGCCAAGCCCAGATTTCCAGTAGTTGAACCCTAGGCCTGAAAATCCATGCTATGCTAGTTCATCTTAGGATCGACATATCCTTTGATTCTGAATTCCAAAAGTTACATTCTTGGTGGCATTGGAAAGAAGACTTGACGACCTTTAATTTGATTGGTCGTGGGCCACCTAGATTGTCGTCTTTCAAAAGATAGGGTCATTAGAAGTCGACCCCATACACGAACGCATCCTAACTTAGCCACGACGAACCTTTTTAGACTTAGCTTGGTCCTAGGGGTCCTCTGTGACCCCACATCGCCTCTAACACTCTTCAATTACTCAGAGACTCTTCTTAACTCAAGCAAACGTTCCACAATACTCGAGTTCAACCCTACCTGAATACAAGAAGGGTCCGAATTTTAGGGAAAATTTTGAGGGGTGTTACACGTTCATACCTTGCCAAGGTATGAACGAATCAACCGATCATGGATCCAATCCAACCAAGTCCTAGAATTTCAGGACAATAAAATGAGAAATATCCGACTTTAACGGTTCGATCCCATGGAAAGCATCCGACTTTAACAGTTCCATCCCTTCCTACGTTTGGCGACGTAGTTTATTGGTTCGAGTATGGACTATACTCTTACCCAATTCAGTGCTCGATACTCCTCCCAAGACTCAATATCCTCATATCTATCAAGTGAGTAAGATACTCAAAATACTCATTTAGCCTCTTTGGACTTAGTTTCAAATCGACTCATTTAGTCTCATTGGACTCTTTTCAAATCGACTCATCTCAATCATCAAACTCTTCTCTTCAAATTTGATACCATCTCAACTCAATGGATATAGAAAATATTATGTACATTTGAAATATAATTCCAACTCCTCAACTCAAACTCAAAATAGATACTTTATTGTAAAAATACTCAACTCATTTAAAGGCTCCTCATACTCAACTCATACTTAAACTCCTTTCTAAATCAAAGATGAAACTAATAATTCTTTAGACTCAAAATAGTGTGTAAATAGTTTATTTAAAAAGGTTTACAAATAATTTATTTAAAGCTCCTCCTAAAAAGATCATTTATTTTCAAAATATTCCTAAGACTCCAATCAACTCAAATTATGCACATCACATACCACAAAATTACATTAGACTCCAATCCACTTCATCACACAACATCCTCATCAACATAACCTCTTCATTCACATCATCATCAAATACCATTATTCACATCATCATCACATCATCATCATCATCAAACATTATCATCACATCATTGTCAAATATCATCATCACATCAATCGTCAAACATCTACTCCAAAATCCTTATTTTAGTCTTATGTTCAATTTATGGAAGCAAAAGGACATTCTTAACTATTCAATTCATTCTTTTCATTCCAATCAATACATATATACACAAAACCATCCACCTCAACCTCAAGACAATTACGACAAAAAAATCTCATCTCGGGTTCATGTGAATGAAACATGAATCCATACTCTCAACAAACTCAACTCAAGAATATCGTCAATACCTATAAATCTATATACCAAGATCCATTTGTAGTCAATAATATGAAAGATAACTATTTAGTAACTCAAGTCATTAAAAGCATCAATCAACCAATAGTATCTAAAAACATTCTATAGTTTAAGAAAAGTTTTAAGAAAACCTTCTTAGAAGGTTCAACTCTTTCACAACTCCTATCCAACACATCTATGGGCATATGGAAGAACTCAATCCATATTTTAGATTAGCCTTACATACCTTGTTTAAACATTTTGAAGAAACCTTGATGTTAGGTTTTCAATGGAAGGCTTGAATTCTTGAAGCATCTTGAAGGCAATCTTTGTTGGAAAAGGATTTGAAGAAGAAGAAGAAGAGGGGAAATATTAGGGCTTTTAGAGAGAGAGGGACTGAAAAAATATGGTCCCAAAATGTCCAAGGATAGGTATATATAATTAGGGAAAAAGTCCAAGTTGCCCCTCTTCAAAAATCTGGAAAATTGGGCAAAAATCTTGCTGGCGCTATAGTGGCGCGTCGCGCCACTGCAGCGCCAAGCCAAAATAGGCTTAAAACCCTACACATCTAATAGTGGCGCGTCGCGCCAAGGACCAAACTACTGAGGCTGTTTTCTGGCGCTATAGTGGCGCGTCACGCCACTGGAGCGCCAAGCCTAAATTTCGCCCAGGCCTGAAATTTCTGCAGTACTAGTCCGTAGTAAAATAGTCATAACTTTTGACTTCAAACTCCAAAAATTGTAATCTTGGTGGCGTTGGAAAGAAGACTCAAAGAAATTTGATTTGGTAGGTCGTGGCCCACCCAGTTCATTATATTTTGGGAGATATGGTCATTTGAAGTTGACCCTAATACTAACTCATCTGAAAACTAAATCGATTGGAGTTCTTTGGACTCGACTTGGTATTAGAGATCCCTTATGACCCCTAAACACATCTAGCATATTTCAATTACTTAGGAATTGATCCTAACTCATGTGTAAAATTACAATTCCTCCGATCCGAGTCTACACACACGTGAAGAAATATTCGAATCTTAGCAAAAAATTTTGGGAGGTGTTACAATCTTAGACAAGTTGAGTTTTGGGAGTTTGAGATTTTAAAGGCTTAAAGTGTTCGCAAGTGGTATTCGAGACCAATAGGAGTTACGAGTCTTAGAATGGAATTTTATCGATTTTGTCAGCTTCGGAATGTAAAATTTGGTTTAGAAGGGTTGACAGAATTAGATTTGGAGTTGTAACGGAGATTTGAGGTTCTAAGTAAGAAACTCTTGAAATTTTGATCATAGGATTGACTTTGGCCAACATTTGGAGATTCAATGCTCGGAATTGAATTCTGATGACTCCATTGGATTTGGGGGATGATTCCAGATCTCGAGGTGGTCTTGGTTCAATTTTTGGAGGTCCTAAGATCATTTCGGTATTTTGAGGCTTAAGTTAGTTTAGTTGTCACTTTTCGGGTTCCGGGTCAAGGAGACCTCGAATTTTAAATCTGATGGTTCAATCGAGTCCGGATGGTCGAAATAAGTATGGTAGCATATAAGGTTTGTGTGCACGGCTGAATGAATCCCAAGGATTGATTCTGTGACTTTGAGTCTTGGGTGATTACTGTCAACTGGTGCAAATCCTTTAATCGCGTTCATGGAGCTACAACCGTGTTCACGATGCTGACCATCTATGACCTTCGTGTTCGCAAGGAACGGCCACGTTCGTAGAGGGTCCAGTTGTTAAGTCTCTATGATCTCGATGATCGTTGCTGCAATCGCGATGAGGTATTATGCGTTGAACCCACGTTTGCGGAGTAGGATCCGTAATCGTAGAGGGTTAAGCATCAGACCAGTGAGTTAATTCCAGAATTCGAGAATAACACTCAAACCTTCATTTTTGAACCTTAGAAGCTTGGTAAGGGTGATTTCAAGCAGAATATTTGAGGTTTTTCAGTTGGGTAAGTCATTTAATCATGGATTCTTCATTTCCCACTAAACTAACTTCGAATTTAGCCCTAAATCAGTGCTTTTTTTTTTTTTTTTTTATGGGAACAGACCCTACACGAGGCTCCCACCTCTCGTGCACAGTCAGGGGTTAAGCAACACCCCCAAGCCTTAACATAAATAATCAAAATAAAAATACAAGGAGGGGGACATAAACCTTACCTCCGATCCTATGGTGGTTCATAAGTCGGCTAACCAATTAAGGTCGGCTAACTCATCCCCGATACAAAAAAAGAGACTAACTATAACTAGAAAGCAGTAAACCTGTGAGAGGACTCCTCCCGGTACAATTCAACTATGAAAGCATAAATGAGGGAGACTCTCCCCTTCCATGAGAAAAAAGAAAAGTAACCTACACTAGTCTTATTCCAACTATGCTACGTACCAGACATAGCTACATTGAAGAAGAACAAGTATACGAAACTTCTATCTCGCATGGGATGGGAAATTCTTTTCATCTTTGCTCTTTTTAGTCTTGTCGTACCAAGTAAATCCCGGTGAAATATGCCTTTGTATCAGTATCATGATTACCAGCTATGGGGCCTGAAAGGATAGGAAGTATATGGAGTTATAGTAGCCAACAGCCTTTGATTTGTTGTGGAAGAAAGTGTAGCTGCATTCGAACACCTGCATGGTGGTCCAAATGTATGGTTGCTGCAGACCTGCACCTGCACAGATAGACAAAACCAGAAACATACACAAGCAACCAAGTCTGGAGGTTGCTGTACATGGGTGTGTTGGTTTTGGCATCTGTTGTTGCTGATGCTGTTGAACTTCATCTTTCAATTCCGCACTTTCAGCTTCAGCTCTGTGATTGAGTTGTTGTTTGGTGTGTGGCTGAGTAGTTGTTTGGTGTTGTGTTCCCACAGTATGTATATGGAGTTGATGGAGGTGTAACCTTTTACAGTTGCTCATGATATTGTTGTTGGTTCTTGGATGTTGTCTATGAGGGTGTTGGAGTTCCTTCTGGGCTGTATCTCCAACAACCTGCATAAACAAAGAAGAAAACAAACAAGCAAGCACACAATTATAAGAACAATTCCAAGAGTTCTGTTGTACAAACTCCTTGTTGCTGCCATTGTAGTTAGTCTGCTTGTTGGTCCTTGCATTGAAGTGGTTCATTCTTGTACCTGCATAGCCAAACAAGACCAACAATACATACAACCAAAGAGGTGTGCAAGCTGCTGTAGCATTAGCTTGTATTTGTTCCTTGGCTGCTGCAAGTTGGTGGAGCTGTTGCAGATGTTGATGGAATGCATCTGGTATGCATGGAGAGATGATCCATGCTTTAGTATCCAATTGTTTACAATTATGAGGATCTGCACCTGCATAGACAAACAAAAACAAAAACAACAAACCCAAGGCTGCCAATCTGCAGGTGGCTGCAGGTTCCCTAGGCTGCTTGTTGGTCTTTGTTTTGAGGTGGTTAGGCCTCTTGGAGCACCTGCACAGAAAAACAAAACCAACAAACTTGTATATGTTTCTTGTCTGCTGCAGGTTGATGGAGTTGTTGCTGGAGTGTGTTAGTAGTGGAGAATGTGTTTGGCAAGCTGAGTGTACTGCTCCAAAGCAGCCCCAAGTTACTGCAGCCCTTTTAGCATGGGAGTCTGCCAGCTACATTGGTGAAGCTGAGGATGACTGATCTTGGAGATCAATGCAGTCTCCAGGAGGGGGCTGTAGCTGGGGTACCTGCATAGACAAACACTACCAACAATCCTCACAACCAAAGAGATCTGCAGGCTGCTGTACCCAAATTCCTTGTGTGCTGCAAGTTGGTGGAGTTGTTGCTGTGGTGTGTTGATGTTACAGAATGTGTTTGGAAGGCTGCTCCATAGAAGCCCCAGGACATTGCATCCCTCATAGCAGTTCCAAAGAGGGCCTGCATAAGTGGACAAAGGCCATGTCCAAAAAGGTGGATAAGAACAAGGCCAACTGCTGGATTGGATGTTATGGGATTGTGTCTGTGAATTCCTGGTGATCAACTCCCATTTCTGATGGAATAGCTCCCCACTTTTTGATGTCCCTAAGCAAAAACAATCAGTCAAATACAAACAACCAAACAACCACAAAAACCAGAAGGAAGTTGCTGCTCTGCACAATCCTTGTGTAGGCCTCTTAGTGAAGGTATTTGTTTTGGTGGTTGTATCTGTGATGTGCTCTATGTAGGTGTTGGGAACACATGTTGATGAGTCCATCCTGACTTCTGCATCTACACAACAAACAAGAACCAGCAAGAAAGGAGCTGCTGCAACTGTTGAGCTATTAGAGAAGGCATAGGTGGAGTGGATTTGTTCCTTGTCTGCTGCAGGTTGGTGCTGGGGTGTGTTGATAATAGAGAGTGTGTTTGGCCAGCTGAGTGTGTTACTCCATATAAGCCCCAGGTTACTGCAGCCCTCATAGTAGTGCCATAGAGGTTCTAAGCAAAGAAAGTCAACCAAAGACAAGCAACAAAGCAAACAGGTGCTGAGCTGCTGCAGGTGTTGCAGGTGTTGGGCTGCTGCAGGTGTTGAGCTGCTGCAGGTGTTGTCCTCTATGTTGTTGATGTTAAAGCATGTTGGTGTAAGTCTCCAACAACCTGCAAATACAAAGCAAATAACCAAAGACAAGCAAAGACTTATACAGGTTAGTAGAGAGGAATGGATCTCAAATAGGATTTTGGAGCCTGTTAGCATTTTCCATGTCGCTCGACTAACGTCTCCACTTATCCGTTTGAGCTAAAATTTCATGAGGTTTGCATATATATTCTTTACTTTAGCCTTGCAAAGTTTGAAGGCTTGTTTCCCAAGTTGGAGCTTCCATTTAGCAAATTTCTTCCTTTTTAAGCTTAAGGCAGCTGATTGTTTCAAGCTCGCTCGCCTAATGTCTAAAATTATCCGTTTGGGCTGAAATTTCTTGAGCCTTATCAACATAATATATGCTGCAATCCTGCAAAGTTTGGGAGCCTTTGGACAAGTCCACATGTTGCTCCTTACCCTGCACCTGCTGCCCTGCTGAGGCTTAGAGGTTGCAGGGTGTTTGGAAGATGTTTTTGTGCTCTTGTCTATGTATTTGTTGTTGAAGAATGCTGATATATTACTCCAGACACCTGCAATAATACAGCAAACAAGCCCAAACAAAACATAGTATACACAGAGTAGCAATAAAGAAGGGACCTCAGTAGGAGCTTTGGAGAGTGTTATCATTTTCCAAGTCGCTCGACTAACGTCTCCAATTATCCATTTGAGTTGAAACTTTATGGAGTTAGCATATATATCCTCTCCTTTAGTCCTGCAAAGTTTGAAGACTTGTTTCCCAAGTTGGAGGGTCCAAATTACTAAAGACCCTCTCTTTAGGCTTAAGGCAGCTGAATGTTTCCATGTCGCTCGCCTAACGCCTCCAATTATCCGTTTGGGCTGAAACTTCTTGGGACTTGTCAAAATAATATATTCTAACATCCTGCAAAGTTTGGGGGGCATTGGACAAGTCCACATGCTACTCCACACCCTGCACCTGCTGCCCTGCAGCAGGTACTCCAGTGGTGCTCCAAGCTGAATGGTAATCATGATAGCTGAAGATCTAGGACCCTGCAAAATCAGGTTAGTGAAAGAGAAAAAAGAATATATCCTATTTCTTACCTCAAGAGGTAAGTTGGTTATTGTGAGCAAGTAATATGTAGGGGAGACTCTCCCTTTTACAGTGGTTCTAACTGTGGGATCTTCAAACTATTTGTATCTATGCATAAGTTGAAGATAGAGTTAGAACAGCAATGCAGCAGATCAGGGGGGTTTCTTGATTCTCTTGAGCTTCCTTCTTCTGAAGCTAGTCATTCCCAACCTGTCCAGTTCCAGGTGGGCTTTAGCTTCTTTGGGGAGGTCCTGTTTGATGAAGTATAGCTCAGGAGAAGTACATTTGTGGCTGTGCTTGGATAATGCATCAGCAATGGAGTTGGCCTCCCTAAAGGTGTGATTGCATTGAAAAGCCTGGAACTGACAAGTGATATTGTGAAGGTTGTCCAGCAGTCCTTTGATGGTCCAGGGAGGCTTTGCTTGATGATGCAGCCACTTGGTGAGAAGTTCAGAATCCACTTCTAGTTCTACCTTGTAGTAACCAAGGTGGAGGCACCAGGAGAGGCCAAAGATAGCTGCTTTAATCTCAGCTTGATTATTAGTACCTGTACCTAAGGGGACAGCAAAGGCAAAAATGAGATCACCATAAGAATTTCTTAAGACTCCTCCTCCACCAATGTTGCCAGGGTTGTCAAGAGCACTGCCATCTGTATTTAGTTTCACCCTGTGGCCTGCTGGCTTTATCCATTTCACAGGAGTGATTTGGATAACATGAGAACACTGATCAATCCAAAGGACCAGTTCCTTCCAGCTGGTAGGCCACTTGATATAGGGGAAGGCTATGGTGAGCAAGTTGTGGATATCTTTGTAGATGGAGAATTTGACTCTAGCCAGATTAGAATGTTTTCCACCATATTTAGAGGCACATCTGTTTTTCCAAAGGTTCCAACAAATGGAAATAGGAGTAGCCTGCAGAATAAGCTTGTGAGCATGATTCTTATACTTAGAATTCCACCACCTCATCAAAAGAGTTCTAAGAGGTGTGTATTCCTTAGTGATACCCAAAGAATCAGAGAAGACTTTCCAAATGTTGGTAGCAAAGGAACCTGCAACAAAAATGTGATCAATAGTGTCTTGGCCTGGTCTATGGCAGCAGTAGCACTGAGAGGGGGTATGACCAAATCTGATCAAGCTCTCATTGGTGGGCAACTTCCCTCTAAAAGCTCTCCAGACCAGGAAGGAGTATTTGAAAGGGATGAGGTTGTGCCATGTGGAAGAATTGAGCTTAGTCTTGGGTCTTTTGGCTCTGATGAGCTCCCATGCTGTGGAACAACTGAACTCCCCAGAGCTAGTGAGCTTCCAGCTTGGTTGATCTTGCTGGAGAGGCTGATAGTTGATGTAGGTAGCCAGGATGGTTGACACAAGTTGGGGAGGAGCCTTTTGTATGACAAGATCCACATTCCATTGACCATTGATCAAGAAGGCAGAAACTTGAATGTTGTTGAACCTGCAACTGTTAGTGGTGAAGAGTGCTAGAGGTCCAACCCCCAGCCAGTTGTCCCACCAGAAGAGGCAAGTACCAGACAAGATTTGCCATTGAATATGAGGCTCCATGTGAGTCTTGTTGTTCATCAGGTGTTTCCAAGTAAGGGATTGGCCAGTATCCCATTTCTTGGTGATGATATTAGCCCTCTGACAATACTTGGCTTTAAGGAATTCACCCCACAAGGTGTTCTTGGTTCTAAGAGTCCACCATTGCTTGTATTGAAAGGACTTAGCAACATCAGCAATTTGTCTGACCCCTATGCCCCCCTCATCATATGGGAAACTCAGGTTCTTCCAAGAAGACCAATGGTACTTCCTTTTGTCATTCTTCCATCCCCAAAAGAAGTTGGCAGTAATGCTTTGGATTTGCTTGATGGTAGTGGAGGGTGGAGTGCTGGCTGCAAGCAAGTGAATAGGCATGGCTTGGATGACATGTTTGACAAGAGTAACTCTGCCCCCATAGCTCAGGATCTTTGCCTGCCAACCTGTGATCTTATTAACTACCTTTGCAATAAGCTTAGAGTAGTAGATAATTCTCTGCCTTCCAATGTAGATGGGGCATCCCAGGTAAGTGATGGGGCTGCTCTTTTGAGTGAAACCAGTAATCTCCTTGATTCTCTGCACAGTAGATTGGAAAGCATTGGAAGGAATCATGAAATGGCTTTTATGCTTATTGATCAGTTGTCCAGAGGTCTTTTCATAAGTATCCAAAGTCTCCATGATGAGAGTCAAGGTTTGCTTCCTTCCAGAAGCAAAAATAATGATATCATCAGCAAAGCTAAGGTGGTTAATCTGAGGACCCTTTTGAGACATGTAGAAACCATGGAACTGAGGATGATGATGAAGTTTGTTCATAAGTCTAGAGAGAACTTCAGCTCCAAGGATGAATAAGGCTGGGGATAGAGGGTCACCCTGCTTGAGGCCCCTTGTGGAATGAAAGAAGCCATGCCTAGATCCATTAACTATGACAGAATACCAATTATCAGACATGATTCTCCATGCCATATCAATGAATCTTTCACCAAAGCCCATTCTTCTCAGAACCAGGCAAGTGTAGGACCAGGAGACCCTATCATAAGCTTTGGCCATGTCAAGTTTGATCACAACATTACCTCCTATGTTAGGCTTTTTTATCTGGTGGATGATTTCTTGGGCCAGCATGATATTCTCAGAGATGCTCCTATTTTTAACAAAACCTGATTGGTTAAGGGAGATGAGGTTAGGCAGAATAGGGGCTAATCTAAGACAGAGGAGTTTGGATATGATTTTGTTAGTAAAATTACTCAGACTTATGGGCCTGAATTTAGAAATTTTGGTAGGGTGCTTTACTTTGGGAAGGAGAACTAAGCAAGCATGAGAGAAGTACTTAGGCATAGTCTGACCACAGAAGAAGGAATTGACTACACTAAGGAGGTCTTCTTTGATGATATCCCAACATACTTGGAAGAATTTGCCATTCATCCCATCAGGACCAGCTGCTGAGTTGGGGTTCATGGCAAAGACCACAGTTTTCAGCTCTTCCATAGATGGGGTGGATTGGAGGATATCATTTTGCTGGTCAGTAACCATAGGAGTGATGCATTGAAGGTTATGCTGCTGGATGTAATTCTCTTCCCCAGTGAAGATCTGCTGGAAATGCTCACAGGCTGCCTCAGCTATTTCAGCATCACCCTGCACCCATGAGCCTTCCTCAGTCTGAATCCTGTGAATGTACAACTTCCTTCTTCTGCCTCTAAATCAGTGCTTTGAATTCCAAAATTTAGGCGTTTTGCCTTGAACTCGAATTTTTACAAAAATTGAGCTTATGAACTAATTTCAACTCCAAATTCAATTTGGTTTTCACAGTTGATTTTCAAATCCTTCAAGGAACGTTTCATCCCAAAGTTTCTAGATTTGGACTCCATTTTCGGAATTGGATTTTTGAACCGTTTTGACCATTTTGCCCGAATTCCATGATTTTGGTGTTGTTAGTTCCGTAATTTAATTGTGAATCATTATTTGATTAGATTATTATGATTCAGAGCGTCGACGAAAGGGCAAGGCTCAAGTTTTGGAATATTTGAGAGCGATTGTAACACCTCAAAATTTCTACGCTAAGATTCGTACCATTCTTTGTATGCGTATAGGCTTGAACTCAAAGACTTCAAATTGTATATATGAGTTAGGATCAATTCCTAAGTATTTTAAGTGTATTATATGTGATTTAGGGTCATAAGGGGATCCAAAAAAACCAAGCCAAGTCCAAAGAATTTCTCTCGGCTAAGTTTCCGAATGAGTTCGTATAAGGGTCAAGTTTGAATGACCATATCTCCCCTATCAAATTAAAGTTCTTTGAGTTTTCTTTCCAACGCCATCAAGATTGCTTTTTTGGAGTTAGGAGTCAAAAGGTATGACCATTTTACTATAGACTATCACTGCGGGAATTTCAGGCATGGACTATCACTGCAGGAATTTTAGGCCTGGGGCTCCAGTGACGCCCGGCGCCACTATAGCTTCCGAAACTAGCCTCAGTAGTTTGGCCCTTGGTGCGACGCACCACTATTGCACTTGCAGGTTTTTTTGCCCATTTTTCCAGAATTTTGATCAAGGGCAACTTGGACATTTTCCCTAAACATATATACACGAACTTGGAATGATTTGGGATTAATTTTTGCATATTTTAACCTCCAAAGAACCCTAACCTTCACCCTCTTCTCTCAATTCATCTCCAACAAGATTTTCCCTCAAAACAATTCAAGGATTCAAGTTTTCCATTGAAGACCTAACATCAAGGTTTCTTTAAAATCTACACTAAGGTATATAAGGCTACTCAAAACATGGGTTGAATCCACCCATGTTCCCTACATTTTCTTTGAGATTGGATGTTCATAAGAATGGAGTTCTTGATAGATTTATGTCCAAATGAGTCTTTTTCATCTATTAACTTATTTTTTGTTATGTTGATGTTGTTGAGTCAAGAAATTGATAAATGCTTCATGTTGATATGAGTTGATTGATATGAGTTGTTAAACATATTTTTGTTAAAAACTTAAATATGTTGATTATCTTAAATTATTGATTTAGAGTCTTGGAGTCTTAATGAGTCCCCAAAAGATTGGTGAAATGAACGAAGGAATGATTTGATAGGATTAAGTGTTGTCATAAATGCATATCTAAACTACTCTTGAAAGATGTGATTGGGATTGATTAGATAGTATGATTGGTTGAGATGTTGATTGCGATAGAATTGATGAATTGACAGGGGTCCGAATAAGACTTGTCGATATGATTAGATTGAGTTGATTGGATAGAGTTTTATAAGCATTGAGTCTTGGAAGGAGTATCAAGCACCGAATTGGGTAAGAGTAAGTAATAACTCGAATCCAATAACTACATTGCCAAACGTAGGAGGGGATTAGACCGTTAAAGTTGGATGTTTCCCAAATTATTGTCCTGACATGATAGGACTTGATTGGTTATGGATCCACGATTGGTTGATTCATTCGTACCCTGGAAAGGTATGAACGTACGTGGCAACAACGTCGGCTTGTTGTACTATCACTGGCTCATAAGTGATAGTTGTCGGATAAGAGAAACTCTCATATAGGTCTTGATAGTATTCTGAGTCAGATTGGGATGAATTGGGTTGAATTGTATGTGATTGGTCTTGTCTAAATCATATATTCTTGTTTAGACTCAGGACATCTTGATTGAGTTGTTCTTGCTTCTGAGTTGAGATTCCGAGTTAATTTGATTCTACCTTGATGTTTATTTTATTTGGCCATTTTTACATACTCGTACATTCCACATACTGAAGCCATTTGGCCTGCATCATTTCATGATACAGAGACAGGTACTGGAGATCATCAACCGGCGCACCGTTGAAGATCTATTCAACTTTGATTTTGTTTTTCTTTATTTTGATTTTTGGTAGCTATGAACCTGTCATTAGCACCTCTTGGATTGTTGATAGAGGCTTCATAGACTAGAGTGTGGATGATGTTGAATTGTTCATTTTGACTAGTTTTATTCTTACTAGTTGTTGATTGGATATGTGGTTGGACTTTGGCTTAATTATGAATAGTATTCTTGTGATTTGAGTATTCCGCTAATAGATTGGACCAAGTGGTTTGCTTGAAGGCCATCAATGGTTTTCGAGTGCCGGCCACGTCTAGGGTACCCTCCCGGGGCGTGACAAACTTGGTATCAGAGCACAGAGTTCAAGAGTCCTAGGGAGTCTATGAAGTCGTGTCTAGTAGAGTCTTGCTTATGAGTGTGTTATGCACCACGCTTATAATCAGGAGGCTATAAGACATTAAGAATTGTTTTACTTCTTTCATACTCTGAATTCGTGCGATAGAGTTTAACTCTATAAAGGTTATTTTCTAATTCGTGCGTTTACACGTTCCAGACAATGCCTCCAAAATATACCGCAAATCAGAGGAACGCTATCCGCACACAGGTGCCACAAACAGAGATGCCCTCTCCAAAGACTAGGGTCCGACTTGCGAGATATACTGATGCACCTCAAATGCCTACTACTCAGCCTACACCAACTTTGGAGGCAGATTTTCGAGGAGCGATTGCTATGCTCACTCAGTTAGTGGCTGCCCGCAATGATAGCCAGAATTCACCAACTCCTAGCTCTAGTTATCAGGAGGCCTCTGCTTTCATGAGGATTAGAGCCTATTTGAGAATGAATATGCCGATATTTATGGGTTCCAAGGTTGATGAAGACCCTCAGAATTTTATTGATGAGATGTGGAAGATCCTAAAGGTGATACATGCTACGGAGATCGAGGGGGTTGAGTTGGTGTCTTATCAACTCAAAGATGTGGCCAATATCTGGTATAACCAATGGGAAGAAAGTAGAGGTAATGATGTGGAGCCTTCCAATTGGGATGAGTTTGAAAGGGCATTCCTTGATCACTTCTTTCCCAGAGAATTGAGGGAAGTGGAAATAAAAAAGTTTGTGAATTTGAAACAAGAGGGTATGGCAGTTAAGGAGTATAGTTTGAAGTTTATCCAGTTGTCCAGATATGCCCGGAGATGATCCCAGATATGAGGTCAAAGATGAGAAAATTTATCTCTGAATTGGGAAGACATGTGAAGAAGGAGTGCAAAGCAGCATTATTGATCTCTGACATGGATATTTTTAGATTGATGGTGTATGCTCAGCAGGTAGAGGATGAGAAGAGGAAAGACAAGAAGAAGCATTTGAGCAAGAAGGCAAAATCAGCTGGACATGAGAGTGAGCAGAGGCAAAGCAAGGGCAACAAGTCCTTCTATCAGAAGAGGTCTTCCAACTATGCCCCATCTGCAGCAAGTGCATCTGTGCCGCATAACAGGTATGATGGCAGGGACAAAGTCATCAAAATTTTAGATCCCAGGGTTCTCAATCCCAGGCTAGTGTGGGTCAAGGTTCGAAGGGAAAGCCATCATGCGGCAAGTGCGGTAAGCTCCATTTGGGAGAGTGTAGAGAGGAAAAGGATGGTTGTTATAAATGCGGCCAAGTGGGTCATTTTCAGAGAGAGTGTCCGACATGGGGAAATAGAGCCTAGTATTCTACCACCGCACCATAGCTAGAAGTAATCAGAGGGGCACTACTTCAGGTACAAGTGGAGGTACAAACCATCTATATGCCATGGGTAGTTGCCAAGATCAGAAGAACTCCCCAAATGTTGTGATGGGTATGATTCGAGTTTTTACTCTTGACTGTTATGTTTTGATGGACCCGGGTGCCACACTATCTTTTGTGTCTCCTTATGTGGCTAGTAAATTTAATAAAATTCCTGAATGTCTTCTTAAGACTTTCAGTGTAGCTATTCCTGTCGGTGACTCTGTCTTAGCTAAGAGAGTCTATAGAGATTGCACTATGTCAATCTATCACAAAGACACCTTGGTTGACTTAGTTGAGTTGGACATGGTTGATTTTGATGTGATCCTTGGCATGGACTGGCTTTATGTATGTTATGCAGATTGTTAAGTTCAAATTCCCGAATGAGGCTATCATAGAGTGGAAGGATAATCTTGTCGTGCCTAAGGGTAAGTTTATTTCCTACCTTAGGTCAAGAAAGTTAATCTCGAAAAGGTGTATTTATCACATCGTCCGAGTGAAAGACGACAATGTTGAGTCTCCATCCCTTGAGTCGGTTCTGATTGTCAACGAGTTCCTGAAGTCTTTCCTGAAGATCTACCCGAAGTACTTCCTGATAGGGAGATCGACTTTTGGATTGATGTCCTTCCTGATACACAGTCTATCTCTATCCCTCCATATAGAATGGCTCCTGCTGAGTTGAAAGAGTTGAAAGAACAGTTGAAGGATTTGTTAGACAAAGGATTCATTAGGCCAAGTGTCTCACCTTTGGTGCTCCTGTCCTATTTGTGCAAAAAAAGATGGGTCCTTTGGAATGTGTATTGATTACAGGCAACTAAACAAGGTCACCATAAAGAACAAATACCCTCTCCTCAGAATAGATGATTTATTTGACCAACTTCAGGGTACCACTTGTTTCTCAAAGATAGACCTAAGATCAGGTTACCATCAGTTGAAGGTGTGGGAGTGTGATATCCCAAAGACAGTTTTTCAGACCCATTATGGCCATTATGAGTTCTTGGTTATGTCCTTTGGGTTGACTAATGCCCCTGCAGCTTTTATGGATCTCATGAATTGGGTATTTAAGCCATATCTTGATATGTCTGTGATTGTCTTCATTGATGATATTTTGGTTTACTCCAAGAATGAAGAGGAGCACGCCTATCATCTTAGAGTCGTCTTGCAAAGTGTGAATTTTGGCTTGCATCAGTGGCTTTCCTAGGCCACATTATATCTGTAGATGGTATTCAGATTGATACTCAAAAGATTGAGGTAGTGAAAAATTGGCCCAGACCCACATCCCCAACAGATATAAAAAGCTTCTTGGGTTTGGCTGGCTATTAACGAAGGTTTGTAGAGGGATTCTCATCCATATCATCACCATTGACCAAGCTGACCCAAAAGAAGGCTAAGTTTCAATAGTTCGATGCTTACGAGGAGAGTTTCCAAAAACTGAAGACCAAGTTGACCACTGCTCCTATTTTGACCTTGTCCGATGGAACAGAGGATTTTAAAATCTACTATGATGCGTGTAGAGTTTGTTTGGGGTGTGTGTTGATGCAGAGGGAAAAAGTAATAGCCTATGCTTCAAGACAACTTAAGATTCATAAGAGAAATTACCCAACTCATGACCTTGAGCTGGCAACTGTGGTATTTGCTCTTGAAATTTGGCGCCACTACTTGTATGAAGTGCATGTTGATGTGTTCGCCGATCATAAGAGTTTGCAGTACGTTTTCAGTCAGAAAGAACTCAACTTGAGGCAAAGGAGATGGCTAGAGTTGCTCAAGGATTATGATATGAGCATTCTCTACCATCTAGGTAAAGCTAATGTTGTTGCTGATGCTCTTACCAGGTTGTTTATGGGTAGCACTGCCCATATAGAGGAGGGAAGGAAAGAATTGTCTAAAGAGGTGCATAGTTTAGCTCGATTAGGAGTTCGTCTTGAAGAGAATAATGAAGATAGAGTTAATGTTCAGAATGGGTCTGCATCCTCAATAGTGGCAGAGGTAAAAGATGTCACGCCCCGAGAACGTACCCTAGACGTGACCGGCACTCGAAGACCATTGTTGGTCCCTAAGCAAACCACTTGGTCCAATCACACATCCATTCTATATCAATCAATCAGTAGAAAGTTTAAAATAAAGAAATAATTTAGTGGGCAATCCAAATCAACGATCTAACTCAAGAAAAAAAGGCCATGGGCCAATAAATCAAACTCCAATCTTTGTCATTAAAAATAGTTTGACAAGAATAATTCAAGAAAAGAAAATACTCAATCGATCCATCACTATCTAGTCTATGAAGCCTCTATCACTACTATCTAATTTGTGTCAATGACATGTTCATGGCTACCTCAAATCAAAATGAAAAGGACTAACTTGACGCAATGGTGCTCCTATTGACGATCTCTTAAACCTGTCTCTACATCATAAAAACGATGCAGGTCCAAATGGACGTCAGTACATGGACTGTACGAGTATGTAATATGGCAGAATGAAACATACCTCAAGGAAGAATAACGTTGGTTCAAATATCTCAAAATCATAAAGATAAGAGAGACTCAATCAAAGTGTCATAAGTCTAAAGTAAGAATACATTTTTAGAAAAAAAAAAGACCAATCATATACCGTATAATCCAATCTAATCATGTACAACACAGTTCGATCAAATCATTTACAATTCGATCCCATCCAATCATGTACAATCCGATCCAATCCAACCATATATCCAATCACATACCATCAACTCTAATTCAATCACATATCACTTAATCCAATCCAATCACATATCCAACCCAATCCAATCCAATCATATGCAATCAACTCAATTTAATAGATATGCAAATTAAAATTTTCCAATGTTTTACAACTCAACTCGATCATCTACAATCACCATCAAACCAATCATATCAAGCACAATCCATTCAATTGGGAGTTTCTCTAACCGATAACTATCACCATATGAGCGAGTGATAGTACAACAAGCCAACGTTGTTGCCACGTTTGTTTATACCTTGCCAGGGTAAGAACGAATCAACAATCATGGATCTATAACCAATCAAGTCCTATCATGTCAAGACAATAATTTAGGAAGCATCCAACATTAACAGTTCAATCCTCTCCTACGTTTGGCGATGTAGTTTATTGGTTCGAGTATGGACTATACTCTTACCCCATTCGGTGCTCGATACTCCTCTCAAGACTCAATATGCTCATATTTATCAAGTGAGTAAAATACTCATTTAGT
Source organism: Solanum dulcamara (assembly GCF_947179165.1). Taxonomy (NCBI): domain Eukaryota; kingdom Viridiplantae; phylum Streptophyta; class Magnoliopsida; order Solanales; family Solanaceae; genus Solanum; species Solanum dulcamara. The sequence goes on from NC_077238.1 coordinate 10,254,984, forward strand.
CTCATTGGACTCTTTCAAATCAACTCATTTAGTCTCATTGGACTCTTTTCAAAACTCAAATCAAATCTGGCCTTATTGGACCTTCTTTCAAATCGACTCATCTCAAATCATTAAACTCTTCTCTTTAAAATTGATACAATCTCAACTCAATCTCAAAAATTGACATTTTAAAGTAAAAATGTTCAACTCATTTATACTCAAAATACTCATGTTCAAAAATAAGGATTTAAAAGACTTTTTCAAACTCAATTTATGCTTAAACTCTTTCTAAATCAAAGATGAAAATAATCACTCTTTAAACTCAAAATAGTGTATAAATAGTTTATGCAAAAATGTTCACAAATTATTTATTTAAAACTCCTTCTCAAAAGATCATCTATTTTTAAAATGTTCATAAGACTTCAATCAAATCAAATTATGCAAATCACATATCACATGATCACATTAGACTCTAATCCACTTCATCACACAACATCCTCATTAACATAACCTCCATTCACATCATCACTCACACCATCATCAAAACATCATTATCAAACATCATCATTCACACCATCATCAAACATTTTGCTCCAAAATTCTTATTTAATTCTATATTCCATTTATAAAAACAAAAGTGACATTCTAACTCTACCAATGTTTTATTTCTTTTTATGCTATTCACATTCATAACTATCTCAATTCTCATATAACTCAAAATCAATTTCATCAAACTCATGTAAAAGAATACCTCGTTTCACTATGAAAATAATATTGTTTTTATTATACATAAGACCATCAATCTCATCCTCAAGACAAATTATGACCAAAAACAAATCTCATCTTGGGTTTATTGAATGAATACATGAGTCCATACTCTCAATAAAGTCAACTCAAGAACATCATTAACACATTTTAGTAATATTCTATAGTTTAGGAAATTTCAAGAAAACCTTCATAGAAGGTTCAAATCTTTCACAACTTCTAACCAACACATCTATGGGCATATGGAAGAACTCAATCCATATTTTTAGGTTAGCCTTACATACCTTGCTTGAAGATCATCTCACCGGAAACCAAGACTTGACTTGAAGATCTTGAATCCTTGAGCTTTTAAGGGCAAATCTTGTTAGATATGTTTGGGAGAGAAGAGAATGGAGATTAGGGCTTTTTAGAGAGAGGCACAAGATTGAAAATATAGTCCAAATTATTCAAGGCTAGAGTATGTATAATTAGGGGAAAAGTCCAATTTGCCCTTCCTCAAAAATCTAGAAAACTGGGCAAAAACTCTCCTGGCGCTATAGTGGCGCGCCGCGCCACTGCAGTGCTAAGTCAAAATAGGCTTAAAAACTCTGCAACCTAATAGTGGCGCATCGCGCCAAGGACCAAACTACTGAGGCTGTTTTCTGGCGCTATAGTGGTGCGTCGCGCCTTTGCAGCGCCAATCCTAAATTTTCTGGGTTCTGGAAAATAGGCTTAAAAATCCTACACACCTAATAGTGGCGCATCGCGCCAAGTACCAAACTACTGAGGCTTGTTTCTGGCGCCACTATCGCGCCAGGAATACGCCTCAGTAGTTTGGTCCTTGGTGCGGCGCGCCACTACGAGATGTGTAGGGTTTTCAAGCCTATTTTCCAAAATCCAGAAAATATGGCCTTGGCGCTGTAAGTGCACGACGCGCCACTATCGCGCCAAGAACATGCCTCAGTAGTTTGGTCCTTGGCGCGGCGCGCCACTAACAGATGTGCAGGTTTTAGGCCTAATCGACCTGGCGCTGCAATGGCGCGATGCTCCACTATCGCGCCAGGAGCGTTTTCAGCCTATTTTTTAGAATTTTGGAGGAAGGGCAATTTGGGAATTGTCCCAAATTATATATACTCGAGCCTTGGGCGTTTTGGGACCATTTTTTAGCCTCTCCCTCTCTCTCTAAAAAGCCCTAGAAATCCCTCTCTCTTCTTCTTCTTCTTCTTCTCCATTTCCAACAAGGAATTGTTCCAAGAGCTTCAAAATTCCAAGTTTCCATTGAAGACCCAACAATAAGGTTTCTTCAAGAATCTATTCTAAGGTATGTAAGGCTACTCAAAGCATGGGTTGAATTCACCTATGTTCCCTACTCTTCTTTGAGGTTAGATGTCCATGAGAATGGAGTTTCTTGATATGGTTTATGTTTGAATGATTCTTGTCTCCTATTAATTTGATTCTTATTGTGTTGAAGTTGTTGAGCTAAGAATTTCTAAAACCTTCATGTTAGCATGAGTTAATAGAGATGGTTTGTTAATATGCTCGGTTGATTTTCTTAACCATGTGATTATGTTGAATGTGTCAATTTCCTTAAATGTGTTATTCCTCTTGAATTGTTGGTTTAAAACCTTAGAGTTGTGATGAGTCCTAAGGACGTGATAAATGAAGAGAGGAATGGTTTGTCATGTTTGTGGGATGTTATAAATGCATATTTAATTTAGGGTTGATTGAGTTGATTGGGGGATAGAATTGACGAGTGGACAAGGTCCTAAATGAGACTAGCCATTATGACTTGATTGAGTTGAAATGAGAATAGAGTTGATGAGTTGGCAAAATTCTAAATGAAACTAGCTGTGAGGGCTTGTTTGAGATGATTGGAGGGAGTCTTATGAGCATAGAGTCATGGGAGGAGTATCGAGCACCGAAGTGGGTGAGAGTATAGTCCATACTCGAACCCCAGAAACTACGCCGCCAACGTAGGTAGGGATGGAACCGTTAAAGTCGAATGCTTTCCGTGGGATCGAACCGTTAAAGTCGGATGTTTCCCATTTTATTGTCCTAAAATGATAGGACTTGACTAATCGATGGAATCCATGATTAGGGAGGCGTTCATGCCCTGGCAAGGTATGGACGGACATGGCAACAACATCTGATTATTGTACTATCACTGGCTCATAAGTGATGGTTGTCGGATAAGAGAAACTCCCATTTACGTCTCGATAGTGCTCCGAGTCAGTTGAGTTGAGTGGCATGTGAATTGGTCCCGTCTAAACCATTTCTTGTTAGACTTAGGACACTCGAGTGAGTTGTCACTTCTTTATGAGTTGAGATTCCCAAGTTGGTTGATCCTTTTCTGATGTTGTTTTATTCGGCCATTTTACATACTCGTACATTCCACGTACTGACGCCATTTGGCCTACATCATTTCATGATGCAGAGACAAGTACCAGAGATCATCAACCGGCGCACCGTTGAAGATTTTCACACTTCCAGCTACTTGGTGAGTCCTCCTATGTTCCGGAGGATGTTGAGCTTTCTTGTATAGTTTTGTTGTCGTTTCCCTTATTTTGATTATTGGTAGCCATGGGCTTGTCATTGGCACCTTCTAGACTTTGATAGAGGCTTCATAGACTAGAGTGTGGGAAGGTTGGACTGCTATTTTTGAGAAGTCTTATTATATTTGTTTTGATGAGTTGATAGCGATTGGCCCTCGGGCCTTATATTATGAATAGTATGTTATGATTGAACCCTCCTTTGAGTGAATGTGATTGAATGGTAGTGTGACTGAATCAGGTGGTTCGCTTGAAGGCCAGAAATGGCTTTCGAGTGCCGGTCACATCTAGGGTACCCTCTCGGGGCGTGACAATTCCAGGGTGTTACAAAAGAGAAGCAAGACCAAGATCTCATCCTTCTCCAGTTGAAGGAAATTGTTCACAAACAAAAGGTGATGGTTTTCACCAAAGGGGGAGATAGTGTGTTGAGATACCAAAATAGATTGTGTGTCCTGGATGTTGATGATGTTCGAGAAAAAATTATGGCGGAAGCGCATAGTTCCAGATACTTTATTCATCCTAGTTGTACAAAGATGTATCATGACATGAGGGAAGTCTATTGGTGGAGTGGAATGAAGAGAGATATCGCCAAATTTGTTTTCAAGTGCCCGAATTGCCAACAGGTTAAAGTTGAGCATCAAAGGCCATGTGGGTTAGCTTAAAATACAGAGATTCCAGAATGGAAGTAGGAGATGATCAATATGGACTTTATTACAGGTTTGCCGAGGTCCCAAAAATAGCATGATTCAATTCGGGTGATTGTGGATAGAATGACTAAATCAGCTCACTTCTTGGCAGTTAAGACTACTAACACCGCAGAAGATTATGCAAAAATATATATTAAGGAGATTGTCAGATTGCATGGGGTTTCCCTGTCTATCATTTCAGATAGAGGAGCTCAATTCACTTTCAAATTTTGGAGATCCTTTCAGAAAGGACTAGGTTCAAAGGTAAATCTTAGTACAGTCTTTCATCCCCATACAGATAGTCAAGCGGAGCGCACCATCCAGGCATTGGAGGATATGTTAAGGGTGTGTATACTTGACTTCAAAGGAAATTGGGATGATCATTTACCTCTCATAGAGTTTGCATAAAATAATAATTATCAAGCAAGTATACAAATGGCTCCCTATGAATCTTTGTATGGGAGGAGGTGTAAATCACCAATTGGGTGGTTTGAGATTGGTGAAGTTGAGCTGATTGGGCCTGATTTTGTTCACCAAGCTATGGAGAAGGTGAGAGTTATTCAAGATAGGCTAAAGACAGCCCAAAGCCGCTAAAAATCTTACACCGATGTGAGGAGGAGAGACTTAGAATTTGAGGTGGATGATTGGGTGTACTTCAAAGTGTCACCTATGAAGGGCGTCATGAGGTTTGGAAGGAAGGGAAAGCTTAGTCCTCGATACATTGGTCCTTACCAGATTGTGAGGAGGATTGGGAGCGTCGCTTATGAGTTAGAGTTACCTTCTGAGCTAGCCACCATTCATCCGGTATTTCACATCTCGATGTTGAAGAAGTGTTTGGACGATCCTTCATTGGTAGTCCCTATTGATAGTATTAGAGTTAAGGATAGCTTATCTTATGAAGAGGTTCCAGTCCAAATTTTTGATCGTCAAGTTCGCAAATTGAGGACCAAGGAGATTGTCTTGGTCAAAGTTTTATGGAGAAATCAATTTGTTGAGGAAGCCACATGGGAAGCTGAGGAAGATATGAAAACTAAATAACTGCATCTTTTCGTGCCTATCGATGAGAATGTTGAAGATAATGTCCATTTTCTTGATTTGAATTGGTATGTTCATTCTTGATTTTGAATAGTAATTTATTTTAAGCATTTGATTGGTTGAATGATTGAGTCGTGATTGTTATTTCTACCTCGATTCCATCCTTGGTTTACTCATCATTCAAGGATGAATGATGACAAGGGGGGATATTGTAACACCTCAAAATTTCTACGCTAAGATTCGGACCATTCTTCGTATGCGTATAGGCTTGAACTCGAAAACTTCAAATTGTATATATGAGTTAGGAAATAGAAGTCCATGTATTTTGTCGATGAAATCCATCATCTACTTCGTAGAATACCATTTTTTGGCACATTTAGCATCAACGGATAGGCCAACTATGAGTATATATTTTCCATTGAAAGGTTGAGGGAGAATTCTATATTAAGAAGAGCACAAACTTTGAAAGTTTCTCATTGTGTGGAAAAAGTTTGCTTTTTATTTTTCTTTTCGATACATTTTCTGAAGAAAAAAATATCATAGATTCACAACGTTTTAAAGAGCATATCTTCAAATTTAAAGACTGACATAAGAATCTTGAAATTTGCCTCAACGTAGGAGAAGAATAATTGTAATTCTGAACTCTTCAATGCAGGGTACACTGAGACCTCATGTGTCTCATGTTTTAAAGATGTTCAACACACAAGATCATTCCTGTACCAATCAAGTAGAAATAGAAAAAAAAATATAAATTTAACCACCAAAAAAGTTATATCTAGTTAAATAATTAGATATATTGTTAGCCAACTCTTATTACACTAATATTGTTTGTTGAGACTTAACATAACTCCCATAGAAATCTTTTGTTAAAACCTGACTTGACTATTTTCTTTTTATTTTTCTTTTCGATACATTTTCTGGTGAAAGAATATCATAAATTCACAATGTTTTAAAGAACATATCTTCAAATTTAAAGACCGCCATAAGGATCTTGAAATTTGCCTCAACTTAGAAGAATAATTGTAGGTCTGGACTCTTCAATGGCACACTGAGACCTCATTGTCTCATGTTTTAAAGATGTTCAACACACAAAACATTCTTGTACCAATCAAGTAGAAATAGAAAAAGTATAAATCTAACCACCAAAAAAATTATATCTAGTTAAATAATTGAATATATTGATAGCCAACTCTTATTACACTAATATTGCTTGCTAAGACTTAACATAACTCCCATAGAAATCATCGTTAAAACCATCCTTGACTATGTGTTCCACCTAAGGAAACAAAATAAGGCTATTCATCACATATATGACAACTAAATAACTTAAGTGAGGCAAAGAGTCTATATCATCCAGAATGTTATACATCTCTAGGGAAAGTTCATTTGAAGGACTGATAACTAATTTAACCTTTTCATTTACATATTATGGGTACTTTTCTGAAGGGTTGACATGTATTTTGAGAATACAACAGCAACATATACTCGGTGTAATCCCATAAGTGGGGTACTCTAGGGATCTTTGGATATGTGCAAACCTTATCGCTATCTTTGTGGGGTAGAATGTGGGTGGTAAAATGCTAAAAGCAATAGTAACAAAAAAAATTAAATATGAACATGTTTCGAAGAATAGCAGTTTGTGGTGTCATTTTTAAGTACACAGGTGCTAGCAAAGACCAACCAATAACATGTTCGTTGTAATCTAATTGTGGATTATAATTCTAGGCTTTCTAGTTATTGATCATATCACTGTGCAATGAGAATTTTAGTCGAGGACAACAAAGATCCTATGAGCAGGAAAACTGAAGGAATAAAGGATGTTACTTGCTCTCAGCTTGGCATTTCATCAAACATGTAGCAGAAGTAGTAGTAGACACATTTTTACGGTCTCAGAACACAAGTACTGTTTCAAACAAAGTAAGAAAAGAACACGCATTTCTGTCATTACAATTTGCTGAAAGATAAGTACTTTTATGTTTATTGTGATGTTAAATGCATAAATCACTCGCAAATTAGAACATGAAAGGTACAATAACAACAATTATGCAAAGCCGTTTGTTCCATTTTTATCAGCACTTTTGTTCCATTTTTATGAGCATTTATACAATTCAAGCAGATTAGGGTGTTGAACCTTTTTGCAAATATATATAGAACAAAAACATTCAATCGTTGAAATTAAAAGGGTCTAAAGCAATTGCTGACCTGCATCTGTTGAGCAGCATGGAACAAATTCATAGAGAAGGAGCAATACAAAGAGAGGAAAGACGTAAACAATAATGAGAATAAAAAGGAAAAGTGATTGGGTTTTAAAGATGTTCCCACACATAAAGACAACCTTACATACCTTGAATCACTCCAATTAAAACTCTAACAATGAAGAAGAATCCCAAAAATCCATCGTTGAACCTTGATGAGTTCTCTTGAAAATCCTAGGACTTGATCATAGATTGTTGTGAAGATTTAACAAAAGGTGTCTTGTTTTTAATATTTGTCACGACCCAACTCCGGGACAGCGACTGGTGCCCTATTTGGACACACAAACGAACTTACATACTAAATCGTCATATCACAGGAGAATTCCAGTTTAGTATTTTTTTTTTAAACAAAACAGAAGGCAATTTTTATTTTAAGCGGTCGCGCGTACAGAAAATATCATATCAAATAAAAAGGGGCGACAAAACGCGCATCGCTAGATATGAGCATATATATACAAACGTATGGGCTGATTTGGCCGTTATAACATAAGGGACCGCATTAAGACACAAGGCATAAACAGACGGTGTGTAACCTACACGGACGGATCACGAACATCGATACCTGCGGGCATAAAACGCAGCCCCCTCGAGGAAAAGGAGGGGTCAGTACGAAATGTGTACTGAATATGTAAAGTATGAAGTGCAGAAAATCTAACCCATAACTGAAAGGAAAGGTACAAGGAGCAAATATAAACCAGGGCATCAAAATCTATACTGAAAACATAGGTACATAATGCAAGTAAAAATCATGCCTATGGCTCAAGAACGTGGTCACCACCCCGACGTTGGTACCACAACACATCATACTCCGGAAGGTTTCAAATCTCCGTACAAACTACGAACATATCATATCTTCACAACATGTCGTATCATTAGAACATATCATATGCAATATCACATCATAACGCCATAAACGATACCCAACCTTATGGCGGAGTCTCGAGATTCGTAACACATCATACTACCGAATACATTATAGGGCGCACGATTACAAAGCCGGCTCGAGTTCCGGCGAATGATATCATAATAGTATGCACGAGCGGAGTAGTGAGAAACTAATATAGCACAAATATATAAAGCATTCCTAAAATTATATATACAGCCCCAAAATGGGTATTGGAGCATAAGGGAAAGATTAGGACATTGTTCTTTAGCAGAGAAAATCATAGGCAAAAGTTATCCCTCTATGTTCTACAAGAATGAACTAAATAGGATAAACTAGGCAAGTTTCGGAGTTAGTGGGCCCACCTACGGTCAAGCCGAGGTGGCATACGTGAATTTCAAATATTTGGCTCTACAGAGTCATCTATCAAGGTAGTAATATGATCTAGTCTTGTAAATAGAAATTACAGATGTTTGCAAGTTCCTTTTTAACATTCATGAGTTTTTAATTCAATTTCGCTGAATGGATTTGTAGGAAATGTAAACTCGGATTGCCATGGAAAAAATATTCTCCGAGGCTCAAATTACAACCTACTACATCTAGGACATGCCAAAAGAAGTAAAGGAAGAGCTTTACATACCTTATCCACCTCTTACGCTCACTCAAACTCAAATCCCGTTTCTTCCAAAATCTACAAATGGTCACAATTACCAAATGTAAATTATAAGCCTTTAAGAGTTCAATTTTTTTCTCTCACTTGCCTACAAAAATTTAGGCAGCACCTCCCCTATAAATTCAACATCCCCGAGAATTTAACTCGGCTAGAATATCAACAACAACACCCACAAGCATACCAACAACATCAACAATTACTATAAAGCACAATTTACACTAATAATCTTTCTACTTCTGTTTTGTCACATAAGGCCACAAGTTCTACTTCACCTCACCTTCAAACTAATATCAATATTTCATATTTCCTCACTAACTAATTTGAAACCATTTAGACATAACTCAAAAGAAATTAACATTATTCCATACAATATACCAAAATTCCACTAAAACCATAATCCATCCAAAACTTCTACGAACACAAGAAAACTACTAAATCGCATTACCTTCTTCCAAATTCGTTAAGAATGGCAATAATTTCCACAATAGAATTCTACTTCCATAATTAAATATAAACTATACTAAAATCATATAATTCCCTATAACAACTTATAACCCATTTTGAGGTTGTCTTGAATAATGAAACTATTATTTACACCGTAACCGCCATAACGACACAACTAACAAGCTAAATAAAGTTCAATTCCTCTTCTCCCAACCATCACACCACATGGCCACACACACCCACTTGCACACCCACATGGTCACACACACACATACATCACAATTACATGATTTCCACTTAATTCTATTATCTACAACGCATACACTTCTTCCATGACATAAAAGATAGAATTCTTATCTTATTCTTCAAATTCCGACTTGCCACAAACAAAATTTTCTCGCTCAATTAATTATACCACGTTGAAGAGGGCCTCGAACTTGACAAGAATTCAAGAAGACAAGATTTTTGGATCAAAATTGAAGAACTTGGAATTTTTTCCCCTTTTTTTCCTCTAGTATCGGTCTCTTCTTCTCTTGGAAGATGACTTAGCTCTCTTTTGGAGTCTTGAAACTTCTAGAGACATATATACCAATTAGATGATGGGCCAATTTTAATTAATGAATTAAATTTTTAAGACTTGGGCCATATCATGTGTTGGGCCTTAATTCTTTTATTACTATTAGTTAAGCCCAAAAGCTACAAGTCTTCTTTTTTTTGAATGCGCCAAAGTGCGGGATGTAACAATATTGGTAACTTTGACTTGGTCAAATAGAATTAAATGAAAACTATACTTAATTAGAGTAATTAAAATCTTTAGGGGTATATTAATATTTCAACATTTTAAAAAGTCTTTCTTCCCTTTTCAAATTTCAAATTTTGAAATTTTTCTCTTACATCTGATACAATAGATAGGACACATATTGCAACATATGACTTACCTGTTGCAATAACTTTAGCAGTTGTTAGGTGTAGGAAAGGGTGGTTATGGCGACAAAAAAGATATTGATACTGATGGTAACACCGAAGGTGGAGGTGGTGCTTATTATGGCGGTGACAGTGGAGGAGAAAGAGGTGGCAACAGTGATGGTGGAAGACGAGGAGTGGTGGTGATAAAGGGAGAAGAGGAAGAATTGGTGGTGGTGAAGGTGATGATGACAACGGAGGTGGAGGTGGTGGTTGTATGGTGGGGAGGTGGAAGAGAAAGAGGTGGCAACGGTTGTGGTTGTAGAGGAGGAAGTGGTGGTGTGGAAGAATAATTGGTGGTGGTAGAGGTGGTGAAGACTGCGGTGACGGCGGCGGAAGGGGAGGAAATGGCAACGGTAGAAGGGTAGAGTAGGTAGGGAAGGGGGAGGGGTGGGATAGGATGGATAGGACTTTTGTGTAAATAATAAAACTTGAAGTTTTTAAAATTAGTGTCATTAGGACTAATCTTAAAATTGTTACCTCTACTTAATAATTAAGCCTTGAGTCAGTCATAAGGACCATTTTATTAGAAAGTTGCTTAGCGACGTTACTGCAAACACGTGCATAGAAATGGATCTCCTCTTCAAACGACTTTGATCAATTATCAAATCTTTACTTTGAAGAATTTGCATCGATCCTAGAACACACACACGTTAATCTGCTTTTCGACGAAAGCTTAATCCACAAGTAGCAAATTCACACAAACAGCATTTGTTGTTAGATCTACTCTTCAAATGACTCACCATTTCCTCGGAGGCACAGTTGCTACTACTTACTTGTGGGGTCTTCATCGACAGCAGCACACGGTCATTTGGTGATCCTTTACCAGGTGCTACTCAGCTCATCGCCATCGTACACTACTCTGATTCAGCTTAGATACCTCACACCTGCAACAGCCCTTCCACTAAGGCAAGGCAGATCTAGATCTAAAAAGCATTTTGGGAGCTACTTGGCTATTTACGTACAAATACAAATCTCGTACCCGCCAACCGACAGCCAGTAGTGGCAAAATTCTTGAAACAAAGAAAGCAGTTGTGGTAGAGCTCGGGTCAGACTTTCTTTGCTGCTACTTTCATGATTTTGATATTTGGGGCAAATTAGTTTGTTAGCCCTAAATTTCTCTTCTTTATCTGTTTTCATGCAATATTTTTTTGTTCTATCTGTTTGCTAGGTTTTGGCTTGAGGAGTTGTAAGCTATTAAACCTTGCAAAATAGGCCATCATTGCCGCAGCCACCACCGATGGGACTACCCTACCGGAGGAGTTTCCACCCTTACCTATACTACGGAATAGGTCGTCATGGCTGCAGCCACCGTCGATGGGACCACCCCACCGGAGGAGTTTCCACTCTTACCTCTGAAAAGCAATTCAGATCCATAAAATACTAAACCTAAAGAACCAAATAAAGCCCAGTTTGCCAATATTCTTCAACCAAAATTGACCACCACCCCATAGATTAATGTTTCCCCCAAACCTGTAGTAATAATTCATAGAGAACCGAATATCACTTGGAAAGCATCGAAAGTCACATCTCTTATCATTCAAGAAAACCTACAATTTGTCATTATTGGCAAATTTTCGTATGGGAAACCTGACATAATGGAGTTGAGATGAACAATACCAAATCAATGTGGAATTGAAAGTGAATACACGATTGGCGTTTTGGACACAAGATATATTTTAATCAGTCTCACAAGTTTGGAGGACTATGTACATCTATTTTAAACATCAGCCTTCTATGTGAAAGCGAGAGAGAATTATTGGTAGATGAGAACACTAAAATGGGACCCTTGGTTTGAACCATATATTAAAACAACGATAAGAGTAGCATGGATATCCTTTCTAGATCTTCCACCTAACTTTTTTGTGAAGGCGGTAATTTTCTCTATAGTTGCAGCAATAGGTAATCCACTAACGGTAGACATGGCAACGAGGAATCAGACGAGACTTAGTTATGCTAAAGTCAAAATAGAGGTAGATCTGATTGTGAAGTTGCCACAAAGGGTTAGAATAACGGAAGAAGATGATGCGACAGGGCTATAAAGTTTAAGTGGATCTAAGTGCAATATGACTACATGTCCAAATACTATAAGGAATATTGTTTACAAGGACATAACGAACACATTTGCTAGGAAATCCATCCAGAACTGTATGATTCAAGGATTGAAGAAGAGCATAAGCAGGAGGAAAAAGAACTCAAAAATAAGCAAGGAGCGAAAGGGTAAGAAAGAAGAACGTTGACGAGTGGAAAGATTGTGGGACCAAAATACAACAAACAGGAGTGGATAGTTCGAAGGAGTAATAAATATAAGAGGGATAAATATGGGCATATAAAAGGAAGGAAGGATGTACAAAATGATAATTTTTTTGCTGCATTGGGAGAAGAGGAAGAACGAAACTTGGAAACTAATAATACAAATAAGTTTATCAGAAGCACGAAAGAATGGGTGACAAGGAATTTTGGGAGACAAGAAGAGAGGCAGCAGGTTATAATTGTAAAGGAACAAGAGAAGGGAAATCTGATATGAGGCAAACTGAGACACAACCAAAAAAAACAAAATGACAAGGAGACAAATAAAGAGGAACAAGAGGAAGGGGAAGTTTATACAAAACAAAATAAAGAAAAACAAGATGTAAAAGAGGGAGAAAACAATGGAGAAGAGGAAAAGGCTGGAACCATGGTGGTTTATGAACCAAGTAACAAGGAAATAATGCCCCTAGCAATCTAGAAAGATAATCAGGAGGGACATATTGAATCAACAGGGTTGAGTAATGAAAAGGAAGATATGGCACAAAACATAGAGAAGGTAGCTATAGAAGGGGATTTATCCTCTAAATAGATAAGCAGGCTAAAAGGATCAGATACCAAGCCAAAGAAGCAAAGGGGAGGAGAACTCAATGTGGCACAAGCTTCTTCAAGGTTTAAGAGAATGATTATCAAAAATACTAAATATCAATAAGAGCTCTAATTTGGAATATTAGATCAGTAAACACTCAAAAGGTGTTTACTAGGCTTATTAATCTTCATAAAAGAAACCAATTTTACTTTGTGGGTCTTTCAGAACCGTTTGAGGAGAAGCAAGAACTAGAAGTTTTCAGAAGGAAGCTACGGATGAAACATGTAGTGGTAAATGTGAATGGAAAAATTTAGACATTCATTGATGAAGCAATGGAAAACTCTATAGAAGGAGATGAAGAGCAGATGTTAACATTCGAACTTTAGAATCAAGGGTTAGGTACATAATCAGGTGGTACCAATTGTATATGCTAAATGTACGCAAGGTGAAAGACAAAGGCTATGGAAATCCAGGGAGGAGTTGACAGATAGTATCAATGCCCTTGGCTGATACGGGGAGATTTCAATGTAATAAACAATGTAGATGAGAAGCTAGGGGGTCTACCAGTTTTCAAAAGGGAAGTCAGGGACTTCAATCATTGTATTAATGTGTGTAATCTGGAGGATAACGGATTTAAAGAAGGTAAATACACTTGGTGGTATGGTAGAACGGATGCATAGTGTATTTTTAAAAGGCTAGATAAGGTGATGAGCAATGAAAAATTACAAGATCTCTTTCCAGTACTGGAGGTAGAGCACTTAGTGAGAAACGGATCAGATCATACACCTCATCTAATTACCTTCAAAATCACTGAGAAGATAATAGTGAGACCGTTTAAATTTCTTAATTTTTTGTTAAGAGAAAGTTCTTTTAAGGAGGTGGTAAAGCAATATTGGATAGTATATTTTGAAGGGGATCCTTTTATTTTATTCCATCATAAGCTAAGAGGATTAAAGAAAGCTTTGGCCATATGGAGTAAAGATACTTTTGGGAATATATTTCAGGAGATAACTACTTTGGAGGAAGTCATTAAAGTTCAGAAAACTCAATTTGAGATAGACTCATCAGAAGCCAATAGGGAAAAGCTTCACAAAACTCAAGGGAACTTAAAAAACAACTTTCTAGAGAGGAGGAATTCTGGAAACAGAAAGTAGGCATTGAATAGTTCAAGGACGGAGAGAGAAATACAAAGTTCTTCCATACAATAGTCAAGGGGAGAAGGAACAGACTTAGAGTGAATACAATCCAAAATGATGATGGGGAATGGTTAGAGGATCAAGAAGATATTGCAAAGTCAACTAAAGAGTTCTACATCAAGCAGTTTACAAATAAGCAGATAGGGATGAATTTGAAATGCTGAATGAAATACCAGTCGTGATTAGTGAGGAAGAAAAAGAGCAACTTCAGGGAATGCCTTCAGTAGACGAAGTCAAAGAGGCAGTTGTGGGACTAAATACGGATAGTGTAGGAGGGCCGGATGGAATGACAGGAGCTTTCTATCAGCAAACATGGGATATCACTGGAGAGGATATTTACAGTATGGTCAGATCTTTCTTTGGAGGGGAAGAGCTGTCGAGGTTTATAACTCATGTGAATTTAGTGCTCATTCCTAAGAAAGTTAATGTGAATACTTTCTCAAATCTTAGACATATCTCTTTACGTAATTTCGTGAATAAAATCTTTTCAAGAATTATTCATGAATGACTTAAGGCAGTGATACCTAAGATTATTTCTCTAGAACAAGCAAGATTTGTGCAAGGAAGGAATATAGCTGAGCATGTGCTATTAGTGCAAGAAATCATTGTTGAAATCAGAAAAAGAGGAAAGCCACCAAATCTAGTTATAAAACTGGATATGATGAAAGCTTATGACAGGGTAGAATGGATATTCATGACTAAGGTATTAAGAAGAATAGGTTTTGGGGAAAGGGTTATTGATATGGTGTTCAGACTTATCAGTAACAACTGGTACTCGATTCTACTAAATGGACAACCAAAGGGATTCTTTAAATCATCTAGAGGACTTAAACAGGGTGATCCTCTCTTACCAACTCTATTTATATTGGCAGCTGAAGTTATGACTAGATCCCTAAATGCTCTTATGGAGAAGAAGGACTTTAAGAGGGTTGGAATGCCAAGAGGTAGTCTCAAAGTGAATCATTTAGCATTTGCAGATGATATGATTATAATATGCAAGGCAGAAGTGAGAACAATGTAGATGATTACAGATACTTTGAAGAGATATGAAGATACTTCTGGGTAAAAAATAAATAAGGAGAAGAGTGTTGTTTATATGCATCATTTTGTGGCAGGAGAGAAGAAGTAGTGATAGCTGAGGTAGCAATAGGAATCCTAAGAAAAGAATTCCCTTTCACTTACTTGGGATGCCCCATATTCTATAAAAGGAAGTAGAAAGCATATTATCAGTAGATTTTACAAAGAATTGGTTCTAAAATTCAGGCATGGAAAGGAAAATTACTATCCTATAGAGGAAGAGCTATTCTAATAAAACATGCGCTCCAAAGCACTCCCATTCATTTCCTGTCAGTCATGAATCCTCCCATGAATGTACTGAATCAAGCTCAAAAAATGATGGCACAATTTTTTTGGAGCGGTTGTGTTGGAGGGAGAGGAAGACATTGGACAAAGTAGAGCAATTTATGCTTGCCAGAGAAGGAAGGGGGACTAGGATTCATATTAATGGAAGGTGTATCAATGGCCCTATTTTGCAAACTATGGTGGACTTTTCGAACAAATCCATCACTATGGAGTGAGTATATGAGAAGTGAGTATATGAGGATTAAGTATTATCGAAAGGATCCAAATAAAGTGGTGTGGAGAATAGGAAATAAAGGATCACAAGTGTGGAAGAAATGCTACAAGCCAGAGATCTTATTGAGCATCAAATCTTTTGGCTACTAAGAAAGGGATCAGCATCAGTGTGACATGATAACTGGATGGGAATGGGGAACTTGTATACCATTATAGGAGAAGACTATGAATGGGAAGACAATTACAAAAGAGTTGATAAATTAGTAAAGATGGGGAAATGGGACACAGAAGTTTTGAATGATATACTGTCACAGGAGCTAGTAGAGCATATCAGTCATAATATTCAACCTCCTAGACAAATGATTGAGTCAGATAAGCCAGTATGGATGATGGACAATAAAGGCACCTTTTCTGTGAAATCAGCTTGGCAGTATATAAGACATAAAGAAGGAGAAAACAAAATCTATAAGTGTATCTGGACAAAAGTCATCCCTTTTAAAGTGGCATTTATAATGGGGAGATTATGGAAATTCAAACTACCTGTAGATGACAGAGTGAGAAGATGGGGACGGGAAGGCCCATCTAGGTGCTGGTGTTGTGAAAAACCTACTTAGGAGACACTTGTTCATGTGTTCCTGAGATCTTTTTTAGCTAACAGGACTTGATCTTATTTTTGTTCTTTTGCAGGTTTTAACATTGAAGGACTGCACTTGAGGGAAGTGATAAAGTTATGTTGGGAGACAGATGTTAAAAGAGGAATGAGACCATACTATAGAGCTATTCCTAACTTTATAATATGGGAACTTTGGAGAAGGAGGAATAGAATGAAGCATGAGGTAAAGAAGACATCAATTCATAGATTCATTCATAATATTACCAGGAACATTTTCATGATGATACAAATGAGGAAGACTAATATGAAATGTCTTAGTAATTTGCCAGATATGATCAAAGAATTGGAATATTACAGTTCCAAAATGAAGGTAACAAGAGTATTGTGGGATTACCCACTAGTAGGCTGGCTAAAATACAATACAGATGGGGCTTCAAGGGGAAATCCAGGTATAAGCTCTTATTCCTTTTGTTTGAGGAATGAAAGAGGAGATTTACTATATGCAGAGGGAGATACTATTAAAAATACCACTAACACTGTAGCAGAGGTAAAGGCTATTTTAGAAGCATGTAAACATAGCAAGCAAGATCAACACAATAATATAATCATTCAAACAGATTCTATGCTATTGTACAAGATTCTAGAAGGAAAATGGTTATGTTCCTGGATAATCGCAGAGATGGTGACAGAAATCAAAACATCCTTACAAGACAAACAACATACATTCCAGCACATTCTAAGGGAAGGAAAGCAACTAGCAAACTACTTGGCAAACATTGCAATCGATAAAGGAGGGTGCAACTATCAAGATTTCAGTAGTTTGAAAGTAGCAGAAAGAAAGATCATTAACAGTGATAAACTAAAATGTCCCTATTTGAGAGTAACTCCAGCAAAGGGATAGAGGGGACAGGGAGGTTCAAAGTGTTAGGTGTTTTGTTTTTGGCTGTTTATTTATTGTATACTCATTAATTCATCAATAAAAGACCAAAATTTAACCAAAAAAAATCCTTGAGTCACTTTTTCTTAATTTTGAAATTCTTTTGTCACCCACCCTTAATTGAAATTCTTTATATTGTTGCTTAGGATTCATAATTATATGTTTGAATCTTTTGTTGTCACGCTGCTTTAAACAATAATCTATGGCAAAAACGCCAGCATAGAGCAAGATAATACTTAATATTTATTGGCAAATTTGCAAACAAAATTTAGAATTGTTCTGTTGGTTTGGTTAAGATTTTACTTACAAGTAGTGTAGGGTTTTAATCTACTTATTCACAATTCATTTTACAATTAATGGGCTTGAACTTGTATCCCTACAGTGGTTAATCTGAGCTTTAACCACCTGAACCACAAGGCTTAATATTTCTAAAGGTACCACTAATATTTGTATATACATGCATATTCATCGTACCATGGAAATAATTAGTAAGTATGCAGTAGCAGCTTGCTATCTTGCAGACACTGGATAAGTTAAAAGGTTGTAAATGGAGAGTCATCTTGCATATGCAGAGTACAATTTTTTCTAGCAGGGCCCCTAAGTTTGTTCCTAAATGAAAAGTATTGTAACATCACCATCAAGTACATGGCAATAAACACAAAAACTACATAAATTCAAAGGGCCTTTTCGTCAATTTCCACTTATGGGAAGTTCCTCCATTTACTCTTATTAATAAGAAGTAAAATATAAGTATGTCACACATTAAATTTTATTTACTTAGTCAACTAACTTTCTAAATTCATAATTAATTTTTATTTTGAAGTAAAAAATATCCGATTGATTTATTACACTGGTAAAATAAAACATGACCATACATTAAAACTTAATTATGTTATGATAGACAAAAAGATTCTTATAATTTCTACGTAATAAGTCCAGTCTTTTTCATCATCTAATACTTTCATCTCCGTTCATTTGAAGAAGTCCGATTGAGAATCTCTTCTGTCGAAATCATCGCTGAAAAACTTTGTCCGACTTCAATCATCGGTAAGTATAAAGTTTTACCTATTTCTTTTTCCGTTTCTATATCATTGATTGGATTATATGACTCTCTTGATATATATATATATATATATACCCAAATTGGGACATGTGTGTCTTCTTTATTGCTTGTTTTCTTTTTCCTTATTTCTCCATTTTTATTATTAAAGATTTTTGTGATGTAAGTGTTTAATCACATCGAATAGTTAAATGTATGTTTAATAATATGATAAGATTTGGTTCATAGGACGAACTCTTGAATGTTACGGAGAAAATAAGGCTTAAAAATTGTGACCAGGGCATAAAAGTTGTCGAAGGACACTATTGTCATGCCCCGAGCTAAGAGAAACCGGCACTTGATGTCATTGTTGGATCGAGCGTACCCATAACATGGCATTAGACATGAACATACATCTAGACATGAGAAGAAACATAGTTTAAAAGTATTTGAAGAGACTAGTCTTGTAAAAGAAGCACTTTGCATAAATGTAAGTAAGAGTACTAAAATTATTTACAAAAGACACAAAGGTCCTAATTGAAGCATACCTTTGTCTATCTATAAAACCTCTAAACATAATTGAGTAATTTCTACCGGTACAAGGCCCCCGTCATACCTTAAAAACATAATCATAAAATACTAGAAAACTTTAGACAAAGCCTTTAGAAATAGAGAGGGGCTCACCAATAGCAGAAGGCATGTGACCTAGCAAGCGATCTGATCATATGTCATTGTACCTGATTCTGCATCAATTAAAAAGATGCAGCGCCCCAGCAGAAGGGACGTAAGTACATGTTGAATAGTACTCTGTATGTAAAATAGTAATATAACTGACATAAACCACCATGTGAGCATATGGAGTCCAATCTTAGCCCAACCAGTTAAGTCGTCTCATACCTTGACGGGTATGAGACATACGTGTCTATGTCATGTGGATCCATAACAATCCCTTACTAAGGGCATAAAGAATTAGTCTTCCGAACCAATGGTACGATCCTTACCTACGTTAGCAAACATAGTTTCATGTGTATGCCTTCTCGGTTAACTATTTAGCTCCCTTAAGCTCATGTGTTCATGGATTAGCTCGAAGGCTCATGTTCATAACTTTCAAGGACCATTGTTCATTAATTATGTTCATATCATCATGCCATGAGCTTACAATGCATCTATTATAACCTTGCATTCATGGGAGACATATATCATATCATAATATTGTAGTCAAGGAAAAATATGATAGCATCATATGACTTACATTTGGGGAATTTCATAGTTCATAATTCTAGGGTTCATAACATAAGAGTTTTTAAGAAATCATTAGATTTAGTTTTCAAGATAGAAATAGTTACTTTCATAATCATTCATAATTTTATGGAGAAAATCTGGTAAAACTAACGGGGGTAAGAATCTTCATGGGAATAGAAGGATGCTTTCATGGAGGGTTCGTGGGATTTTATAAAGAATCAAGAACAAGTCGAGAACATAGATTTTCATTCTAACCCTAACTCATTCATGGAAGACATTCTAAAAACATGGAAACGTAATTCGTGGGGAAGAATAAGATGTTCTCACATATAAAGACAACCTTATATACCTTGAATCACTCCAATAAAACTCTAGCATTTGAGAAGAATCTAAAAAATCCATCCCTGAACCTTGAGATGAGTTCTCTTAGAAACCCTAGGACTTGATCATAGATTGTTGATTAGGATTCATAATTATATGTTAAAATCACTAGAAAATCATGAGAATATGCTTACTTTGATGTGGAAGAAAGTATAATCTTCTTAATAGATGTTTGGTCTTGTTAAGAATCAAGTCTTCAACTCTAGGAGTGAGTTCTTGAGAAGTTTTCCTAATATGCTATGATTTGCATGAGTAGAAGGTATTAATTTGTGTTTTGATGAAGGAATCATCAATATTCTATGGCTAAATTTTACCATGGATGAACCTTGAATAAAGTTGGATTTTTGAGAACTTCTCTTTTTAGGATAAATTTTCGGACTTGGGAGGTGAACCACGACATTGGGGTTCTTTTATAATACTTCTGATGTGCACTATCATGCAGGTTATGTCTCGGGTGCGCAGCAAGCACGCATCAAGGTAGTAGCCACATATACAAAAACATGCATGGTAGCGCACGCAGACGCGCATCAAGGGGGAATGTGTGACATATACCAAAACTATAGTAGCACAGTAGTCTTTTTATATTGCTTTCAAATATTTATAACATAAAAATAAAATTTCACAACTTCACAGCCTAAAGTGAATATATTTTTCAGGCATTTGGTGCTGAATTTACATAGGGTGTGTTTGGGAATTATTTTGTGTTTATTAGGTTGCATAATATTTCAGCCTAAAAGACTTGTGTCTTAAAAAAAATAACAAAATCTATTCATTGTGCAGTTGTGTGCATAGCTTAGCTTTATACACGCACACAACTTGAGCATCATGGACATATTTATATAGTCGGACGCAGCGTAATGATATTAGATTTAGAGCCCGTTTGGATTGGCTTTAAGTTGATCAAAACCAACTTAAAGCCTTTTTTTAGCTTTTGGACGTGTTTGCCTAATGATGACTTTAAGCCATAAAGTTCTTAAAGTCAGTCAAAAATAAAAAGTTAGGATTCCTAACTTTTTATTTCCAAAGTGCTTAAAGTCATTTTCTTTGACCGTGGAAATTACTTTTATATCCCTTGTATTTTAACTAAATTCTCAAACTACCTTTTTTTATTCTTTTAACCCAAAAATTCACATCATAAGCACTTTTATCCAAACACTCAACTGCTTATTTAAAAAAATAACTTTCAACACTTCAAAGTTCTAAAAGCACTTCAAACATAAAAGTTACTTTTTTTAAGTCAATCCAAACGGGCTCTTATTTGAATTCATTACTTTAGACGCATAGTATAAATGGAAAAAAATCACTAAAATTACAATACAATACTCCCTCAATTTCAATTTATTTGTCTTAGTTACATATATCGTAAGTACCAAAATCAAAATTTATCAATAACTCAAATACCAAACTTTGTGCTAATGGTTGTGCAAATTGATCTAGTACATAGTGTTTTGACTCAGGTGCATATTGTGCAAGATGGATTCAGGGGATGGTTCTGTTCCAAGGAGGAGGACTAGACAACAATCTTTAAAATATATGGTTGAGTTAATTGAGAAGAGGAACAGGTTGAGTCAAAGTGGTAATCCTACTACTTGTTCTGTGAATATTGGAGAGGACATGAGTTGTCCTTCGGAGCAAAAGAACAATGAAGGAGGAAAAAAAGAGTCAAATGGGGGTTTAGTACCTCAGCTTGCTGTTGAGGGTGAAATTCACAACTCACTTTCTAAGTCCAAAAAGAAGAAGCTAAAACATAGAACTTGTAGTAGCCCGATTATCATTAGTGATGATGAGGAGTCTAAATCGTCGTCTGAAAAGGACTGTGAGGTTGACAAACTCACTCTTACTGAAGAGAAGGAACAGGTTCCTGTCAAAGAAACACTTCCTTTAACATTCCAGTTTGAAGACGAGGAACCTCTTCCACCCGAGAAAGAAGAATGGGAAAAGGAGACTGACGATCTCTTTGCTGAAATGGACATGTGTATTGGCTTTACAAGTCCATCTGTTTCACCGATGCAGATTGAAAACCTAAGTGGCTGTCAGATGGGGAACCACCATCTTATTCTAGATGAGGAAATTGGACTCATCTGTGAAGTTTGTTTCCACGTGCATTTGGAGAGCAAGTACATCTTCCCTCCTTTTGTAAGTATACGAGTTTTGTCCTTTCTTTTTCAATCAGGAACCAAATTTACAGAAGTAAATAGAATTCGTTTGTGAAGTTTCGTTGTCCATAAATTAATATTTATACTTGATAGCTCTGGTTAAATGATGTTCTTTTTCCCTCCTTATATTTGATTTTTATGAATTCTGCTCTCCTCTTTATATTTTTTTCACTCTCAAATTCATGAACTTGTGCTATCTGCAGGCTCAGAGAAGTCAAGGGAGGTATTGAAAGAAAATATTTTGGAGAGTCGTCTTCACTCTTGGATGTTGACGGCTTCAGATTTTCTGATTCTTCTGCAGTCCAGGATTCTCTAATTTATGGAGAAGGAACTATGAACGTCAAAGATTACTTTTTTGGTAATCTGTATTAATTTAGTGCCATGGAACTGTTTCTTTTTGTACTCCTAGAGAAATTTTCCATAACATGAGCTGAGGATTCTCCTCATGTTTGATTGAGGAATAAGCTTTGGTTCACTGAAGATGTTGGATTCATCATTTGGATTTTACTCCTCAACCGATTATAGTTTTCGTTAAGACTTCTTAGAAACTGCATCAACTTACTTTGTTCTGGATGTGTTGTGTCTTATTACCCTCGACTTATATGAAGGTTCCATACAAAATGAAGCATTTTGCATAATTCATGTGTGTTGAAATATGAATGCTTAGATATCAATGCTGTAAAAATGACCTGTATTCTGCTACTAGTTACATCATCTTCTTGTTGTAGGAAAGAACAGAAAAAAGAAACAAAAACCGCGCAATGCATGACCTCTCTAAGAAACAAGCAGCAAAACTACTAGAAATCCTTGGAGAATAGCCAGTACGATATACAATAAATTCTTGTGCAACAGCATCACTCTACGACCGTCATCAATCATCAAAGGAAAATGGCACTTGTCATCGGATGGATCCTTATGAGTTACCATAGCCAAGCCTTGGAAATCACAATCCAAACTGTTTTGGTTTTTGAATTGATAATACATATTGAAAGCATAGGAAGCATTTCCTTGTGCACTCAGATGATTACAAGAAGAACCATAGCCCAAAGTCGTACAATCAGAATGACTACACGCGTAATCAACACTCTTTGCCAAGTAAGTTTGTGCATCTTTTGGTAGGTGTGGCTTTAGTATACACCACTTTTTATGCATATAACTCACACCTTCTACTGCAGCGAGCAGCTTTTCAGATAAATCTAGCTCATATTTGGGCTTACCATCAAACTCAAATATTCCCCAATGCCTCTCAAAGTTACCAGGAGCAATGCTTTTAGTATTCTCATCAATAAGGCTGAACAAGTAAACGTCGATTTTCCCCTTCCTTGCAGGGGTTCCTTCTCCACTTAGAACATGTTGAATCAACCCTTGGTTAAATCTCTGCGCATTTTCAATATTTGCATTTTTATTCCCATCCGTTGGCCATCCTACTTCTCCGACTATGATTTTCATGTCGGAAAAGCCAGCTTTCTTCAAAGACCAGGCAAGAGTATCAAAATTGGCATCAAACACGTTAGTATAAAGATAATCTCCATCTTTCATAGGCTTGTTTGTTCCGTTAAAGAAGGCGTACTCAAATGGAAAGTAATCGTTTTCATAGAGACTGAGGAAAGGATAGATGTTAACAACAAACGGTGCATCATTTGAGTGGAGATATTGGACAATTTGAATGGCTAAATCACGTATTTCTGGCCTGAAATCACCTGCTGAAGGGACAGGATTCGAGTCAGGGGAGTAGTAAATGTCCGCGTTTAAGGGGACGACTGCTTTCACCTCTGGCCCTAATCCAGCATGATTGATGGCTTCTTGGACATTTCGCAGAGCTGGAAAAGTGGAATGTAGATAAGTGCCATTGTATGTTTGAAGAAAGGGCTCATTTCCAACTGCTACATACCTGCATTATCAAGCAAATTTTGTGTTAATACTCTTGATTTGAATAAAAGAAAATGACAACAAGTTGAATCTTAATAGCTGAGTTGGCTGGTGGGGGCGGAGTGGGTCGCAGAGGCATATCTAGAATTTAAGTGGATGTACCATTATGTAAGATAAATGTTTGATTTCGATTTGGATTAGTTTTTAATCTAAACATGAACACCCCTAGTGTGTATGGAAGAGAAGAGGACGGAGAGGCGTATCTAGAATTTAAAATTATGAAAGTTAAGTACCACTACCTTTAAGATAAATGTTTGATTTGATTATATAAATTTTTATAGTGACAAAAAGTTGACGACCAAATTAGAATTAGTACTATTATTACAACAAGAAATCATCATTCATTTTATTATTTCCCTCAACGAGTGTTCATACTTTAAAAACTATCAATTATAGTATTATTATTTACAATTTTAAGTACCTTACC
The DNA here is from genome assembly GCF_947179165.1 of Solanum dulcamara. Lineage (NCBI taxonomy): Eukaryota > Viridiplantae > Streptophyta > Magnoliopsida > Solanales > Solanaceae > Solanum > Solanum dulcamara. Next base: position 10,279,526 of record NC_077238.1, read on the forward strand.
TTCCATATAGCAAATTAAACAACCATTAAAAAAGATTTTCTATTTTTAAGTTCACTTTTCTTTGACAAACACTTATTTTTTATCGGTGATGATTTTCACTTAGTTGTCATGATTATTTAAAATATTTGATCAAAAATATATTATCAATTAAAAAAATAAAATAGACTTAATTTTTTTTTTAATTTACCCTCAATAATAATTGTTCTTTAAAGTAAACAATATACTTGCATATATTTTTGTACTTTTGGAACTCCAATAATATAGATAAGGATAAATAGTCAAAAAAAATTACTTTCTATTTATGTTAATTCAAAAAATACAAATAGAGAGAGAAAGCATGGTAACCGTAGAAGCCACGATGAAAATAACTAAAAAGAGGACAAGTCTCTAGAGGGGAGAGGGAAGCATGGTTTCACGTAAACATATCCGTCCACATAAAACCACACTTGGAGGTGGAGTGGGGGTGGGGGGTTGGGGGGTGCTCATCTAAAGAAAGTAAAAAAATTGACTATGTCCATGCAAGAAGCGAAACATAAACCACAACAACATACCCAGTGAAATAGGATATATTGTATGCAGATCTTATCACTACCTCATGGAGATAGAGAGGTTGTTTCTGAAAGAAGTGAAACTTATTGGATTGAATTAATTAACCTGATTTTGACTCCATGAGTGTAAGCATAAGCAGAGACATTGGCATCAATCCAAGAAGCAGCCATCCCAGGATTAGTGCTCATATCTTGCAACATATAGTTAGGAATTGCAAGCATCACTTCAATATCACTACCTATTAAAGCACTCAAAATCTTGTCATCTGCTTCAAACAGTTTTACTTTGTCAAATCCATTTTGTTTAAGCATCTTCACTACACTCTCTGCTGCCAACTGATGAGATGCCATAGTACCCCAGTTCACTCCCACACTCAAACATCTCCGCGCCATTGTTATTATAAACACTAAGGCTACAATTCCCAAAATCAAAATATGCCTACAACCTACACCACTCATCATCATTTACTTCTAAGGAATATATGCACACACACGTTGAAGATGAATCTCTTAGTGAAGAAACCTCAACGAGAAGGATGAAAAAAGAATGAAAAATGCCATGAGAGAAAAATCCATTTCTAAATTAGTAGCCAGCGAAAAAAGCCATCTTGCACTTCCAAAAGTTATCAAATTGAAATATATATACATATAAATATATCTTTTTCTTTTAATATTAGTATTTTATTTTTACTTTTTTCTTTTTTTGAAGGGGCAGATTGGATAATGGAGGGGAAAGGGAAGAATTTGATGAGAATCCAGACTTTATATCAATGAAGATTATATCACTCAAAAGTTAGTTTGTTTGTCTTTGCTTATGTGCTTTGTTTAGTTTTATGTTGCTCTGTATAATGTATTATTTCCTTAGCAATCAAAGAGGAATTTAGCATACTTGAGTCATAAGAAAGTGTTAACAGAAAGAACTGGCAATAAAAGTCAAGACTAGAGCCTGAATGGACTTATTTTAATTAGCTTATAATTTAAAAACTACTTATAAGTTTTTAAAAAATAAGTAGGTGCAGCCCAAAAAAAAAAATTGACTTATAAGTTGTTTTCAACTTATAAGCTGCTTAAAATAGGTCCATCCAAACAAACTCAATTATTTTTTGAGGCTTATTTTAAGCACAAAATGACTTTAAGTTAACCAGACAGACACTCAAAAAAATTAAAAACAACTTATAAGCGGCTCTTAATCTCTTTACATAAAAATATTTATGTTAGTCACTTCCATTATCATCTGTAATCTCTCACCATATCAGTTTCTTTCCTTCTTTTTTTTATATCATTAGTGTCCGGGCAAGCAATAATTCTATCTATCAAGACTAAGACATACGGAAAGAATCGATTACCTAGTGTGTATTAACATAAAATGATGACATAAATCTGATGACAAATGTGTGACTTGGTGGGGGCAAAATAAAATAAAGTAATAGAAAAGATACGACCCCAGAAAAAGTTGAAGAGGTAATTGACTCTTTTCTGTAAGGATATTGAAAAGAATCATAGACAGTGCCCAACTTTCCAACCAAAATCTACGTGTTTTAAGGCTCATGCAACCTTTCAAATTGTTGTTTACACTTCCTTTTTCATCAAAAGTTACATGCTTTTTGTAGCTTTTGATTTTCAGAAAAAGTTGGCTCAAGACTCTGGTGCAATTCCTATTCAAGCAGATATACATCTTGCAAAAGATATAATTCCTCCGTCAACATCCACAAGTATTGACTGTGTTGTCCATAGGCGAAAACCATCATGGACAGAGAAAGTTTAAGGGCCATGGTCGAGGTTGGTGACTTCCCTTGCACGTATAGAGTACCTATAAGGTCAGCTCAAGTTCAATGCCAACGTCATAAATTGTGGGAGTGAGGGCCTGAGTTCACACAGACCCCTATTGCAAGATTCATAAAAGAATAAAAGATGGATTTCATAGGTTATCACTTTAAAGAGTACTATTTCTTAAATTAAAGGTTGAGCATTTTACAAATAAATTTCCAGTTTACAGGAATCCAGATACGAAGATTCATTTTGTTTCATGATTCTCGCCCTGAAGAGTATCGTTGTTTACCCTAATCATCAGTGCATGTTTCTTCCGGTAATCTGAAGCTTAAACAAAACATAGCCTGCATAAGATAGGAAAAAGAACAGCTCAGGGGCATAAACATACAAGTATATACACGTAATGAACAAAATCAATGCTGCCACTCCTAAAAAGTTGTCCTCTATTTAACTTTTACCTTATTTGGAGCAACATCTCTAACCCTGTGAAATACAGGGTTTTGGACTCTGGCTCCCAGGGCAGACTCTGCCACCTGCAAGTCAACAAATTGTGAAGATCATAACAAGTGAACGTAGACTAGCCGAAATAAATGAAAGATGGGAATAAGTACATTGTGAGGGTAGATTTAGTAGCACTAGGAGGATTCAATGGCCTGGTAAAGTAATAACTGAAAGCATTAATAACCAACTTGACCTGTGATATGCTATGTCCAGATATATTGAATACTATGCAAGCTGCAGCATGCTTGACAGATTAGCCAATCTAGTTATTCAAGGACATGGTAAACACTAAAAGCAACTGCATTAATCATCAACAATCATGTATTATATTAACTACACCTGCTATTTACTAACCCGTTGACATGCCTGGGAACTTTGCTATTTCGATTTTGCTACTAAAATTGCAAATCATTGTTCAAGTCATGCACTTGTTCCATTATATCATCAACGATACTAAGTAAATTTCAAATACTCCTGTGGGCAGCAATTGAAAATGTAAGAGCATGGCTTTCATCCTCCCCATAGTTGACAAGGTTTTGGATTAATGACGATGATAGTCATTTGATTTACTTTATTTTCATGACATGAAAATTAGGAGAAAGAGAGAGAGCATTGCTGTCAATAAATCCCATAATGAGTAAAAGGCTATTACAGTATTACTAACTTATTCAGTGGGTAGTTTACATTTTTGTGCTCTCCCCAATCTGGAAAAACAAAAGAAGAGAGATCTATAAGGCTTTAATACAACCTTGCAATGTTAGCCTATGTATTAATACCACAGTGGCCTCTTAAATGGATTATACTTATCAAAGTTCACACTGGATGAACAATCTCGAGCATCTTATCCAGTACCAGCTTAATTTAATCAAAAGAAGACGCAATGTTCATTGTTAAACCAAAAACGATGTATTCAGAGCAAACCTAATTGATATCATTTTTTTGGTAAAACACCTAATTGATATGCTTATTTCAGCTTTTTGAGACAATAAAATAACAGAGAATCACACCACCATTTCTTAATTTCAGATGCTGCTTTCAAGCATGAGAAATAAGTGGAATACTACAAGTCTAACTGTCAAACTGAAAAGAAAAGTCAAAATAGAACAAATTAGCTGTTGGACTAGTTATTACCGAAATTATGTAGTCTTCTGTTTCACTTGCCCGTATGAAGCAATAGCAGTGAATCCAGGGTAGAGATCCTTTCCAATACCTCCTTCTAATAAGGCCTCTAAAGGCATCTAGGGAAAGAAAAAGAAACTATTAATTGCCTTTGAATTATAATACATCAGTAAATATCAATGCCTGACAACAAGACAAGAAGTTCTGTTTAACAGCTTTGAAAGAATCACATGCCCCAGAAACACAAGATACTAAACGAGAAAATGCATCCATAAAACACAACTATAACCTGGTATAGGGCTTAAAGTAACATCAGTTCTATTTTTATTACCGTAAGAGGTGACTTAGTTGAAATAGAGCATGCTAAGTACAACAAATGGATTTTTCTTTTCTTTTAATGACAAGGGAAACACGCAGCTGCTACCCTTTGGGTGCAGCCAGGGTAAAAACCCCGCTCCTATGCAATAGCTCATAAACCACACGGGAAAGGTAACCCGCACTAGCCAAGTCCGGTGCGACGAGCTCGACCTAGAAGGCAAACCCCTTGCTTTCGCTGGCAAGACGTTTCGAACTTGAGACCTCCAACAAGGAAGTTACAAGCCCAAACCACTGGACCACCCTGAAGGATTCGTACAACAAATGGATTTGATTGACACAGTTTATTGCATCACAAGCTATATTACCTTCATAAACTTTGTAAATGAATCACGGTATGAACTGATGAACAGCAAATGTATATAGTTTTAAATACTTTTTACTTTCTCATTTCGGTGCAGAGATAATGATTGGTTCTGACATTTGGGCACCAGTTCTATGACCTATCACCAAAAAGTAAACATTTTGCAATACTTTGGCCAAAGAAGCTGTGGGTGGGCAAGCTTCTCACATTTCCCTCTTATGGAAGTTTGTAAATTGGTTGGATTCTAATATTAAGACACTAAGATCAAAATATTACCACTGATGCTTAAAACCCTGTCAGAATTATATTGGATACTTGCACTATGATCTACATATAGTATTAGAAAGAGACGTCCAACATACTAGGATAAAGACAGCTGACAAGCATATAATGTCGACCTCAGTTCAAAGATATGATGTTGACAGGGAGATATGGTCATAGTACACTTACCAAGAAACTCCAGAGCAGAAGCTGGTAGGTTCATGATCACATGGTCCACATGCTCCGAGGGCTTTGTGTTCAATGACTCGGAACCCTTCACTCTCTTATTTGGACCTCTTTTTCTCCTACCAGCAACATAAACACCATCATTGACTGCAGACCTGCCTTCTCCCTCTAATCCACCAAATGAACAAATTCAGTTATTTGTGTTCAAAGCATCCCAAAAGCATGGTATTTATAGAAACATTAGATTCAGCATTTGGACGTAAATAAACAGAAAATCATCTCTAAATTTAATATACATCACCAATTACAACTAAGCACACTAGAGCATATATCATATCTTACCAGCCCTACCTTCTTGAGGGCTCTCTGCACGTCTTTTCACAGAAATCACACTCAAATCTTCCATCACAGATGAGTCTCCGAGTCCTGCAATGTTGCATGATGGTCTGTCAGGTACTTCTTTGACCTCATCTGCAAGGGTGGTTCAGATTAATGCATGAGATGCTTTGTGGGTAAGATAACCAGTATATAACTGAATAGTGCACATACAGTCTTCAGATAGTTCCTCCCTATGTGCCTGGCCACTGAATTTCTCAGAGCAATCAATCTCAGCTTCTGCATTGCTTCCATTGCAGGGTACAGCTATGAGCTGAGAAATAAATTTCCTTGCATCCATATTGTATGGGAAAACTAGATGATCAACCTTGCTAATTTCAGCATTAGTTTTGAGAAAACGAATGCTATCTGGATTCAAATCATTTGCATAGACCGCACATCCTTTCTGTGCTGCAGGAATAGCAAAAGGACCAATGCCCGCAAACATATCACATACAGTCTCCCCTGCCTGGAATTTTGAGACCAGCCTTATATGCTCATGTTCCAGTCTAGAATTCCAATACACCAAGCTATAATCAAGCTTGAAAGTTGCTCCGTATTGCTTCACTTCTGTGACCATATCATCTTTGCCAGCCAGTATCTCAAATTTTGGCACACGAAATTCATTGGTAATGGTTCCAACTTTATTCACAACTGTCTGGATCCTGGGGTAGTTTTTCTGCAAGGATCAGGAATGAATAACTTATTCAAATTAAGAAGACTGGTGACTTGGGAAAGGAAGAAAAAGGGTAGCATCCTCTCACTAAAAGTGTAATAATGATAGAAATATCATCACATGGATGCCTGGACATAAAGTGAAGGAGATGGAGGGAGGCACTCTGGATCTAATGCAAATGAGGTAAAATCAAGTGTCTGGCACCAAAGATAATGTTAAGGAAAAGCAATTTCATTCAGAAAGAAAGACCCTTAGTTTAGGAAAAAGAAAAATTAAATATCTCATACTCATGAATTAGTTCAAAAATACTAAAGGTGAAGAAGTTAAATGTGATGCTAAACAACTCACAAATGAAAACATTTACATCGCACTATAGCAGAAATTCATTTAAAAAATGAATTTTGAAAGAAAACCAAATGTACTTTTAACTCTTTTTTTCATGGAAATAGCTAAATGGAAGATACACTGATTGAGGCCATAAATTACAAAACATACATCATAAATAACTTTGGCAATCATGTCCTTGTAAGGAAGAAGCTCATCACTTATATTCAAATGAGCAATGTGACCTGCACAAGTACCAAGTCAATTAATTAGGGAACTCGATTGGAAGGTCAGAGTGTTGAAATTCTGACTTTGAATTAAAGAAGCATCGAAATTTAGTCAAGGAAAAGAGACGCACAACACGAGATTCTCTATAACCTATTCAAAGAGTACAGAAAAGATAAAGAGAGAAAAATGTTGGATTAAAATACTTAACTATTGTCTCAAATGATGATGGTACGTCAAGGCCGGGGGGCAGAATCTGCTTTAATATATGATCTGCAAATGAAGTTCTAGTTATAAAGAAGCGATTGGTGAAAATAAGCCAACTAGTAATATCCATCTCAATTGTTGGATTTGAGATGTACTAAAATACACACATATTATACGTATGAACTCAAGGAACACTGTTTTTAATTATGTTACACGGCTGAAGTGTTACACACTATATAGGAAGGCAAAGCCTGTGAAGATTAGCTTCTAAGGTATTTGAGATACATACAACCACACACAAAATAGTTATCTGACTTTTGGCTAGAAACATATGTTTTAAGCTACATTTCGCCTCCTATTTTGAATGCTTTAGTTGTGTTTAAGTTTGAATCTGAGCACTTTATACTTAATATGACTGCTATGTAAGATATGATTTTGCGCAAAAGAAGAAATTTGGAGATAAAACGGATGAGCTTGACCAATGACTCAGGGCACCACAGCAATTTCAGCAGTTCACACACAGTTGGGTTTGAACTTGAGCAATGACTCATGGCACCATAGCAGGCTTAGTAGTTCGCACATCATGTCTACTTTCATCATCTTTATTCATGATTTCTTTTTTTGATAAGGATCTTTGTTCGTGATTTCAATACAGTTGTTTTACTTGTATATCGTATCTATACTTGTATTGCTATGATGAGGGGTCTGTATGCGACTTGCCCCAGGAGTAGGCTGGTGAGCAAGTCGATCTTGCTGGGCCTCTTAGACTCCCATTTACTGCATATGGGCAGGTCTAGTAGGCAGAGATCCAGTAATGCCAGCCAGTTGCCAGTTCTATCCAGTTGAGGTGAGCCACCATTAGTCCGTGGATGCGGCTTCAGCTTCTATCCCTTATTTTCAGTTGGTGACTCTTTAATTGAGCTGTGACTTGTATCAGTCATATTCAAATTCTAGCGCTCCATTAAATAGTCTCTAGTTGGGTGGTTTGGGATGTTTTACACCGACTCTTGTAATATGCTTCCACACTTAATTCTATTTGAGACAGTTTTAGTAGTTTTATTTCTTTCTTATTCTTCATTATGAGCAAGTTTTTTTATCAAGTTCATTATGAGCATGTTGTAGCTAAGAGGGTTCACCTATAGGCTATGAGTAGTGGCTTGTTGGGTACCATGTCGCGGCCTAGATCCATATTTTGATCGCAACAAACTTGGTATCGGAGACTAGGTTTTCAATTTCCTTGGTGTCATGGGGCAGTAGGCTTACTTATGGGGTATGTAGGATCCCATACTTATAAGCGAGAGGATACAGAGGCATTAGGATTAGTTTCCCCACAATCACTCTTCTCTTGTGCTATTGTGATTGAAGAACGATGGTGACATTCTTCATTTCCCTTCGTGCGCGACATTGGGGAAACACATCCACAAATTGAGGGAACCGACGACAGAGGATGTCATGCAGAAGTTTCAATTAAGGGTATAGTTCGTCCCTTATTCAGTAAAACAAATGTTACTGGGTTTGGGTTGCTAGTCACAGTATACACAATTTTTAGCGTTTTTATGATTTTCGCACGATACACAATTTTCAGTGCCTTTCTACTATTTCCTTTTATTTCAAGTGAGCAACATTTGTGAAAATGCAAAATGTTACCAAACTGAGCTTTGAAATCGTTCCTGTTCTGCTGACACTGTTGATAATGTGAATCCACTATGATTTGGTGCAACTGAATATCAACTCAGAAAAGTTCACATGATTTCAAAAAAGTATACAGAATGAATAAGAGAGAAAGTGGAGACATCCATTGGGAACTAGCCTCCGGACTATTAAAGTAAAAAGGATTGCAGTATTGCAAGACAAAGACATACAATATCAGGAACTGCAAGGAGATAAAGGACTTGTATTTCAACTTATTCTGGAAGAATCATTGCTGACCTGCACTCCAATAAGAATAGCCAAGTGTCAGTGAATAGGCAGCAACTTCAAACTGACACAGGCCTTTCAGTTCAGCAAGCTTTTGAACAGGAATATCAGACAAGTCTGTCAAATAATTGGCCAAAAAAGTAGGCAGGTTAGCAAGAAGTTGTAGGTGACAGTAGTCAGAATGTACCAGCATTCTAAGTAAATTTGCATCTCAGACATCTAAAGGAAACAGCCTTTACCCCACAAAAGGTAGGGGTAAGTTTTGCATACATCCAACCCTTCCCACACCCAGCTTGTGGGACTACATTGGGTGTTGTTGTAGACATCCAAAGTTAGTAACGGTGACTTCCAGGGTACAACATTTGAATGAGAGTATGATGAGAGATAACACGGGAAATGAACAAAAGCCACAAGTAACAGAAATGGGGATAACGAGTCATTAAAATGATCAGTTAATGAGTAACAAAGTTACTTAAGAACAATGTGTTAGATAAAATTTCCTACAACCAATAATTGGTTGAGAACAAGGTGGCACAGACAATATCCACACACAACTTTGTTTTACTTTGGTAAGGAGAAAGCCTATACCAAGCAGAGAGTTGCATGCTGAAGAAATACACCACTTATCTGAAATCTAAATCAAGGCATGCCGTGAACTGTAATCCCACATTATCTTGCCTAAGCTGGCAATGAACGTGATAAATTTTAAGCATAATGTTAGCTGACAGCAATCTGGTCAGCCAATAAGATGCCAAATTTTCATCAGAGAATCAAGATATTCTGATTCTGTGTCTTATGTGAGTAAACTCTTTAGTTGTTTCTCATTCTTTTTTATCGAAAGGCATTGAAGAGCACAATTTGGGTGTCCCCATAGCAGAATTTGTTTTCCAAGTCACGAAATGAGAATGCTCATGCTCAGGTTTTGATTGGAGAAATAACAAGAAGCTGCTTCCATGCATGAAAGACGTTAAAACCATCAAATCTTAATGGAAAAGAAATTTCAATTTACACCAGATATCTGGAGGATATTTACAGAGACCATCTGTCATAAGTAACATAAAAACGAGATGTTTAACATCATTTACCTGGGTTTTTTACTTTTTCTGAGAAAATCATGTAACGGGTGTTTTCATTTGTTGGATCCTCAGTGATAGGCTTTAAGCGTGGCCTGTCAAATAAATGCCTACAAGAAATGATCTTTGTCACCAACAACGCAAAAGAAACGTTAAAAATGTAAATGAGGCCCAGACCCGCAGCAAAGGAGATACCACTAAATATTTGAAAGTTGAGTGTTTGGTTGTTCCAGAAGGTGTGTGCTCTAAATCAGAAAATTAACAATAAAAACAGGTGTGAGGAAAAGTGTGACCTTTAAACAACATCTAATATTGAGTTTCAGATATGTCTCTGCGAGGTATTTTCACAAGACATTGTACTGTAAATTAAAGGAGAATTCATCAACAGGTGGGGAAAAGGAGAAAAGCAATGGAAAGTAGTACATATTTAAGTCACTTATGAAAAGCTAGTTAGTTCCAAAGCTGAGTGCACATCAAGGCTTTCAAATCATCAAATTGGAATTATAGCGAACATTAAGTTCTCAAACTATGTTTCACTTAAAAGAATCAAACGTGGAAAGAAATATTTACTTTTGAAAAAAAAAAACAGATATATATGGCATGCCTTAAGTTGAATTTCTCATTAACTTGACAGCAAATGTAAAAGAGGAATATCATAAAACTCATACACTGTTATCAAGGATCACTGTTCATGTAAGAGATCATACATATACTTTATTTTATCAATATCAGAACATTATAACTAAAGTGCCAGCACCCCAAAAGTTCTTTTTTCTATTTTGACAAGGAAATCAATGTTTACAAGATAATTTTTCCAGCAAAACCGTTCAACTCCTAACAAGTTCTGTGAAGTAGCATAATTTTTTATACAGCTCAATAATACACCTGATCAAAAGCCATGATTGTTTGTTTGTTTGTTTGTTTGGGGGAGGGGAAGGGGAAACAGGGGAGAGGACTACAAGGTGGGGAATCGAACCCTCACCAACAAGGTAAAAGTTCAGGTAGCCAACCAACTGAGCTACTAAAATTTCCCTAAAAAGCCATGCTTGTTAAGCTAAATTCAGATGGCAGTTTAGGAATGGTTCTTGCGGAGAAGGGGGGTTTATCAGAGATACTAAAGGAAGACTGATTAATGTATATGTGATTCCCCTTGGACAAGCTACTAGCAATTGGGGAGAGGCAGATGCTCTCCAGTTTGGCATCAATTGGTTCTTAGAGAATAACTTTCAGTACATTGTAGCTGAGAGTGACTCCAAGCTACCAGCTGGGTCAATGGATCAAATTTGATTCCCTGGAGGATTCTAAAGGAAAGGGAGGAGATTAGAAAGGGAAAGGAGCACTTTGTCTTCATTGTGGAGCATGTGTTCCAAGAAAGTAACCAAATAGCAGATAGGCTTGCTAGCTTGAGTCACTCCTCTTCTCAGATGCAGATGTTCAACAATTTCACTGATTTACCATCACAAATTAGAGGCCTCATGACAGTAGACAGACCATAAGGAAATCAAAAAGAAGAAAATCAGAAATTATTAGAGCCACCTTGAAAAATGGATATTTTTTACAGCCGCAAAGCCTTTTTTGGAGGGTTACAATATCCTGTATAGTTGGGATACCTTTTACCCTACTAAATGGTCTATTTATTCAACTTTCAGTAGCATTTACCTCATCTCTCTTTGTATTGAGGATAGTTGATTGCTATCCTCCAAGAGATTAAGGTAGTATGTACTTTGGTGCAACTCCTTCAGATCTGTTCCGTAATAAGTTCTCTCTAGTCAAATGGCCTAAAGTCATTCAACCTAAGGCCAAAGGGGGTCTAGGCATCCAAGAACCTCAAGTTTCATAACATAAGTATACTAATGAAACGGTTATGGAGGTATGCTCAACCAGGGGCACGCCACTGGAAAGATGTAATTGATGCCAATTATGGCTCTTTGAATCACTGGTGCACTAGACAAAGCTCAGGACACATGGGGTAGGATTATGGAAGCATATTAGCAGTTTGAATTCTGATTTCTATCAAAACTCTTCTTTCAAGGCTGGGAATGGTATGCACATTAAATTCTGGGAAGATAAATGGCTCAGGAACATTGCTCTAAAAGACACCTACCCAAGACTTACCAATTTGCCAGAAACAAGAGTTCTAGTATTGCACAAAACAGAGACAACAACATATGGAGGCCCTCCTTCAGAAGGAACCACGGGTCTGGGAAATCAATGACATGATTGCTCTACTTGCAACACAAGCAGATGTCAACATTAATGAGCATCAAGCAGACAAAATCATTTGGGGTACATCTAAAAGGGGGGAATACACAGTCGAGAAAAGTTATGATCTACTGTGTTCACAGGGTGGAATGCTGGAGGATTGGCCTTGGAAGCATGTATGGAGGATCAGGCTACCACTCAAAGTTACATGCTTGGCCTGGACAGCTCTCAATAATGCTTGCTTGACAATAGATAATCTTAGCAGAAGGGAAATTACTCTAGTAAGATATTATTTATGCAAACAGAATCTTGAGAGTGCTAGCCACCTATTTTTGCATTGCCCTATCACAACTGATATTTGGAACTTTTTCTTCTCTCTATATGGCCTTTCCTGGAGTATGCCCAGGTCGATCAAGGAGTCAAACATCAGCTGTATCTCTTGGAGAGTTGACAAAGCCATCAAGAAAGTCTGGAGGATGCTCCCAGCAATCATTTTTTAGGTTATTGGAGCTAACTGGTCACACCTTTTGTAATTTGGCATCTTCCTGATGCCCATTCAATGATAATCTTTAACCTTATCAAAAACGCTTAGTTTTTGAAGATGCATAAGCTGTTGGGAATGTTTTGTGGTAGTTATTGTTCCTTTTCTTCAAATTGCTTTATCATGCTTTGTATAGTAGTTGGTCATGCCTTCTTCACTTCCATTATTATTTTTTTACCGGACTACTTTGTTTTCCTTTTCCTTGAGCCAAGAATCTATCAGAAACACCAGCTCTGTGTACACTTTACCCTCCCCAAACTCCACTTGCGAGATAACACTTGGTATGTTGTTGTTGTTGAATAAAATGCTCAATATGATCTTTGATTCCAATGTCTATTACTTGATATGTGAGCTATACTAGAGCAATAAGGCAAATTAATGTAATTATAGAGGTAAGGAAGAGGAGTACCCGTTGAGTATTTTCATAGCAGCCTTACAATGCTCTCGTGGAATTCGAAGCGCCCATAACTTCAGGTGCATATCAAACTTGCTCTCGTCCAGTTCCACCATTTTTACAGGATTGAGGAAGCTCAAGTTCTAAACTGCAATTAATGGAAGATATCAAATTCCCGCCAGTGGGTTTAGGGTTTGTTTTGGTTTTTCGGTTTTCGATTTGGTGAAAATGTTAATCCGAACCAAACTAAAATAAATTCGATTTGGTTCGGTTTTTGCAATTTCAGTTCGATTTTAGGTTTGTGAGATTTAATCAGACCTCTTCATACATCCAAATTAGTCAAAACAGTCCAAACAATTGAATTTTGAATAAGGAACTGAGATTTTCTGTTTGAAACAATTGATGATGAACTCCAAAAGGAAGCAAAATATATAGTTATAACAGTAAAAATAAGATCTGAAAAGAAAAACAACACTGAAGCATCTACATCTCACTGACACACAATCCCAATAGTAGAGATATATACAGATACAATAAAAACCCAGAAATGTATTGCTCCATTTTGGAGAGCTAATTAAGATAAACCAAAAGGGTAAATAAAAAGTAGTGTTTGGGTCTTTGATCAGATAAATTTTCACACAAGTGTGAAAAGACAAAATTCAGAGAAATTAAACCATATACTTTTTCAAATGATTCTTTAGAAGAAAAAAACTAACAAGAAAGCTTCAGTGAGAGATCAATAGAACTAGTAGGTGTAGTAGTAGTAGTATCTGCAGCCCAAGGTATTGGAGTGACAGAAGAATCTTCACCGTTAATATTATTGCCCGCTGTTGCTGCTGCTGCAACTGAAGAAGATTCTGGTGATGTGGTCCTTGATGAAGCAGACGAGTAGTTCTAGTGTCCTACCAATATCAGATATGGACGAGGAGAAACGGCCAACGAGAAGAAGGGACTAGGAAGAGTGGAAGTGGAGACTGACTGACGGAGAGACGACTGAGCGACTGACTAGAGACTAGAGAGTTTAGGGATTTCAATTTTCAGAATTTGGGAATTTCACTATACCATATATGGAATTGGGTTTGAACTGGGCCGCACCTTTTATATTTGAATTGGGTCGTCTCAGGATGGTATTGGGCATTTGGATTATTCATATTTGGTGAATTGGTGTATTAATTAATTTCGATTTGCGGAAATTTTTGAAATGTCATTTAAGATATCATATTTTGAGTTATGATAGAATTTTATAAGTTTAAGTTGTAGAAAAGTAAAACTCTATCAAGTTATAATAAATTTTAAAATACAATTCAGTAATTAATTTATTAATAAACGAATTAAAGAAAAGGGTAATAAATGTATTAATGGTAATACCGAATTACCATTGAATTAGGACTCTAGTTTCAATTTATTATTAATTGGTTATATTTTATTAAGTAATTAAATAAAAATATATTTTTTCTTAAATGGTGTTTTATAAATGGTCAGATATATCAATCCTTGATTTTCTCCATTTAGTTGGACACTATTTTAGTTGTTATCAATCTCCTAATTAATAGTATCAATATCATGTTTTAGTTTCTCTTTCCTCCTTCTTTCTAAAAAAATTATTGTTTTGAAAATTGATATCATTTTTTGTTTTAAAAAAAAATTTGAAAATCATTTTTTTTTAAAAACAGTATTCTTATTTCTTAAATCTGTTTCATTTTTTTAAATCCCTCGTTAATATTCTCACGAAATTTTCTCCCTTAATATACACGCATTAGTTATTTTTTCCTTAACTCCTTTCATGCACAGTTCTATTCTTTTTTCTTCCCTATTTGACTTCAATACAAATTTTATGCTTTCATCCATGATTTTAAATTAATTTATTTTTATATAAATTTTGTAAATTAACATAATTTTTTTCAGTATGAAATATGATAACATTCATTCAATCTTGATTTAATAAGGAGATAATAATATGAAATCTTAATTAAAATTGGTATCTAGATTGGAATTTTAGTTTTAAAAAACATTGCATACACAAAGTAGTAAGAATTAAATATTTTGAAATTCTATTTAGATACCAATTGCATACATTGTTATACTTAAGCTTTGCAGATGTATATCAATTGGATACAATATTAACTAGTTTTAGATTGGCTTACTCGGTTAAAATCTTAATTGTATGTTGTATCTTCAATTGGTTACCAATTATATATCAATTGGATACATGGTTAGACTTAATATTTTCAGTTGGATATCAATAGTATACCAATTAGAAATCAATTGCATACATTGGTGGACTTAATTTTTTAAGTGGATAGCAATTGGATACCATGTGGATACTAAATGATTACCAGCATTAATCAGTTTTAGTTTTTAAGTCTACATTTGAAAAATAATGCATACACAAAGGATTAAGTATTACACATAATAAATACTCTAAAATTAGAATTTATTGAGTTAAAAGACCAAAAAAATTAAAATGTGGTTGTCACAATTAAACAACTAAATTAAATAAAAATAAATTGTGACTAATTTTTAGCAAGATAATTTGAACATGTCTTCATGTTGTGTCCCTCCTGACGACATGTGTTGCACGTAATATATAATTTCCTCCATTTGAAAATCAACATACTTTTCTGTTTCACTGTGTGTATCTCTCTTTCCTGAAAATTTATATCTTAACATATTATGTCAACTTTATATCATTTACAGTCCAATAAAATACACATAATAAATATTGCATACCAACTTTATGAAAAGTACAAAAAGATATCAAAATTATACAAGTTTTGAGGTAGTAATAAAAGACAAATTCATACTAATTTCATTGGAAGTTAATTCCAACACAATTGAAAGTTAATATCAAACTTCATGCCAAATATATAAACACTATAGCTAAATCACATAACTTTCATACTAATTACATGTCGTTTACATATACATTATACACCCATTGCATGTCAGTATGCCAAATCTATACAAATTACGTGTCACTTTCATGTCAAATCTATACAAATTACATGTCATTTTTATGTCAAGTCTCATCCCTGCCATTTAGGTTGACACGGTACATATTCATGAAAAAATATATGTCAAAATTCATGTCACTTTCACATCATTTGATGTTCACATAGTGCACATTCCATGCCAACTATATGACCCTAGAAAAATTCATACCAATTCATGTCAAATACAAAAAATATATATCAAACTTATCCATTTAACTCAATTTTGAATAATTATAAAACAAGCAAAAAGCAGGTCTATGATACATAATCTGTAATCATATCAATTACATGCTTTTATATACAAATTTCATACAAAAAAATATTACATACTTTGTAAGAGTTTATATATAAGACATGTTATCCCAATTACATATTAATTTAACACAAAATTAAAATATATAAATACACCTTCATCAAAATGTCAGATTTATACAAATTTAGGGTAATTGTAAAACACACAATCAAAAGTGTAGTCTATAATAACAAATAAACAATCTAAAAATATACATAAGATAAATCAAAATCATCCCTTTTTTAAAAAAAATGCCTAGACATAAATTATACCAATTTCATAGTAATTTCATACAAATTTTATAACAGGGGTATGCATAAAAAAAAATTAAAAAAAATATGTTCAAAAATAATTGTTAAATGAATACCTTCACAACATGTTTGACCTTTTTTTGATTTGAGGATTTTTGAATCCTTCAATGTTGAACTATTAAGTCTTTTTTTTAGGGTTTTGAAGGCTCGCCCTTTTTCACACTCTTACCTTTTTTTGATTTATTCTCACTTACGAAATTAGAATCAGAATTTGAATCTGAAAAATCGGATGAATGAGAATTCAACATCTTCCCCTTTCTTTTCTTTCCTTCTCCGTGGTTTCTTTGTTCTTGACTTGAGTTTTCTTCTTTGTGGATGTATTCTGATTCCTCTTCAAATGAGTTAGATTCTTCTTTGTCGGGGTGATATTTTTTTTATAGGGGTTTGGATTAAAATATTGAAAATTGATGGCTCAATATCTACATCATGTTCATCTTTTATAAATCTTGGACTCTTTCTTGGCATTTGACAAAATTTTATATTTTTATGCATCCTGATAAATCATTGAAATCGCGTTGAAAATAAAGGTATTGAAATGATGTAGAAAAAAATATTTTGAATGAAGTTGAAAAGAGATGGTAAAATAGAAAGAGAAACTGTTAGTATCCCTTGTTTGTAGTAATTAGATTATTCCAATAAATGTATTGAATCCAAAATACCCTATTAAAGTTGTTATTTGATTTAAAAATATCCTAAATGTCACGATCCGAATTCGGGTGTGATGGCACTCATCTTAACCCACCGAGATAAGTCAGTCTAATACTCAACGAAAAACAGATGCGGAAGAAACGTAAATAAATCAAAATTTAATTTAACCGAAAATATGTAAAACAAACTCAAACTCCCCCAAGATTGGTTGTCATGTGTACAAGCCACTAATACATTAATGAAATATGAAAGAAAAATACAGTCACAATGTCTTTGTCTCTAGAATACGACTAAAACATATTAAAAGAGTAAGAGGTGTCCTCTAGATGAATGTAACAGCTACTTCAACACTCGAGATGATAGCCTCAGAAGTAGTAGAAAACATTAGAAGATCAAGCAGGTTCGGGCTCACAATCTACAGAAGTGTAGAAGCAAGGGGTGAGTACCAAATAACACGGTACTCAGCAAGTGGATAACTAAAATTAAACAAAGTTTAATAGATACAAGTACTCCTGTCATCTCAACCGAACCTCCTTAACTACAACCTGCATAAAACCAACCAACTCTATACTCTACACAATAATAATAATACAATCCACGAATACTCATCAGTAATCTCATAAAGTGAATCATATCAAGTCAAGTTCAACATATACAGAGCAGTAAGTGGTAAACACGAATTCACAAATATCAACAAAGTGCGATGCAATGCAATGAGATGATGCATGTCTGTCCTATCTGTACACATCCGCTGAATTACAGTCCATAACCCATGGGGGACATTTCTGTCCATGTTACCTGCCACGGAGCGTGGCCCGTCCCCTCAATATACATATCCTGCTACGGAGCGTGTGGCCAGATCCCTTTGTTTCATAACACCTTCCACGGAGCGTGTGGCCCGCCCCCTTTGTTTCATATCATTTTCAGTCTCAACACAATATGTCAGAATCAATGCAATCAATTCATGTTCATATAATTCACGATAATAACATGACAACAAAAATAATTTTTCCTATCTCACATCAACATAGTCATTTCACATGTCCAAAATAAATTCATAATCTCATCACTCAATTTCACCAATGCATGTCATTAGATCGCCATTTTATACCCCTCGTCTCAATATTTAAGGCCAATCATACACTTAATAACCCAATCCAATTCTCATTACTCCCCAATGCATATAACAAGGAAATACAAGCATCCACAAGCTTAAATTGAGGTTTAGAAATTCACTTGCCTCAAAAAAAATAAGCAATCACTCTGGGACTTGAGCCTTCCCTTTTCGTTGGGCCTCCAAATCAATATAATCTAGTCAAATAGATAATCACAATAAGATTTCGAAACTAACAACACCCATATTACTATATGTCTATCCTAGACTCAAAAACATATCCAAATCTATAATCAATTTTTAAATATCAAGCATAGAGTTAAGTCTCTCTCTCTCTAATTTACATAAACTTAATAGTGTTCATATAATACTATACACTTAACAAGTAATTATATATATACCAATATTATTAACCCTTGAATATTTTATATACGGTAGCCAATAGAGGAAGAAATAAATAAAATTTATAGTCAAGTTATCCGACCAACAACTTAAACTCGAGCACACAATTGATCCTTCCTATCTTTTTAATCACTAATCAATATATGCCAATCCTTACCTATTCATTGGCGGCCATTAATTATCACTCATAGTTGGTCTAAAAGACCAACACTAATCACACCTGCATTTGACCAAATCTCTTTTCACATAGTATTATAATATTAATATATATTCTCTTGTCCTTTTTCCTTCACCACTCAATAATATAATAATGATAAGATTGCCCAACTTATATTCACAAACACCAAAACATAAGCTGATTAAGGCTTTTACCTGATGAAATTCTCTTATTAATTTTTTGTTTTGTTTTGCCGCCGCCAATTCGCTCCTCTTGTATCACCGTTTTCACCGCAGGTGATGTGTGCGTGGTAGAGATATTACCCACTAACTTGTGCTAATACATGGGTAAAGTGGTATAGAATCTTAATTAAATTAATTATTTAGCTCATTAATTAAATTAATTATTTAAAAAAACACCCCTCAACTAATTAATCGTATTTATCGCAAGGTCCAAAATTCTCAATTTAAATATACAGAAGAAGTCTTTTATGAAAAAAAGATGACTATTTCCCAAAATGACCTAACGAATCGTTACACTAAAAGTAATTGTTGACTAGATGACACTTTATAAAAAGTCACATTGCAATTGATCCAAAATTTAATATAATGTGAATTAAATTATTCAATCCGTACATTAAAAGAAAATATATCATCCGTTGCATTTCACACCTATATTTCGATACAAATATCTGAATTAAACTCTTTCTATTTAATGATATTGTGTGGTCAAGAATTTGGGAGGGAAGTGCCTTTGGTTTAATATTTGTATGTCTTCACTTTTCTTTATATTATATATATGATAATCAATAATCAATACATAAATGCCATTAAGAACATTATAATGTTTTCAAATATTTTTAATGTTTTTAATTCTCTATTTTATTTTTTTCTTTTAAAATATACAGTGCAAAATTCTTATACATATATCATTAAACTTGGATCAATCATATAATATTGCCATGTACGTGGTTTTTGTAAAGTCTCATCCGATCAATAAAAGATAAATTGAGAGAATCTTTAATTTAATAAGTGGAAGAATAGTATTTTTGAACTTAATTCAATAAATTAATACATTTTTGACCATTTTCGCTTTTTATATGAATCTGTAATTGTGTAAATTCAGACGAATCGGAGGGGGTTGGGATATATATAATATATAAAAGATCATTGCAATCCAAATTATTAGGATCTCACAAATCCTAACATCATAATACATTTTCAAGACAATAAGCATGGAAAGATATTAATGACTCAACTCAACACATGATATTATTTGACGCAATTTCATAAGTTTCACCACAATATTGAGAAAAGAGTACAAACAACTTGACATGAAACAACAATTAGAAAAAGACAAAACAAAGTACAAGAAATTCTCAAATGTAACATGATAAATCAAAAACATAGGAACAAAGACAATAAACATATAACATTAAATCCTTTCCTTAATAACAAGGAAAGAAATAACCAAACCAAAAAATCCAGCCACCATTGAAGGGAATGAAGTGATTATGGCACTAGAGAAATCCGATGGAGCCGGGGCGGGGGCGGGGGTGGGGGCGGGGGCAGGGTGGTGGTGGCCCTCATGAGCTACCACAAAAGACACCATGAATATAACACAAGCAATGAAGTTGAATGCAACACTTGAAACTTTGAAACCCATTGCTTCTTCTTTTTTTGTTTTCAAGATTCAAAAGTTGCCTTCAACTTGTTTTGTTGAGAATAAGAATGTTTTTTTTAAGGTTTAAAATGGATTGGTTTGTTCTTTGCAAATACTACACTTATATACAATATGATTTTAAGGTGGTACGACTTTTTATTTATTTATTTATATATATATTTCTTTTTTGTATGTGAAAATAAAGCAATTAGCTGGATGGTGGAGATCATTTCAACAATTTCTAGTAATTAAGTTGGTTTTTAATTTAGACATGTACGTGATCATTTGCACAATGACACCAATAAGTGCTTAGTATTTAATTAATGAAACAACTTATTGAGTTGGAAGAATTAGACAAAGTCTAAATTAAATGACTCGGCTTTGATGGCACCAAGTGTGTGGTTTAGTGATTAATAAAATGAATTGAGAATCATGAAGTTTCAGGTTCAAATTTAATAAAGATAAAAGCACTAGGTGATTTCTTAGATCATTAATCTTTCATGTCCTTGGTTAACATATTTACCTGATATCTATTGGTGGGAAATTACATATATATCATGAAAATATTAATAGAGGTGCACATAAACTGATTCGAACATTACAATTATTCAAAACCATTTTTTTTTTGATGTTGATGGTTGTTAAGAACGTGAGAACAATTTAAAAAAAAAAAGAAGAAAAGAAAGCATAGAGCAGATGGTGAAGAATGAAGATTGTCAATTACAATTGATGTTTTCTCAATATATAGGAAAATGGAATATATACTTTTGCGTTAATTTTTACTTTATCATATTTCGTTTCTTGAGAGTTAAACATAAGAACTTTGACCAATATTTTGATATGTATTTTTCGTCATATTAATAAGAGAAAGAGAAAGATTACAACTTATAGTATTTTCGTATAATTTTCGAACATCTAAATTTAAATTTAAATTTATTTAATTCAATTTAGCTTCGAAAATTAATCAAATTAACTCTCCTAACATAAAATATGACAAGCAAAAGTTAACACAAAAAGTATTAAGAAAAAAATAATAATGAATTATGCATATATTTTTATCACAGTGAAACAAAAAGTTGGGGGAAATGTCACAGTTGCACCTCTACACTTGGAAAATTAAAATATATACCGTATTAATTAATTAATTGCTTCCACGATTAGAAAATTAACAAAAATATATTGATTAGAAAAACTAAGCAGACTCTGTAAAACCAGACAAACGAAAAAAAAATTAAAGACTCGGTAAAATGATTAAATTAAATACGTGTAACTATAATTAAATATATTGTCGTCATCAACTATTAAAAATTAAACTTTTATTTCATAATATATGTGGGATATTATAAGTACAATTAAATCAAATAGTACCCCATCTTTGTTTTCTTAATATTTAGCTATTAGTTTGTTTATCTTTCTTCTTCTTTTTTTTTCCATGGGATTTTGGAAGGCATAAAAAGAACTTGGATAATTAAACCTTATGTCTTATAAAAACTCTTCAGAAAATTTATTGATACATCTATGGAAACAGCAAGGATGAATTTTTAAGGCTTTATACATATAAAATCACTTAAAAACTTATCAATAAATTTGATTTAGACACTTGAATTATAACTTGTTCCAATTGACATCTGAATACATGATAACATATTCTGATTAGACACTTTAAATTCAAATTTTGAATTTCTTTTAACGTGTATTTTCAAGTGTATTAGGTAATTAAGTTGACTATTATAAATATGTTTCTTTCCTTTAATTTATGCACCGAATTCAATTGAAATAATCTTGAGGTTTTATGGCGTACTAAGACTCATATGTATAATTAAAAAAAAGATTATATTTTAAGTGATTAACTTATTTACGTGCACTTCATAACACATAAAAAAATATCAGAATTTAAATCGAAAGCATCTAGTAAGAATCTTTTTCATATTTTTAAATGTTTAATTAAAATAAATCATAATTTGAATATTTAAATAAATTTTATTAACAAATTCAAGAGAGTATGTATAAAACCAATTTTTATACGTAGAAGATTTCATATTATTTCATTTTTGGGGTAAAGTAGTGAATACACATTTGTTTTTTTAATGAAAGTCAGACGTGTGGAAAGACGTGCCTTTAACAATCACAACATGAATTGGTGATTGGGGTTACATACTCAAATTGGCTCTTTCTGATTAATTAATTTATCATGGACATCCATTAACTAACAAATTATTGTTTTTCTTTATAAATTTAACACCTTAATTTTGGGAGAAAAAATAATAATTGAACAGTTTAATTAGAAACTATCTTCGACGATTTCACGACTAAAGAAAATAATAATTGAACAGTTTAATTAGAAATTATCTTCAATGATTTCACGATTGAAGAAAATAATAATTGAACAGTTTAATTAGAAACTATCTTCGACGGTTTCACGACTGAAGACTTTTCTTCAGTTTTCTTTTTCCCTTTTAATTCGTTTTTCGTGTTAGAATATCATACATAATTATTAGGGTGTGTTTGATACAGGGCGAAAAATATTTTTTCAGAATTTTTTTATGTTTAATTTGAAAAATATTTTCTCTTAAAAAATAAATTACTTAAAAATTAGAAAAATGATTTTTATATAAATAACTTTCAAATTCATTGTTTCTCCCACTCACTCAACATCCCAAATACTATCATTCCACCACCCCTGAACCCCAGTTCTTACTCTAGCATTTTACTGACTTATATATAAATGTTTTTGAAATATTATATTTTAATTACTTATTAAACACTAAAAATTAAATAAGATTTTTTTTATTTTTCAAGAAAATATAAAATAAAATATTTTTTTGTGGAAAACATTTTCCTTCCTACCAAACACACCCCAGGGTGTGTATATTTTCCATAGAGTATTTTTTTCATTTTATCATGTTTTATTGATCAAATTTTTGACAAAATATTTTTTTCTAGAATAAAGAAGTTATTTATAAATGAAGGAAGTGACTTTTTTTTAGTGAAAGTAAAAAAAACAAGTTTCATGTTGATTGTTTCTTCTCCACCCTCCGAAACACCTCATCCCACTAGGCAGCTCCCATAGTCAAGGGTGGATGCAGTTCAAAGGTAACAAATTCATCTGAACTAAGTCCTTTTAACATGGAGTACAATTTTGTGTAAAAGATTCATGTAAATTGTAATAAATAATAGGTATGAACCCAAATTTTTAAGAATATATATAATGAGTTCAATGCTAAAAATTTCTAAAATTGAACTCATAAAACAAAATTTTTGGATCAACCTTTTTCCATTGTATTTGTCTAGAATATATATAATACATTTAAAATAATATTTTTGACTTACATACCAAACACACGAAGATAAATATACCCCCATTTATTTTCCTTATGTAACGACCTATTTTCGTTGTTAGTGATAGGCCAATGGGGAAGGATTTCGAGCCAGAAAACTTTAGGTAGTAACTTTGGAAAATTTGAGCCTAAGCCAAACCTGGACGAATTTTGAATCAGGTGAAACCTAGGGTGACCACGTGAATGATGGGAGGTCAAATTTATAATTTGATTGGACAGGCTGATAGCCAAGACGATGCAGAGTATTTACAGCTTCGCGGAATCGCATTCGGGCTAGTAAAACTCCCGAAATCGAAATTAGCGTGAATGGTATATTTTAGTACATCTTTGAAAATGGGTGTGTTGTGAAATGGGGGCTTGGAGCAAAAACTCTGAGCTCACTGTTTCGCATATCCCGTCAGAGCGGGACAGTCTCGACTTAAATCGTGAGAAAGACCAGAAACGATCTTTTCTGCAACAATCAGTTTCTAAACCCCAAGAGGCGACCTAGGGCGATTTTCATTGATTTTTCACAGATTTTCACGCTAAAGGTAATGTTTTTACTCCCTAGATTCATACTTTGATTCTTAGAAACTAGGAGTATGGGTGATAATCATTGGGAGAGGGTTTGAACTGAAAATCTATGGTGGTAAATAGCCTTAGGGTAAGGTTAGGATCATGGGTTTGGCCTAGAGAATGAAATTGTGTTATATTTCTGAATAGTTAGGCCATTGTATTGATCCTTGATATGTATTTAATGTTTCTAGACCAAGAACAAGATGAACGAACTCGAAAATGGAAGGCTTTTGCATTGTAAGGTTGTGAAAGCTTCAATTTGAGGTAAGTGATAGTCTAGTTTCTCGTATGTGTTTCATATACTTGTTAAATTGCTTCATGATATGCATATGTGTATATGAATAGGGAAACATGCTAGATTATATGTGAAATGATCACTTGCTGGCCTGTTATTGTGATGAACCTGTTCTTGGTGGTATAAATATTGTAAACATTAAATATTCGTGTAATTGTGATATCTTGGGATTAGGTGTCACGTTTTGACACATAATTTAGATCGGGTGTCACGTTCCAACACGTATTTGGAATTGGTGTCACGTTCCAACATATACTTGGATCGGGTGTCACATTCCGACACCAAGTTAATTATTTGTAGGTCCCTTGAGAGTACCCTTGTGTGAAATGATAGCATGTGAAAGACATTGAATTGTGATATTGAGATGTTGTTTTCTATATATGTATATGCCTATTGCTTTGGATTTACTTGTCTATGATTCGCTTACTGGCTAACCGCATGATCCTACCAGTACACCGTTGTCTTTTGTGTACTGATACTACACTTGCTTTGCCTTTTTGTTGAGTACAGGGCATATTCAACTGGTTACGGAGAGACCTCGTCTAGAGGAGTGATTGTGTCTTCGAGTTCAAGGGTGAGCTGTTCCTTCAGGCTGCTTGGACTCTATCGTTATTCTAGTCCTTCGCTCAGAAGCTCCAACAAGCCCTAAAGTCTCTTGCCGCCTAAAACTCTGCCTTCCCTCAGGCTGCTTGGACTCTATCGTTATTCTAGTCCTTTTCTTTTCTAGGACATAGGTATTCAAACAAGGTTTCTATTTGGAGTTGTACTCTTGTTCTAGACTTGTTAGTTTAGAGTTTTGGTATGACGACTTTCAGTTCCTAGAGGTGTCAATTCCGCACAATGGAGGTTCTAACTAGTTAGTTTTCTGAGTTTATGGGAACTCAACACTTATCTTTGATTTAAACCTGCTTTCACATCTTTAAACTTGTGTACCTATTGCGATTATTGTTGTTGGGCTGTTAAATGGTTCTACCACTGGAATAAGTATTGTGGGTGCCAGTCATCTTTAAGCTTGTGTATCTTTAATTTAAACCTGCTTTCGCATCTTTTAGCTTGTGTACCTATTGCGATTATTGTTGTTGGGCTGTTAAATGGTTCTCCCACTGAAATAAGTATTGTGGGTACCAGTCACGGCAAGTTGGGGTCGTGGCTCTTAAGAAGATAAAAAAAAAAAATCTTTTAGTATCGAAAACACCCTAAGTAGTGGATCTACTATATGGTCCTTTAATGTGAATAAAGACACTTCAACGTTGTTCGGGAAATGCAATATTGAACAAAACAAATCAATGTTATTCAGCATTGTAATAGTCATTTTTACGTAGGATTTTAAGAAGAAATAGAATTCTTTCAAATTTTACAAAGTTAAAAATGAAATTCAATATTTCAATAAATTAAGATCTAGTTAAGTTGAGGCCTAATCGTGACCGAATCAAGGTCGGCTAGATTCAGCTCATTCGAGCTGATCTTGTGCCGATTAGGCCCAATAGTCAAGCTTACACAAAAGCCATGAAAATTACGAGAAAGCTATAAGCATAGCAGCTGATAAACAAGTGATTTGCACAAATAGGATCTTTTAATACCATTAATTAAATTTTGATCTCATTTAATTTTTTTTATAACGATAGATTCACGGCCAGAAATTGGCCATAAACTTGCTTATGGATTCTGATCGTTATAAAAATAGCTAAAGTTGCCTTGTCACAAATTTTGATGATGGCCATAAATTGGCTACCAAATCATGATGATTATGGCACATTGCTATAAAGCTTATCATGTTACATTACATCTAAAATGATTTTCAGCGGCAATTAATTAACGATAATAACTTAATTGTTATTAAGTATGTTTTTTTAGACGCAATAACTATTGACAATTACATTATAGCACTCTTTGTCAATTTTGCTAAAACCTAAATAGACATTGGATCTAATGACAATTAGCTAATGTCGGTAATGTGCATATTTATTGCCGTTATAAAGTAGTTTTTGTTATAGTGTTATCTTATCATAAAGTCTCGAGGGATGTTCTTTATAGGTGTTTGGAGTCTAAGGGGGTTCCAATGATGTATATTCAGTTGATAAAGGACATGTATGATGAAGCAAAGGCTCGGATTAGAATGGTGGAGGAGACTCGAAGCACTTTCCAATTGAGATGGGCCTACCTCAGGGATCAATTCTTAGCCCTTTCCTATTTGCTTTGGTGATGGATGAGTTGACACAGTTATTCAGGAGGAGGTTCTATGGTATATGTTATTTGAGGTGACATACTGATTGATGAGACACCGGATAGAATTAATGCTAGGTTCGAGGTTTGGAGACAAACTCTAGAGTCCAAAAGGTTCAGATTGAGCAGGATCAAAATGGAATATTTGGAGTGCAAATTCAGTGTCGCATTGATTGAAGCGGAAGTGGAAGTAGGGCTTGCCACACAAACTATTTCCAAGAGGTAAAGTTTTAAGTATATTGGATCTGTATTCCAGAACAGTGGGCACTACTAGAAAAGTGTTAATTGCCAGAAAATTTTACTTAAGACTTTTTTTCGCAAATATTACCTACAAATTTTCATGCGAAAATACTAAAAATTCAGTGATTGATAATTTTTACATGCGGATTGGTTTCCACTTTACACCAAGAAATTCTGCAGGTAAAGTACGTATCGAAATTATGTGCAAAAAATTTATCCGCAAAATTATGTGTAAGTAATCAGGGGTGGACCTACATGCAGCCTAGGGGGTTCATCCGAACCCCCTTCGTCGAAAAATTACACTGTATATATAGAATCAATTTGTTGGTTTATGAGTATATATTTAATAATGAACCCCCTGAACACAAGTCAAAGACTTGGTTCAGCGGTAAAGGGGTTCTTGAAATTGCAAATTCTGAAGCTAAGTCTGCGGGTTCGAGCCCGGGTAGCAACATTTTTTTTTTCATATTTTAGTTTCAGCCAATTTTAATTTTTATTTGCTTAATAAATGAAACGTCCAACCCCAATATTGTAATATTAAACTATATTATATGTGTTTAATTATTTTACATTAATATTTTAGAGCACAACATAAAATGAATTACACTTTACAATAAAAAAAATTCTATTTTTATAAAATTAAGTAAAAGTTATAACTTTTTTTGAGTTTTCATATTTAAAATTTTTTAAAAAATTCTCTCATACTCATTTTAAGTCAAACATTTAATTTTTATTTGATTAAGGAATAATATGATTATAAGTAAGATTAAATAAATAGGATTGGATTTTGGAAGTATTCTCTTATCCTTCTACTACAGATTAGTGACCACAACTTAAGAAAAAATATGCCTTTAACGTACAAATCAAGAATTAAGAAAATCCTCATTATTAAACTTTCATTTAATTATTTCTCTTATTTTAATATATTTTTTTGGATAGTATAATCTTTTGTGTTCCTTATTTAGTTTCAAAAATTGAATAATGTATTTATACAATAATGACGGCGACAGAACCCATAATTAAAATTTTAAAAATACATTTTCTCATATTGATTTTAATATTATGTCAAACGCGTACTTTCTCTATTTTATTGTTAGTGTTGAGCTAAAGTTGAATTTTATCTAGTTGCTTATATTTGATTCGACTCGTTCATATATGACCCGATCCGATCTGCTTATTTGTAGATACTATTAGCGTGTTTACTTATTTTTTTGAACCCCCTCAATGAAAATCCTGGTTCCGCCACTGTAAGTAATATATTTGCATGTAAATTCCTAGGTATAACGACAAGAAAATCGAGAAAGAAAATTATTTTGAGTATTTGAAGAAAAATCCGCATGAAAACATACTTAGGGATATTCCTGGAAATTATTTGAATGGAAATTTACTTGGGGATATACATAGTATGTGGGAATTTATCTGGGAATTTGATATATATGAATTTACGTGGGGATTATTTGATGGGAATTAATAAGGGATATGCGTACATGCAAATTTATCCGTGTTTTAAATATATGCGAATCTACTTGAAAGTTATTTGATGAAAATTTACTTGGGGATATACGTACATGGAGATTTACTTCCAATTTAGATATTTACTTGAAGATTATTTAATGGGAATTTACTTGTGGATAGACATATCTGTGAATGTACCTTGGGGTTTGATATATAAGAATTTGTGGATTAGTTTAGGGTTGTTCAAAATCGAACCGAAATTAATAATCGAATTGAAAAAAGGTTATTGATTTATTGGTAATGAGTTATTGGTTTTGCGGTTTCGATAACAATTTTGATTTTTTTATTATCGGATTATCGGTTCTTAACGGTTTGAGGTTTTTTCTTAACAGGTTAATCGATAACCGATAGTAAATTAATAAATTATATTTATACCATTCAGTATATAAAGTCTTTGACTTATTTTTATTTCTAGCTATCACAAATTCTCGATTATACTACAATGTGTCAGTATTTGCTTTTGATCGCAAAATGCAATCTATCAACTAATAAGCATGGTTCATTTGGTTGTCACCTTGTTTCTAAGTAATTTTCAATATTTTTTTTTGTGTGTCAAATTTTAACGGTTAAACTGATAACCAAACCGATAACACTCAATAACTGATAAACAGATAACCGATAAGTTAATATCTTAATAATTTTTTAACAATTTAGCATGTCCACAAACCGATAATCAATAAATCGAACCGATAAATTAACTTTAAAACCGAACCGAATATGCAACCTTAGTCATTAGTTCATGAGAATTTACTATGAGAATTTACTTGGGGATATAATATATTGGGAATTACCTTGAAGTTTGGTATATACAAATTTAAAGTGGAAACACAAATAAATAACTAAATATACTAAAAGAAAATGAAATAGAAGGATGAAAAAAAATGAGTTCGCAGATTCGAACGTACATAAGTAGAAATTTTAAAATTTTTCATAATCATTTGTACCAGCATAGTAGCATATACCTAGGAATTTTCAGGTTAATAAATTTACCTATAAATTCTGTTATTGTGATTTAAGCAATAATTTTGAAAAGATTCGAGGTATATCTGTTACCAAAATTATAATATTTAATATGTACCACAAAATACTTAATAAGATATACCAACGAGATAATTTTTTTGAACTTTAAACATATAACTTATTTTTTAATTTAATCATAATATTTTATATAACATAATTTTTTTCTTGAGCCGAAGGTTTATCAAAAATAGTTTCTCTATCTCTCAAGATAGTAAGATCCGGATATACTCTATCTTTTTCCAAATATTTTCTTCTTTAAGAATTGGAAAAGACATGTATTTTCAACAACAAAAAATACTCTTTTTTGATGAAAGACATGAATAAAGATCTCCAACGAAATTATTTATCTTTTTTTTCTAATTTCATAAATACAATAATAATAATAATAATATACCTATTTTAATATACTTAATTGCGTATATACCTCACATGAGATATAAGCGTAATTCAAAATATTTGAGGTTAGTTTTAAATTTTAAAATACATCAGGTGTATTCAAAATTAAATCAAATTATAGGAGAGTTTAGTTATAGGAGAGTTTAGAGTAATTAACCCCAAAAACTATATACTCTTTTCGTTCACTTTACTTGTTCATTTTAAACTTTGCATGCCTGTTAAAATAATGATGGATATGAGTAATTTATTACAATATCTATATTAATTGATGTTTAGTTTTAGATTTTAAAAAATAAATAATTAATGTCAATGATAATATATATATATATATATATATATAAATCTCTTGCAATTCTAAAATTGTCAAATAAAAATGAAAAAATATATTTAGAATAGTAGATAAATAAAAATAAACAAAGAAAATTATAACAAATGAATATTTTCACATCTTTGATTTAATAGATGGGTC
This sequence comes from Solanum dulcamara, assembly GCF_947179165.1. Lineage (NCBI taxonomy): Eukaryota > Viridiplantae > Streptophyta > Magnoliopsida > Solanales > Solanaceae > Solanum > Solanum dulcamara. The sequence continues at coordinate 10,310,154 of NC_077238.1, forward strand.
ATGGGAGAGAATCATGTGGTTGCTCCTTGTGCCACATCGAACAAAAACAATAAGAATTTGGGGTTATAAGGAGCAACTATGGAACAAGCTATAGCTAAGGTAAGGATCCGCAAAGGAATTTCATTTTTCACGATCTTTTGGCCATTTTTTTGCGTGAACTATTAATATTTTTTGTAAATAATTACTCACGAGCTTTTTTTCAATGAATTTTGTGTGGCAAAAAATCCGCAGGTGTCACGATTCAAAATGGGCAATGAGTGGCACCCACACTTAACCTCCTAGGTGGGAGAACCAATGATACAAACCTCAACTTACATTAACGATTCAACTTATAAACCACGATAATAATGCGGAAGCTCAAACCTTATTAAAGTAAGACATAACAAAAGCCACTAAAATCTATTACGTAACGTTTCCCAAAACTTGAAAGTCATCACCTAAAGGACATCTAAATTCTAAAACTAAGTCTGGAAATATCAAACATCTGAATAAATAAATAACATAATGTGTCTAAAAACTAAGGACATTATGCCATGATCGAGAGAATCCATCACGAGCTAGAAGGATAGCTCACTCTGCAATCTGATGAAATGGAGACTGACTAGAGGTGAGGTCGATGCGAAGTCGATGGAACACTCCCTGCACTCCACAAAATAAAACATAGAAAGATACAAGTAGGGATCAGTACAAGACAACATGTACTTAGTAGATATCATCGGCCGACTCAAAATAGAAATCAATATGCATAAAGTAATAGAGGGAAATCAACCATAACACTTAAACAGGTGGCAACCAACAAGATCAAGACCAAGTGACAACGCAATGAACAATTGCATAACCAGAAAACAATATCAAGATCACACATGAGGATTCAGGCCTCCACATCATGCTTTTTTGGGAAGTGAGTTATTGGAGATTGGGTAACATTAAGTCATTTTAAGTTGTTTTCCTTTAATATTATCGTGCCGGAACGTGACACCCGATCCAAATATACCGTGCCGAAATGTGACACCCGATCCAAATATACCGTGCCGGAACGTGACAATCGATCCAAATATACCGTGTCTGAATGTGATACCCGATTCAAATATAATTAATTTATCATTCTTTATTATTACATTCCACTTCATTAACAATATTTCATCAAGCCTTTTTATTCAAGGCACCATTTTTGATAGGGCAAGTTCAAGATTATGGATTTCACGATCTTGGGATTTCAGACCAATCACAACAACATACCGACCATTCAAACCACAATAATTAAATGCATAGTAAACTTTACACATTACTCAGTGTCTATCAATCGCTATTAAGAGTCTATCTATGATATAGAATAAAATCATAACCTACCTCAACCGAAGAACCGAAGTCAAACAAGCTAATTCACCGGTGATTTTCCTTTCTTCGATGCCTCACGTTTCCAATCTATCAAATATACAATATTCGTAAGCAAACGAATCCGTAGACACCAATATTATATATATGTTTAACCTAGACTCAATAACACATCCAAATCTACAATCAAATTCCTAAATTTTAATACCAACTAATACCTCAAGTCGCATATTCTTAAATCTTAAGTAAGGGTTAAGTCTCAATTCCTTCAAATAATATAACACTAATAGCATTTATATAATACAATATAACTATTACTTATCTCAACATATCAAAACTTGAATCATAATATGATAATTAATAGAATAAGTTAAAACCAAAATTAACTATGACTTAATAACGCAGCAAGAGGGAATTCGTAGAACCAATACCTATCTTATATTGTATATATGTCAATTCCAATAACTTAATCATTGCCTCAATTATTCCTAATAAGGAAAACTAAAACTTGTCCCCTTCCTAAAATCAAAAACGAACACTGACCAATTTATCACCTAAAATTTCTTGAAATTTTCATTTCTTTTCCCTTAACTCAACAATACAATATACTAATATAACCTTATAACATTACAGGGATTTCGGTGGTTAACTGAAGCAGTTTGGGATGCTTTCGTCGTCCGCAGGTATGTTCTCGTTTCAGTTTTGCATAGTAGTGGACAATTAAAATATTAAACCCTATTCCACTTTATTTTAATAAATATGGGATAAGTGGTATAGAGTATTGGATAATATATCAATTTAGCCCATTAATTAAATTAGTTATTTAAATTTACCCCTTAACTAATTAACCGAAGTTATCGAAAAGTCCAAAATATCCACTACAAATTTACGGGATGAGTCTTTTATGAAATAAAAGTTTCTAGTACTCAAAACGACCTAATGAGTCGTTACAACAGAAAACTTATATACGTGCGATTTTTTCTTTAAAATCACCAAGAAATCTCCATGTTATCTAAGTTTTTCTAGTAATGGGGGACATCGACAATAATGTAACACATAAAATTGGGGCGGCTTGGATGAAATGGAGGTTTGTGTGATAAGAAGGTATCATCTAAACTTAAAGAGAAGTTCTACAGAGTGGTGGTTAGACTCTCTTTATTGTATGAGGTGGAGTGATTCATGTTCAGAAAATGCATGTTATGGAGATAAAGTTATATGTGAGATGGATGTGTGGGCATACTAGAAACGACAAGATTAGGAATGAGGTTATTCTGGAGAAGGTATAAGTGACCTCTGTGGTAGCCAAGATAAGGGAGGCAAGATTGAAATGGTTTAGGCATGTGTAGAGGGGGTGCGTAAACTCCCCAGAAAGAAGGTGCGAGAAGCTGATTTAGGGGCTACGCAAAGGGGTAGAGGTAGGTCAAAAAGGTATTGGGGAGAAGTGATTAGACAGGACATGGTGTAGTTTTATATTACCGAGGATATGACTCTAGATAAGTAGTGAAGGTCGCGTATTAGAATAGGAGGTTAGTAGTAGTGGAGTGTTGTTTTGCCGTGCGTAGGTTTAGGCTTGTTAGTGCTTGTCGTAGTACTAGTCGTACTCTTATAATTCTTGCCATTTGTTGTTTACTGTGTTTCGATCACCACACTATTTTACTGTTGTTATTGTTTCTTTCTTGTAGACTTTACACTGTTTTTCTTATTAACAACTTTGCTTTCTTCATTTCTTTCTTCTTCTTTTGCTTGGATTTGATGCACCTAAGATGAGGGTTTGTCACACCCTTTGATAGGGTTTTTCTAATTGAAGTGACAACTTTGAAAGGAAATTATTTTCTTTATTCAGAGTCGCCACTTAGAATTGAGTTATAGTATTTCAAGTCACCTTTAATTTTTGAATTCCTAATCAAAAGAAAATCACTCTTTTTTATAGATCTGCAAAAATAAAAAAATGGATAAGGAATTATGTTGATCGAGGGAAAGGTATGAGTCACTCCTCGAGTCTCGTGGTTCTAGAACGATCGCTTTTATCGACTCGTATTTAGATTAAACTAAATTTGGATATATTGTGTTATAGGTCATGATTTGTTCGTACTTTTATTTGTTGCAATTTTATTGGTCTCAACCTAGATGTTTCACCACATTCTTGATCTTGACATACACCGCCTTAGAGGCATAATGTCTTCTTTGCGTGAGTGCATCACACCTAATAATCGATGTCTACATGTCTTAATTAGCGAAAGTTAAATTACTAAAATAATTAACAAAAGTTGATTATTGATCAAAGTGCATCACTGCATCCTTGTTTAAGCGTCTCAAAAAAATATACGTAACCACATTCTTAATTAAAATTAACTGGCTTTTGAAACGTGCCTAAAAATTCATCTAATATTAAAAACAATTAGTCTTGCTTAAACCAAAGATTATTATTTTAACAAATATTTAGGTCGAGACGTATAACCACGACCTTGACATTCTATATTCATGTCCTTACTAAAATGCATAACCATGATCTTAATTTACGAATATAAGACATGCTTAAATTTTTCGTAACATTCAATTTATCTTAATAATGTTTGTCTATGATTTTTTTTTAATAGCCTAAACATGCTTCAAATGACCCAATTAAAATAAGAACATAATAATAAATTATCTAAAAATTTAAATTCATTATCGAGAATCAAACTATGCAATCAGTTGAGAATCATACCAATTTAGATGCCTAGACCTTTTCAACTCCTTTTTTTCTTATTAATCCATATATATAGTCCAATTACTTAACTTAACAAACTCGTATTTTATAACATTGTTTTAATCCTAATTTGTTATCATTGTAATTGATTCAGTAACATATGTACATATACACAAATACACCATAAAACAGATAATTTAATGGAACTCAAACAACATGACAATTATATTATTCACAGATGAACACTAAATCAAAGGAAGAAATGGACTTTAGATGAGCTTTGCAATTTATAATCACATTGTATATAAATTTTATTCTAAATTTAACGATATAAAAGGTTTAAACATATTTCAATAGTATGATTTCAAAATTAAACATCTATAAATTTGAGCAACTTTATAAGATTGGAATCGAGTCTTATATAATTGTGAAATCAACTTATAAAATAAAAATTAAGTGTTATTTTTTGTGAAAATTAATTCAAAAAAAGAAAAAATCACAATTAAAAACCACGAACTTAAAATCACGAAAGCGAACCTCAAACTCCACTTTTGTTTTTTCTCCTTTCTGTTTTCTAATTCTCTTTCTTTTTCTTTTTTCTATTTTTGGGTATCTGTTTTTTTTTATTTTTGATGTTCGTTTGTATGTGTGTATATGTCGTGTAGTAGTGTGTAGGATTTTTTGAAAATTTGGATGTTTGTTCTTTTCTTGCTGCATGTGTCTTTCGTATATGTTTTTCTTTTTTTTGTTTTGTTGTATGTGTGAGTAGAGGTGAGCATAAATATTGAAAAATCGGAAACTAAATCGAATTGAATTAATTCGATTTTTTTATATCGATTTTTTGGTATTTTGGTTCGGTGTTGATTATATTCTATTTTTCGAAAATTTCGATTCTTTGATTTGATGTTCGGTGCAAGGTCACGATTTCACGATGTATCAAGAACCAAAATTTTATTAAATAAATTTAGATTAATATTTTAAATTATATTACTTATATATTTTGACCCAAAATATATTAATTATGATCTAATCCATTTTAAATTTTGGCTCAAATTTTGAAGCCCTAAATTAAACAAAATTCGTGAGTCAAGAGTTTTACGTCTTCTTCAAACAGTTGAGCCCCTCTTCTTCAGTCTTCGGTCTTGGACATAGTTATGGTATAACTGTTATACATTGGCTATTTGTAATTTGTTGGCTGTTGTTCAAAATTTGATAATTGATACACTAATTTGTACTCTTTTATGCCCTCTTTAATCTTTATCATATGCCTTTTTTAGTCTTTATCATATCCCCCTCTATATCTTACATCAAATAATAATTTTTTAGTTTTGTTTTATTTTTTATTTTTACCGAAAAACCTTTTCAAAAACATCAAAATAAATTGAATCAAAGTTCAAAACATCGAACCAATCGATCTAATATAATTTAAAATACGATGCATACTTTTCCAAAATCAAACACTAAAAAATCAAATTGAACTTAAACAAAATCGAATCGAACAATCGACCGTCCACCGCTAGCGTGAGTATTTTTGGGTGTTGTTATCCATATCTTGTGTTGGGTTGTGTGCGCATAAATGAAGGGAATATTTCAATAACGTGTTTTTGTCTCACAATTGATCCAAACTAGTCAAAATAAACTCTAAATGACTCAAAATTTAATATTCATGTCACGCCCCGAGAGGATATCCTAAGCGTGATCGGCACTCAGAAACTATTGTTAGTCCCCAAGTGAACCACTTGGCCTGTTCACACATTCATTCAATCAGCATTCTATCAGCGGAAGACTAACTCATCACGAAAATAACTCAACATGATAATCAAATAGATAACATATGGAATAAGGCCAAAGGCCAACAATTTATTTAATCCAATCAACAAGACTAATATGAATGAAACCAGCCAAAAGACAATATTCAATCTACACATCACCAATCTAGTCTATGAAGCCTCTATCACTACTATCTAAATGGTGTCAATGACACGTTCATGGCTACCTCAATCACAATGAAAAGATTAAACTCAAAGCAAGAATAACATAAGTGGTATCCTCCGAATGTAAGGGAGGACTCACCAATAAGTTGAGTGTGAACAGATCCTCAACGATGCGCCTGTTGATGATCTCTAAAACTTGTCTTTGCATCATTAAACGATGCAGGTCCAAATGGACGTTAGTACATGGAATGTATGAGTATGTAATATGACAGAATGAAACATGTATAAGGTATAATAACATTAACTCAAGTAACTCAATCAAGATGTCACAAGTCTAAAGCAAGAGTGAGGTTTAGACAAAGACCAATCATGTACAATCCAATCCAATCTAATTCAATTAGAGTACTATTAAGACCTATATGAGAGTTTCTCTTATCCGACAACATTCACTTATAAGCCAGTGATCGTACAACAAGCTCGTTGTTGTTGCCACAACCGTCCAGTATCTTGCCAAGGTAAAGGACGAATTAACCAATCATGGATCCAACAATCAATCAAGTCCTATCTTTTCAGGACAATAAAATAGGGAAATATCCGACATAACGGTTCAATCCTCTTCTACATTTGGTGACGTAGTTATTGATTTTGAGTTATTACTTACTCTCATCCAATTCGGTGCTCGATACTCCTCTCAAGACTCAATACTCATAAGACAATCAATCCCAATCAAACCAATCAACAAATCTCATATGGACTTTTATCAGTTCATCAGTTCTATCCAATCAGTCCTTTCAACCAATTAATCAGTCCCAATCATTTAAGAGTAGTTAGGACAATCATTTATGACAACATTTAGTTGAGACCATTCAATTGAGTTCAATTATGAAGATATAAAGAACTATCAAATTTCATCAAGACTATCATCATGCTCACATCTCAATCACAATCATGCATTCACAAGTTTAAGGCTCTAGACTCAATGTTTAGGCAAATACATCCAATATTAGTTAAAATATTATTAGGGTTTATGAAGTAAGTAGTTTAAAATCATTTGTTGAAGAAACAAGTTCTTAAAAAACATCAATTACGTAATATTATATAAAATATGTTAATTTTTAAGGAAATTCTCAAGAAACACAATCATGGGACTCAATTCATTCACAAATCAACCTATCACAATGTCACGACCCAAAATGGGCCGTGAGTGGCACCCACACTTAACCTTCTGGGTGGGAGAACCAACGATACAAACCCCAACTAATAACAATAACGCGGAAACTCAAATAAATATATTTTTCCCCAAAATCTGAAAGTCATCACATTAAGGACATCTAATTTCTAAAACTAAGTCTGGAACATTAAGCACCAAAATGAACAATTAAATAAATGTGTCTGAAAACTAAAGACACTATGCCATAACCGAGAAAATCCATCACGCAGCTAGAAGGATAGCTCACCCTGAAATCCGATGATCTTGAGACTGACTAGAGCTGAGGTCGAGTCGAAGTCTGTGGAACACTCGCTGCACTCCACATAATAAAACAAGAAAGATGCAAGTAGGGGTCAGTACAGGACAACACGTACTGAGTAGGTATCATCGGTCGACTCAAAATAGAAATCAATATGCATAAAATAATAGTGGGAAATCAACAACAACACTTAACAGGTGGCAACCAACAAACAATTACATAACCGGTCAACAATATCAAGATCACACATGAGGACTCAAGCCTCCACACCATACTCTTTGAAATATGAGTTTTTGGAGATTGGGTAGCATTAAGTAATTTTAATTTATTTCCCTTTAATATTACCGTGCCGGAACGTGACACCCGATCCAAATATACTGTGTCGGAACGTGACACCCGATCCAAATAACCGTGTCGGAACGTGACACCCGATCCAAATATATTTAATTTATCATTCCTTATGATTACATTCCACTTCATTAACAATATTTCATCAAGCCTTCTTTATTCAAGGCACCATTTTTGATAAGGCAAGTTCAAAATTATGGATTTCATGGCCTCGGGATTTCAGACCAATCACAACAACATATCAACCATCCAAACCACAACAATTAAATGCGTAGTAAATTTCACATATTACTCAATGAATATCAATCACTATTAAGAGTCTATCTATGATATAGAATAAAAACCATAACCTACCTCAACCGAAGAACCGCAATCAAGCAAACTAATCCACCAATGTCTTTTCTTTCGTCAATGTCTCAAAACGTTTCCACCCTATCAATGTATGATATTAATAAGTACACGAGTCTGTAAACACCATATTACTATATATCTAGCCTAGACTCAATAACTCCTTCAAATTCCTAAAAAATTTTTATACCAACTAATATCTCAAGTTTCATATTCCTAAATCTTAGGTAAGGGTTAAGTCTCAATTCCTTTGAATAACATAAATCTAATAATATTCATATAATATAATACAAAGATTACAGGTAATATTACTTCAAAAATATAAATATATATGAACATTTTTGAAAAAAACTACTCCACTAATTATACTGAATTCAACCTATTGTCCTTAATGACTTACTAAAAGGCACCTTTATATATAAGACAAATTTAGACTTACTGAAAATAAGAGATTACCAAAAATACAAGTTTAGAAATATTATTGGTTGATGGAAAGTGTATCTCTATGTCAAGCTTGTAGAATCAGTAGACTAGTAGTCTATTGTATCATCATCTAGAAACTAAAGGAAAATCTCCTTTACATACTTTCTTAATAACAAGTTTGGTCACTGTCTTGTCGTTTAGAAGGGGAAAAAAGAGAATAAAATAATATAGCATTTGACACATACACTAACGATATCAAATTGATGCAACTTTTATGAACCTAACAATCTAATATGCATTCAAATGATAAAAACAATTCGAAGCACTTACCTCACACACCGTGCTCTCGTCTCAACGCCGCAGGTAAGTTTCTATCTTTCTTTGTTTGTTTTCTTTTAAGTAATTAGGGCAACTAATCATGAATTAATAAATAAATAAAAGCTAAACCCACTAATATATTTTTATATGTATTGAACAAGTGGTATAGGACATTAACTAAATTAACACTTTAACCCACTAATTAAATTAAATATCTAAAGTTACCCCTCAATTAAATAACCTTAGTTATCAATTAGTCCAAAGTACCCACTAAAATTTTACGGGGTGAGTCTTTTATGAAATACAAAGCCATAGTATACAAAACGACCTAAAGGGTCGTTACAACAGATACCAATTTACCTACCGTTCGTCCTCGAACGGTCAAAAGAAGAGTGAGGATAGAAAATGGTACCTGACTCGACGAACAAATGTGGATATTTTCCACGCATGTCAGCCTCAATCTCCCAAGTGGACTCCTCAACTGGACGATTCTTCCATTGAACCTTCACAGAAGCAATCTCTCTTGACCTCAACTTGCGGACCTCTCTATCAAGAATAGCTACAGGCTCTTCCTCATAAGACAAATTCTCATCAAGCAAGACCGAATCCCAGCGAATAATATAGTTTCCATCACCATGATATTTCTTTAGCATAGACACATGAAACACTGGGTGCACTCCAGACAAACCTGGAGGTAAAGCCAATTCATAGGCCACCTCTCCAACACGCTTAAGAACTTCAAATGGCCCAATATACCTCGGACTGAGCTTACCTCGCTTACCGAATCTCACCACACCCTTCATGGGTGAAACCTTCAACAACACTTGCTCTCCCTCCATAAACTCCATGTCCCTGACCTTTCGGTCTGCATACTCCTTCTGCCTGCTCTGAGCTGCTAGAAGCTTCTCCTGAATAAATTTCACCTTCTCTAACGACTCCCTCAAAAGATCAGTTCCCCAAGGTCTCACCTCAAATGCATCAAACCAACCAATAAGAGACCTACATCTCCTCCCATACAATGCCTCAAACGGAGCCATATCAATACTCGAGTGATAGCTATTATTATACGAGAACTCCGCCAGGGGTAGGAACTGATCCCAATGACCACCAAAATCTATCACGCACGCACGAAGCATATCCTCCAGCACTTGAATTGTCCTCTCAGACTGCCCATCAGTCTGAGGGTGAAATGCAGTACTAAGATCTAACCTAGTACCTAACTCAGCATGCAAGGTCCTCCAAAAGTTAGAAGTAAATTGTGTACCTCTATCTGATATGATAGAAATCGGAACTCCATGTAATCGAACAACCTCACGGATATAGAGTTTGGCTAACTTCTCTGCATCATAAGTCACCTTGACTGGAATGAAGTGAGCAGACTTAGTTAACCTGTCAACAATCACCCATATAGAATCAAACTTACCCAATGTCTTTGGAAGTCCGACCACAAAATCCATTGCAATTATTTCCCACTTCCATTCAGGAATAGGCATTCTTTGCAGTATCCCTCCAGGCCTTTGGTGTTCATATTTTACCTGCTGACAATTTGGACAATGGGCAACAAAATCAGCAATATCACGTTTCATTCTGCTCCACCAATAATGTTGTCTCAGATCGCGATACATCTTGGTTGCACCAGGATGTATAGAGTACCTCGAACTATGAGCCTCTGCAAGAATAGTCTGAATTAAATTATCAATACGGGGCACACATACCCGCCCCTTAATCCTCAAGATGCCTTCCTCATCGATCACGGCCTCCTTGGCCTCTCCCCGCAAGACCATATCACGAATTCGACTCAGCTTCTCATCTTCAAATTGCTTTTCTTTAATCTTGTCAAGGAAAGAAGATCTTGCCTCCATACAGGCCAAAAATCCTCCCTTCTCAGTTACTTCTAGCCTCATAAAGTCATTAGCCAGAGTTTGAACCTCTCTAGCCAATGGACGTCTCGAAACCTGCAAATGAGCTAAACTCCCCATGCTCCCTGCTTTTCTACTCAAGGCATCATCCACTACATTAACTTTTCCTGGATGATAAAGAATAGTGATATCATAATCCTTTAGCAATTCCATCCACCTCCTCTGCCTCAAGTTCAAGTTTTTTTGAGTGAATACATGTTGTAAACTGCGATGATCTGTATACACTTCACATTTTACCCCATATAGATAATGTCTCCACTGCTTCAATGCAAATACAACCGCAGCCAACTCTAAATCGTGAGTGGGATAATTACGCTCATGCACCTTCAATTGCCTTGAAGCATAGGCAATTACCTTCTTCTCCTGCATTAGCACTGCACCTAAACCAGAATATGATGCATCACAATAAACAATGAAATTCTTACCTTCTACTGGCAGGGCAAGAATTGGTGCAGTAGTCAATAAGGTCTTGAGTTTCAGAAAGCTCCTTTCACACTCATCCGACCATACAAATGGAACTTTCTGCTTCGTCAGGTTAGTCAGCTGGGAAGCAATAGAAGCAAATCCCTTGACGAACCGGCGGTAGTAACTAGCCAAACCAATAAAACTCCTTACCTCTGAGACATTAGTGGGCCTTGCCCAACTCTTCACTGCTTCAATCTTTTGGGGATCCACCATCACTCCATCTTTAGAAACCACGTGCCCTAAGAAAGACACTGAATCAAGCCAGAACTCACACTTGGAGAATTTGGCATATAACCTCTTCTCCCTTAACAATCCCAGAACAGTTCTCAGATGCTCTTCATGTTCTTTTTGGCTTTTTGAGTAAATCAATATATCATCAATAAAAACAATAACAAAGAGGTCCAAATATGGCTTAAATATTCCATTCATCAGACTCATGAAAGCAGCAGGCGCATTTGTAAGCCCAAAAGACATTACCAAAAATTCATAGTGACCATACCTGGTTCGGAAAGCCGTCTTCGGTACATCTGTTGCTCGTATTTTCAGTTGATGGTAACCAGACCTCAAATCAATTTTTGAGAAAACACAAGCACCCTCCAACTGATCGAATAGGTCATCAATGCGAGGAAGGGGATACCTATTTTTAATAGTCACCTTGTTCAGCTGCCTGTAGTCTATGCACATACGAAGGCTACCATCCTTCTTCTTTACAAATAAAACTGGAGCACCCCAAGGAGAGGCACTCGGTCTAATAAAACCTTTACCCAATAACTCCTGAAGTTGGGCCTTCAACTCCCTCAACTCAGCTGGGGCCATTCTATAAGGCGGAATAGAAATAGGGCGAGTGCCGGGCTCTAAGTCGATACAAAAATCTATATCTCTATCAGGTGGCATACCAGGTAAGTCTGCGGGGAAAACATCCATAAACTCACGAACTATAGAGATAGATTCAATCGTCGGCACATCAGAATTATCGTCCCTAAGATGTGCTAGGAAGGCTAAACAACCCTTACTCACCAACCTCTTAGCACGAAGAAAAGAGATAATCTGAACTGGGGTGGAAATATAGTCACCCTCCCACACCAACTGATCCATCCCAGGCTTGGCTAATGTCACGGTCTTAGCATTGCAGTCTAAGATAGCAAAATTTGGAGAGAGCCAGGTCATACCCAAGATTACATCAAAGTCAACCATCTCCAGAATAATTAAATCTACATAAGTTCTGCTCCCCACAAAAGTCACAAGACAAGACCTATACACTTTCTCAACTAGCACAGACTCACCAACAGGTGTAGAAACACGAATAGGCATGTCAAGTAAGTCACAATATAAATCAAGTCCATCAGCAAATGTAGGAGATACATAAGAAAATGTGGATCCAGGATCAAACAATACGAAAGCCAAGCTATCGCAGACCAGAAGAGTACCTGTGATAACAGCATCGGATGCCTCTGCCTCTGATCTCCCAGGGAAGGCATAACAATGGGCTCTATCACCTGTCTGACTATGTCCCTTACCGGGCTGTACTCCAGTAGTTCCAACCTGCCCGCCACCCCGGCCGGACTGGCGACCACCACGACCTTGGCCACCACGTCCTCCAGAATGACGGCCCCTACCATAGCCGTCGCCTCCACCTCTAACTGCTGGGACTCTATAACCCTGATCATGCCAAGCCTGACTCTGCCTTGGACAATATTTTCTGATATGTCCAGGCTCACCACATCCGTAACAAGTCTTAGGGTCAAGAGTGGGTCTTTGTGAAGACGAAGAAGACTGAAGATAACCCCCAAAGTTAGAAAAAGGCTGACTAGTCTTTAACGGACCTCCATCTGAAACCTGCAATGAAGACTGAATAGGACGGATTGAATAATCTCCAGAACTTTGCCCTCTGGAGTAAGAACCACTAAACTCACCTCCTTTACGAAACTTCTTGAATGTTGTCTCTTTAGTGAAGTTATCTGGCTTCACCCCCTCTACCTCTATCACAAAATCAACCACTTCCTGAAAGGATTTTGCTGAAGCAGCAACCTGTAAGGCTGGAATTCGCAAATCTGACCTCAATCCCTTCACAAAGCGGCGAATTCGCTCCTCTGGACTGAAGCAAAGCTGACTAGCATATCTGGCTAAGGCACGAAACTTGGCCTCATAAGCGGCAACAGACATCCTCCCCTGCTCTATATTCAGGAACTCGTCTCTCCTCCTGTCCCTTAAGGTCCGGGGAATATACTTCTCCATAAAACAATCAGAAAAGGTTGCCCAGGTCATAGGTGGTGCCTCTGCTGGTCGGCACTCCACGTGAGACCGCCACCACATTTTGGCGTCTCCTTGAAACTGGTATGTCACAAACTCAACACCAAATCGCTCTACTATATCCATTTTATGAAGCAGCTCATGACAATCAACAAGGAAATCATAGGCATCCTCAGATTCAGTACCCCTGAAGACTGGGGGTTTCAACTTTAAGAACTTAACAAAGAGATCATGCTGGTCACTTGTCATTATCGGCCCTGTAGTCAATTGAGGAAACATGCTTGTCCCCAAAGACGCAGTTATGCGGGGAGCCATAACAGCTGCATGTTGAACTCCTGGAATATGAGATGCTGGGGGAGCTTGTCCCTGATCGGATAACCCACTAAGATAGGTGAGAACCTGGTGGATCATCTCTAGAGTAGGCTGGGGTGGTGCTTCTCTCTCATGAACTTGCTCCTTCTCCACCCCAACATCATCTCTGACTACCTCATCAGCCAGTGGAGGGCTCGCTGCTCTTTCCCTGGCTGGCCCAGCTGTTTGGACCCTGCCCCTGGGGGGTTTTCTTCCGCGACCTCTACCACGGCCTCTCGTTGCTACTCTTCCTCTGCCTACAGCCCCAACGGCTGGCTCAGGTGCTCTTGTTGCTGTAGTTCTAACCATCTGCGAAAGAAAAGTGGAGAAGGTCAGATACTAATTTGTATCACCTAGATACCAATTGGATTCAAGTAATAGCACGAAAGAAAGAAAGAATGGAGTTTTCCTAAAGTCCTGTAGCCTCTTGAAGAAAAGTAAAGGCGTCCCCGTACCGTTCCGCAAGACTCTACTAGACCTGTCATTGTGTGATGAGATCAATGAACCTAAAGCTCTGATACCAAGTTTGTCACGATCCAAAATGGGCCGTGAGTGGCACCCACACTTAACCTTCTGGGTGGGAGAACCAACGATACAAACCCCAACTAATAACAATAACGCGGAAACTCAAATAAATATATTTTTCCCCAAAATCTGAAAGTCATCACATTAAGGACATCTAATTTCTAAAACTAAGTCTGGAACATTAAGCACCAAAATGAACAATTAAATAAATGTGTCTGAAAACTAAAGACACTATGCCATAACCGAGAAAATCCATCACGCAGCTAGAAGGATAGCTCACCCTGAAATCCGATGATCTTGAGACTGACTAGAGCTGAGGTCGAGTCGAAGTCTGTGGAACACTCGCTGCACTCCACATAATAAAACAAGAAAGATGCAAGTAGGGGTCAGTACAGGACAACACGTACTGAGTAGGTATCATCGGTCGACTCAAAATAGAAATCAATATGCATAAAATAATAGTGGGAAATCAACAACAACACTTAACAGGTGGCAACCAACAAACAATTACATAACCGGTCAACAATATCAAGATCACACATGAGGACTCAAGCCTCCACACCATACTCTTTGAAATATGAGTTTTTGGAGATTGGGTAGCATTAAGTAATTTTAATTTATTTCCCTTTAATATTACCGTGCCGGAACGTGACACCCGATCCAAATATACTGTGTCGGAACGTGACACCCGATCCAAATAACCGTGTCGGAACGTGACACCCGATCCAAATATATTTAATTTATCATTCCTTATGATTACATTCCACTTCATTAACAATATTTCATCAAGCCTTCTTTATTCAAGGCACCATTTTTGATAAGGCAAGTTCAAAATTATGGATTTCATGGCCTCGAGATTTCAGACCAATCACAACAACATATCAACCATCCAAACCACAACAATTAAATGCGTAGTAAATTTCACATATTACTCAATGAATATCAATCACTATTAAGAGTCTATCTATGATATAGAATAAAAACCATAACCTACCTCAACCGAAGAACCGCAATCAAGCAAACTAATCCACCAATGTCTTTTCTTTCGTCAATGTCTCAAAACGTTTCCACCCTATCAATGTATGATATTAATAAGTACACGAGTCTGTAAACACCATATTACTATATATCTAGCCTAGACTCAATAACTCCTTCAAATTCCTAAAAAATTTTTATACCAACTAATATCTCAAGTTTCATATTCCTAAATCTTAGGTAAGGGTTAAGTCTCAATTCCTTTGAATAACATAAATCTAATAATATTCATATAATATAATACAAAGATTACAGGTAATATTACTTCAAAAATATAAATATATATGAACATTTTTGAAAAAAACTACTCCACTAATTATACTGAATTCAACCTATTGTCCTTAATGACTTACTAAAAGGCACCTTTATATATAAGACAAATTTAGACTTACTGAAAATAAGAGATTACCAAAAATACAAGTTTAGAAATATTATTGGTTGATGGAAAGTGTATCTCTATGTCAAGCTTGTAGAATCAGTAGACTAGTAGTCTATTGTATCATCATCTAGAAACTAAAGGAAAATCTCCTTTACATACTTTCTTAATAACAAGTTTGGTCACTGTCTTGTCGTTTAGAAGGGGAAAAAAAGAGAATAAAATAATATAGCATTTGACACATACACTAACGATATCAAATTGATGCAACTTTTATGAACCTAACAATCTAATATGCATTCAAATGATAAAAACAATTCGAAGCACTTACCTCACACACCGTGCTCTCGTCTCAACGCCGCAGGTAAGTTTCTATCTTTCTTTGTTTGTTTTCTTTTAAGTAATTAGGGCAACTAATCATGAATTAATAAATAAATAAAAGCTAAACCCACTAATATATTTTTATATGTATTGAACAAGTGGTATAGGACATTAACTAAATTAACACTTTAACCCACTAATTAAATTAAATATCTAAAGTTACCCCTCAATTAAATAACCTTAGTTATCAATTAGTCCAAAGTACCCACTAAAATTTTACGGGGTGAGTCTTTTATGAAATACAAAGCCATAGTATACAAAACGACCTAAAGGGTCGTTACACACAATCATGGAGGACATGGAAGAACAAAGTCCATAGTTTAGTTTAGCCTTACATACCTAGGATGAAGACAGACAATCAAACTAGCAAGATTGTGGCTTGAAATTCTTTAACCCTAACTCTTTCTCCTCTTCTTAGCCCTAGTTTCTTTTGCTTGAATGCGTAAAAAGTATAAGTAAAGGGTTTTAGAAATCCTTATAAGGTTGAAAATGACCTATATCAATCATGGGTTAAGTATATGAGGGGTGTCGAAAAGTTCGGAATGCCCCTCACTAAAACTGAAAAATGTACGAAAAAATTATGCATAAATCGCATTCCACGAATGCGTTTTATAAATAAAAAGGTAAATCGCATTCAACGAATGCGTTTTATGAAGAAAGGATAAAATGAACTATGTTCGCGGTCCTGTAGCGCACTCTTCCGGAATTGCAAATTTTACCTCGAGAAATTATCTTTTGACGTGGTTGGTCTAAAATTCAATCGAGACAACTCTCCCACACGATTTTCCCCCTGATCGATATTTTTGCCTCGGATTGACCAAAAAAGTTTGGGATGATACGTTATGCGAGTATGCTATCCTCTAGGGGCATTTTGGTAATTTTTAGCTGGTGTAACAATTCAGCCTTTTAATATCTGTTCTAATAATTTTAAATGGTTAAATTCAACCAATATCTTTTAAAATAAATAGTCACTTTGTTTTCTTCAATAATCAAGCTCAACTAGCAATGGTATTTTTCAAGTTTCTTCGACCAAACCAATAAAAACAACCACAAATAACTATTATATAGCTCTTCCATTTTCTAAAGCACGTATGAAGAAGATAGATAAGGAGAAAAAGAAAAAGAAGATTCTGACTTGTTTCGTTAAACTTTTAAAATCAGTTTATTTTAAAAAATATTATTTTTGATTATTTTTTTTTGGTGAAAAATATTTTATGTTTGACCAATAAATTTTATGAGCACTTTTATGTAGAAAATAGGTTTGGCCAACCTTTTTCAAAATGCTTCAGTGAATTTTTCTCAAAATTACTTTTCAAAAAAGTGTTTTTCGAAGAAAAAATAATTTTTTAGCTTCTGAAAAATAATTGTTACTACTTTGGCCCTTTCAGTAAACAATATGCACTATTTTATAAATTGTTGGACTCGTGGTTGCCTGGATTCCAATATCTAGAATTTAATTATTAATAAAAATTTGTGCATGAAAAATAATAAAAACAAGATAGTGTCTTAACATCTAATACATACTACAATAAAAAAGGGTCTATAGTGCCCTAATTTAGTCTTAGTGGAATAGATGACAAATCCACTTATACAAATAATTAATTTGAAGTGTGTCCATGTAATCGTTAAATATTCACCTTTTATCTATTTAAATTTATGCTTAATTATTTGATTGGCTTGCTGACGATTGAATACTATTTACAAATCTTAAATTGAACTTGTGAAATAGAATTCTACACTGCAAATAGAATTGAATAGAGAAAGTTCTTGAACTCAGGGGAAAGGGCGCATGTGGTTGTTTATGAATTGTTTTCAATCTTTTATCTTCTCTCTCTATATATAATTTTTTGAATTATTATCTTTCTCTAATTAATTTCTTTTTTTTAATGCTAGAATAAAAAATAAATAAAGAGTAGCTTGTATATATAATCTCCTTAATCTGTCTTAAATTGATGTCTTAATGGGATCATTTGGTTTGAGAACAAATTTATTCAGGAATTATAATTTTGAAATTAATTGTGCTTTTAATAAATTTTATCTCAAATTTAATTGTGAGATATCTCATTTTATTACATAAATCAAACAATCCCTAAATGTTCACTTCTCGAACTAGTAAATCGAAATAGAAATATTTTTTAGATTTTCTTGAACTAACACTAATATGGTGGATTTAGTGAGTAATTTAAAAATTACACCAACTCACACTCTTTTTTGCTTTTCCAAACAAATGTATTAAAATTATTAAATTATTGGAGGAGAGAAAAATGAAAATTATATATATAAAATTTTATACCATAGTATCATATTTATGTATTAGATCAAGTAATCAGTCGAAAATTGCAACAGTCATATTCCAACAAATATTATCTCAACTTGACATAAAAAAATATTTTCCTCCCACCCTTAATTAAAAAGGAACCTCATGCCTTCTCGTGAATTCTAAATCAAATGTTAAAAGTTCATATAAATTGTACCTCTTGAATGACATATGGACAACATTTCTCTACAAATCTACCCTAATTCTTTAGCCATGTGTGTGTTAGCTATATTTCTATAGGGTAGATGTATAGTTTCTGTTGCATCAACATTGTATTTAATTTTCTGTGTGGAGAAAATGTAAATAACCAAGGTTAATTATTTTAATATAACACGGTGGTGTTCGAGTCCATTTTCGCATAATATATATAAATGATAACCTCCATTAGTACAGTCCACTAAAATTTAAACATATGAAAAAATTATCTAATATATATTTTTTTGTCTCTATTGAAACTAAATTTTAGTGTCATGTTCTTGGTCTTAATTAAAACTAAACGCACCGTATAACTTGCCCGCAATTTTACTATGTCAAGTTAGCAGATCATGATTTAGTCCCCAATAATTTTCACCGATTTTATTAAACGGTTAAATAAACCATGTTATATTGCTATTAAGTGCACAAAATATGTATTATAGATAGCATTAAATATATATATATATATATACTACATCATATCATATCAATATGTCGATTGGGATGGCTTGCTTGAGGCAGATTCAAAAAAAAGTTTCGTCGATATCGTTGTGATTCAAATATTCTTGATATTTTATTTTGGATTGTTACGTAAGAATCGTATTGTTATTAGGCTATTTTATTTGTCATCTAAATTATATATATATTACTTTAAATGACGAATAAAACAGCCTAATAAAAATACGATTCTTATGTAACAATCCAAAATAAAATATCAAGAATATTCGAACCACAACCATTTCCACGAAAATAGAAGATGATAGAGACAATCAAAATGTATAATTTTGACTAAAGTAACCGACATATTGATATGATATGATGTAATTATTTTTTATAAAATAATTGAATTAACGGTGCAAATATTGGGCCAGTATAAGAGCTAGCTAATGTTACTTGAACGAATTATCCACCAAAACGGCAAAACCTTTAGTTTTCAATAGAGATGTACTTTTCTTCTCTTTTTAACTTAGTTTCATTGCTTCTCTTCTTCTCCTCCCTAGTAATTCTAGTTAGACAATGGAGTATAAACAAAAAACAAAGGTTGGTCCCTTATTCTTTCTTTTTGACTTAAAAGTTAATTTTTTAAATCAATCTGTTGGAGAAATTATAAAATTACAAATTACAATTAAAAAAATAAAATGAAGAAATTAACTTCACTTCTTGGCTGAGGCGTGGATATCTCGCTCTCTTTAAGGAGATTCAAGCCCACTGCAGTAAATCGTTTCACTGGTCCAGCAGTAGTCCTCTTGACTTGTCCCCTCCAGGATACAACAGCCTTATCACAAAAATGTAACTCAACAAACTCTGGACAAGAGTTGAGTTTAAAGCTCTACACAAAGAACACCTCCCTTCAACTAATAAGAACTCTCTTTTTTATATAAACTTAACTCTCTCAATTTTTTCTTCTCTTATTCTACCTTCAAAACAAAGAAGACCTCTCTATTTATAGGAGAGAAAATCATACAAAGATGAAAAAATAATAGAATGCCATCATTATCATCATTTAGTGTACCATTATGATTTAGTGCACCATTATGATTTAGTGCACCACTTATTAGTGATAATTAAATTAAAAATACATAATAATATGATTTAGTGCACCACTTATTAGTGATAATTAAATTAAAAATACATAATGGAATGATTTAGTCTTGCACTAAATAAAGATGATAATGAAAGACATTTTTATGCACTAAAGAAAGAATAATAAAGATGACATTAAATGTCATCAATGGACAATTGCTAAAATTGCAATTTAATAAAATGTTAAAATGTTCACACACTAACAATCCCCCACTCATTTTAATATTGTATAAGAGAGTTTATCAGCTGAAGGAAGATTACTATACATAATGAAGGTGTGCTCTGCATTGAACCTCCACTTAGTGAAACAATAACTTTTACTCCAGAGTCGTAGTGGTCTCAGACTTGAACTATGACTGCTTAAGGGACATAAAATATTACTGCTCACACATAGTAATCAAGGTATTGTCACGAGCTTTATAAGCCAGCACATTACGGCCTTGTGCTATCCCGGTTTTATGAGTGCTTTTGAGAATAAGCCTAATTCTCATAGGAAGCGGCCTACTTCCATACTCACATAGGTGAAATCTATCAAGAGTGCTCCTGTAAATTTAACACTCCACCCATACGGGCTACAGATTTTCATTAAGAGTTTTTTAAACTCAACCTCCTCAATTCACTACAGGAAACAATGCACTCACATCATAGGGAGGGAATAAAAATAGTGCATTTTTTTTCACAACAAGTCATCATATGATTCGTTTTTCCCATTGAACCTGGTTATAGGATCTCTAGTCTCCAAGTTGGGTTTCCTCATATATGACTCATGTATTTATAGGCTTCAATCCCATCCCCCTCGATGTGCTCCAGACCTTTTCTCTTGTTAAGGCCTTAGTAAGAGGATCTGCAAGATTTTCACAAGATTTGACATAATCAACATTAATGGTACCACTTGTCAAATATGATCTTACATTACTGTGTTTCCTCCTTATAGGTCTGGATTTACCGTTGTAATAACGATTTTGAACTCTACCAATTGCTGCAGTGCTATCACAATGAATTAAAATTGGAGGAATTGGTTTTTCAAAATAAGGTATTTGAAATAATAAATCTCTTAACCAATTCGCTTCCTCACTAGCTGAAGCTAAAGCAATTAGTTCAGCCTCCATGGTAGAGTTAGCAATTATAGTTTGTTTTTTTGATTTCCAACAAACAGCACCACCACCCAATGTAAAAATGTAACCAGTGGTAGAACAGGAATCACCTGCTAAAGTGTTCCAATCTGCATCAGAAAAGCCTTCAAGTACAGCAGGATATTTTTTATAGAACAAACCACAAGTTTTTGTTCCAATTAAATATCTCATAACTCTTGTTATAGCATGCCAATGTTCATTACCTGGCTTGCTAGTAAACCTGCTAAGTACTCCTACTGCATATGCAATATCAGGCCTAGTGCAATCAGTCACATATCTCAAACTTCCAATTACGCTAGCATATTCCTTTTGATTTATCACATCAATTTCACTTTGAACAGGAAACAAGTGTACACTTGAATCAAAAGGAGTTAAAACATGCTTGCAATCAAGAAAGTTATATTTTTTTAAAATTTTCTCAACATAATGTGACTGGTCAAGGAAAATTCCATCACATGTTCTAGTAATTTTTATTCCTAGAATAAAATTTGACTCACCAAGATCTTTCATATCAAAATGGCTTCTAAGAATGTTCTTAGTATCATCAATAACATTCATATTCGAGCCAAAGATCAATAAATCATCAACATATAGGCAAATAATAACATGTGTATTATTCCAAGACTTATGATATATGCACTTATCACACTCATTTGTTTTAAAATCATTTTCAATCATGCAGGAATCAAACTTTTCATGCCATTGCTTTGGTGCCTGTTTCAAGCCATATAGGGATTTAGTAAGTTTACATACTTTGCTTTCTTGGCCTGCTTCAACAAAACCTTCAGGTTGTTCCATATAAATTTCTTCATTAAGTTCTCCATTTAAAAAAGCAGTTTTTACATCCATTTGATGAATATGCAAATAAAAAATTGCAGCCATAGCAATTAAAAGTCTAATGGATGTAATTCTTGTTACCGGAGAAAAAGTATCAAAAAACTCTAGGCCTTCTAGTTGCTTAAACCCTTTAGCAACTAGTCTAGCCTTATATTTATCGATTGATCCATCTGGTTTTAACTTTTTTCGTAAGACCCATTTGCAACCAATTGTTTTACAACCTGGTGGTAAATCAACTAACTTCCAAGTTTTATTAGAAATTAGTGATTCCATTTCATCATTTACAGCCTCTTTCCAAAAAATAGAATCATACGAAGATAAATCTTCTTGTAAAGTGAAAGGGTCATCTCCAACATTAAAAACATAAAAATCAGGCCCAAAATCTTTTTTTACTCTAGCTCTTTTACTTCTTCTTACCTCAAAATCATCAATTTCTTTATTTTTTAAAATGGAAGAAGAAGAACTAGGTAGTGATAAAATATTTTGTTCAATTCTTTGACCCCCACTATTTTTAGAATCAAAAGGAAATTTATTTTCATGAAAAATAGCATCACCTGATTCTATTACAATTTTATCTTCAAGATTAAAAAATCTATAGGCTGTACTATTTGAAGCATAACCAAGAAAAGCACAAGTAGTAACTTTCTTACCCAATTTTGTAACTTTGGGATCCATTAGCCTCACAAAGGCTAGACAACCCCAAACTCTTAGATATCCCAAATTTGGCTTATGACCTTTCCACAACTCAAAAGGTGTTAGTTTAGTCTTTTTATGAGGCACTCGATTTAACACATAACACGCAGTCAAAATAGCTTCACCCCCAAAATTCAAAGGTGCATTTGACTCAATAAGCATGGCATTAGTCAATTCAACCAAAGTTCTATTTTTCAGTTTGGGAAGAAAAAAAAAGAATTAGAAGCATAACCAAGAAAAGCACAAGTAGTAACTTTCTTACCCAATTTTGTAACTTTGGGATCCATTAGCCTCACAAAGGCTAGACAACCCCAAACTCTTAGATATCCCAAATTTGGCTTATGACCTTTCCACAACTCAAAAGGTGTTAGTTTAGTCTTTTTATGATGCACTCGATTTAACACATAACACGCAGTCAAAATAGCTTCACCCCAAAAATTCAAAGGTGCATTTGACTCAATAAGCATGGCATTAGTCAATTCAACCAAAGTTCTATTTTTCCTTTCCGCTACACCATTAGATGAAGGTGAATAAGGAGGAGTAGTTTCATGAATTATTCCCAATGATCTAACAAAAGAATTAAACTCATTTGACTCATATTCACGGCCTCTATCACTTCTAATTCTTTTTTTTCTTCCCAAACTGATTTTCAACCTCATGGAGAAAAAATTTAAAATTTTCAAAAGCATCACTTTTATTTTTCATTAAGTAAACATATGTAAACTTAGAAAAATCATCAATGAAAGTGATAAAATATCTATTTCCTCCACGAGTTAAAATTCCTCCAAGTTCACAAATATCAGTGTGAACTAATTCTAATAAATCAGTTTTTCTTTCAACTTTAAAATGAGGCCTTTTAGTGATTTTTGCTTTACTACAAGCTTCACACTTTTCAAAATTCTTTTTAATCACTGGGATTAATCCTAAATTACTCATGATTCCAACATAACGATCATTAATATGACACAAACGAGCATGCCAAAAATTAGTAGAAGAAAGCATGTAAACAGAAGTAGAAATTTTATTCATTTCAACATTCAGTTTAAACATCCCATCACAAGCATACCCCTTTCCCACAAAAATACCTTTTTTCACAATTACATATTGATCAGATTCAATAATTTGTTTAAAGCCTGCTTTATTAAAAAGAAAACTAGACATCAAGTTTTTTCTCATGGAAGGAGTATAAAGTACATCTTTCAAAGTTAATATCCTTCCAGAGGTAAAACACAATTCGACATCTCCCGTTCCAAGCACTTGAGTAGTATGAGAATCACCGAGCATGATGGTTTTGGGCTCTCCAAAAGGAGTATATTTTTTAAACCAATCTTTGTCATAACAGACATGACGGTTTGCACCAGAATCAGCCCACCATCCATCAACATTCTCAACCATGTTTATGTCTGTAATCATTGCCACAAAAGGCTCTTCGGTAACGTTTGCCTGAGGTATAGGACCACGTTTTCGGTATCTGCAAAATCGAGCAATATGCCCACTCTTGCCACAGACAAAGCACGGTCCTTTATCATAAACTTGTTGATTTTGTGCTTGGCTATTTTCACCATTATTTTTCTTGGAAAGTCTACCATTATTTTTCTTGAACTTTTTCTTCTTAGGCTTCAAAGAGGTATTTTTGTTAGATTCAGGAGTAATATATTTTGAAGTAACTAAATTTACCTTCGTTGTGATGTTGCTCTCTTCATTTTGTAAAAGTGCATCTTGGCCCCTTGCCTCCTCTTCCATGCGGATTTTCATGATCAAAGTCTCAAGAGAGGTTTCCTTTTGTTTGTGGCGCATAGTTTTTTGAAACTCCTTCCATGAAGGTGGAAGTTTGTCTATTATGCCACAAACAATAAGATTGTCTCCAATTTTGACTTCCTCAGACCTGAGCTCTCCAACGATCATTATAAAATCTTGAGCTTGGTCTATCACTGATTTATCATCCACCATTTGGAAACGAAAAAATCGACTAGCAGCATATTTTTTCGCTCCAGCTTCTTCGGTATCATATTTACTCTGCAATGCTTTCCATATTTTCTTTACACTAGAGTAAGTTCTATCATAATAATCATAAAAATTATCAGATAGACAATTAAGAATATAATACCGACACTTGTAGGAATCATTATTGTACTTTTCCACTTTCTCTTGATGAGAAATTAGTTCATCGTTATCCATGGAGAGGATGTCAACTTTATTAGGATTTTTTTGAGTCAACACATATGAAACATTGAGAAGACTTAAGTAGAAAAGTATTTTACCCTTCCATCTCTTGAAATGATTACCATTAAACCGAAATGGTTTGTTTAGATCTCCCATCTTGATATCCGCGGATTTTTCAATTGTAGCCATATTGAATCTCCTTAAAATTGTTGGAGAAATTATAAGATTACAAATTACAATTAAAAAAATAAAATGAAGAAATTAACTTCACTTCTTGGCTGAGGCGCGGATATCTCGCTCTCTTTAAGGAGATTCAAGCCCACTGCAGTAAATCGTTTCACTGGTCCAGCAGTAGTCCTCTTGACTTGTCCCCTCCAGGATACAACAGCCTTATCACAAAAATGTAACTCAACAAACTCTGGACAAGAGTTGAGTTTAAAGCTCTACACAAAGAACACCCCCCTTCAACTAATAAGAACTCTCTTTTTTATATAAACTTAACTCTCTCAATTTTTTCTTCTCTTATTCTACCTTCAAAACAAAGAAGACCTCTCTATTTATAGGAGAGAAAATCATACAAAGATGAAAAAATAATAGAATGCCATCATTATCATCATTTAGTGTACCATTATGATTTAGTGCACCATTATGATTTAGTGCACCACTTATTAGTGATAATTAAATTAAAAATACATAATAATATGATTTAGTGCACCACTTATTAGTGATAATTAAATTAAAAATACATAATGGAATGATTTAGTCTTGCACTAAATAAAGATGATAATGAAAGACATTTTTATGCACTAAAGAAAGAATAATAAAGATGACATTAAATGTCATCAATGGACAATTGCTAAAATTGCAATTTAATAAAATGTTAAAATGTTCACACACTAACACAATCTAAACAAGACTCATAATCTTCTCTATATTTTCAAAGTTGGAAGTTTAAGGTTTCTCCTTGAGCAATTGGCATTGACTTAATTTATTTGTCTGTTGATATGGGACATTGGAACTGAAACATCATCTTCAACTATTATTTGGGCATTGCCAGAAATGATGAAGAACCCAAATGTCATGGCCAAGGCCCAAAGTGAAGTGAGGCAAGTCTTTAAGGGAAAGAAAAACTATGATGAAGCAGACATTGAAAAGTTGACATATCTAAAGTTAGTGATTAAGGAAACATTAAGGCTACATACTCCAGGTCCTCTTATGGGATCTAGGGAATGTAGGGAGAACACAAATATAAATGGATACACTATCCCTTATAAGGCTAGAGTACTTGTCAATGTATGGCACTTGCTAGAGCTCCGAAATATTGGCAAAATCCTAAAAAATTTATACCAGAGAGATTTAAGAATTCTTCAATTGATTTTATGGGAAATGACTTTGAGTTTATTCCGTTTGGTTCAGGAAGAAGGATGTGTCCAGAAATACAATTTGCTTTAGCTAATGTTGGATGAAGAATATTAATGTTATGTGTGCATAAGTAAAATTTAAATATCGTGATGCAGAGTTTAGTATTTAGTAACGATTCAATAACTTGTCATCCTTATCTTTAATTTGAGTTGTTATTCTTATATTTTAAATTGTCATTCTTTATCTTTTAAGTTGTAATCCTTATCCTTTAGTGTTTTAGTACATATTATTTGAAAATTACTCTTACTTCTTAGATTTTGTAAGCCCATATATATAAAGGCCTTTTCTAAGTAATAAACCTTTTTATATGAGAAATCTAAGGGGAGAAAGAAATATATAACATATAAGGATATATTACACACCAAAAGTACAACACAAAAGATTAAAATAAAAGCAAATTAATTAATCAAACCACTTTATAATAAAATGAAACAGATAAACTCATTAATTCTTTTCTTTGATTATAACAAGGAAAGAAATAATGAATGCAACAAGTGCTAACATGAGTGCTGGAGAAGAATTGATGGAGCCAATATTTTTTGAGGGTGAAGAATAATTAGAGTCATCATAGGAGCTTCCATATTGTGCTGTTGCAACAGCCACCAACATGCCCAAAAATAAAACAATGGCAGCTGATGAAACCCTAAAACCCATGCTTAATTTAACTCGCACAAATTGTGATGATCTCCTTTTGAAACTCTATTGAGATTCCAACAAAGCTCCTTGCTTGCTTATATAGAAGTAATTAATATGGAGAAATTAATATAATAATCCATTGCTAGCTTTCCCTTAGTAGGTGACATTATCTAATAAATTGGTCTAGTTTTTTTTTTTTTTTTTTTGACAAAATTCATTCACCCAGTCTTTCACCTTCGATGGTGATGGGGTTTGGCAAGACCCCTACCACGTAAATAGAACTAACAAAAGAAACAATCAAATGGAGAGGTTACATGAGGTCTAACCTCTTTTTACGTTTTAGGACAAGAGAAATTGTATCCGATTAATATTTAATCAAATGATCTTTTTCTTTCATTTTTCATTTAGTGTCTCATACCTACATTAAAACTCAATTATTTTGGATCCACGTCGGGTAGGACTCCATGTCCATTCGGGGGATAACAACCCCTATCAAGAATTTTTCTATATTGATCAAATGATCTTTACAAACAAAACAACTATACTAATGCATTTAAACTACATCAGTTAATGCATATGAAGAAAAGTATTCTAGGAGGCAAAAACATTAGGCAGTACATTTTCATCTGTTCAAATTTTGATTGATGGAATTACCTAATATATATACTAACGAGAAATAATAGATATTCATAAAATTAATTGAGGTGTGCACAAATTATTTCGAACATTAAAGTTATAAAAAAATGAAAGGTGAGTTTGAACCATTATTTTCGGCTAGATGTTAATTTTATACATTGTAACAACCTTGATAATGATTCTCTTTGCTTGGACTATTTTTTATTGCTTATTCTCTATGTTACCTAACGTGGTTTGGTCGTGGTATATTGTATGCCTGCACAACTAATATGCCTAAGAACGTGGATATAAATAAGCCAATACAAAGGTATAAATGTGTATTATTAGAGAGAAGTAGGTGATGTTTGTTCAATTAAAGGTCTTAAATACCAAAAGGGATTGTAATTTGCAGTTTATTATTATTATTATTATTATTATTACTATTATTACCATTATTATTATTATTACTATTATTACTACTATTATTATTATTACTATTATTATTATTACTGTTATTACTATTATTACTGGTATTACTACTATTACTGTTATTACTCTTATTACTATTAGTACTACTATTATTATTACTACTACTATTATTACTATTACTATTACTATTACTATTAGTACTATTATTATTACTATTACTACTATTATTACTATTACTATTATTACTATTACTATTATTATTATTACTATTACTATTGTTATTATTATTACTATTATTATTATTATTATTATTATTATTACTATTACTATTATTACTATTATTATTACTACTATTATTACTATTATTATTACTACTACTACTACTACTACTACTACTACTACTACTACTACTACTACTACTACTACTATTATTATTATTATTATTATTATTATTATTATTATTATTATTATTATTATTACTATTATTATTATTACTATTATTATTATTACTACTATTATTATTATTATTACTATTATTATTATTATTGTTGTTGTTGTTGTTGTTATTATTATTATTATTATTTTATTTTTTTATTCTGTGTCCAGTATTCATGGAATACGATTAAATTTGTATTTGTGCCAGGAAATTCCACATTGAAGGTAAAACGCAAAAGGTAACTCCGTACCCAGAGGAGCTCAAAGCCAAGACTTCTAATTAAAAATGAAAGAGTATTTACCACTCTACTACAACCCTTGTTGATGCAACCTACCAATATAATTCAGGTCATAACCGAGATTATTGTTGCAGCCTAATCAATAGGAAGAATTTACATGAATGGCTGCTCACTCAACCGCAAAAATTTAAAATAATCGTCAAATGTATAATAAATGTATATTAGCTAGAAAAAGTAAATAGTGAATCAAATCGGTATTTGTGTAATCCTAACTAATATTAGTTAGAAATTCGTCATACATACGGATTTGGTTCTTCTCCGTTATATTTTCTTTCTATTACCTATTTGAAAATTTGGCTCCTCTCCATTACACTTTATCTTCATTTTCTCAAGTGCATATTTAAATGACTGGCACTTGTTTATTATAAATTTTCAAGATTTAGATTAAATTAACTTAACAAAACATCTTAACCATAATTAAAGAAATAATTTTAGAAATTCCCTTCCTATCTTGGAAAAATTTCTAACTCATGTTGTCACATATATAAATGTTGCTTAAATTTTTTTCCCCTTCTTTAATTTAACCAATTTATTTTTCTTTTGAGATATCGTCATATTTGAACATAGTAATGTTCATACCCCGTTCACGTAGTCTTATACTCTGTTTCAATGTGGATATTGAACATTGAGTCAAAAAATTATTTTAAAAAAATAGCTCATACTACACATTGTATCTTTTATCTTATTTTCATCAGGACTCTAGTATAAACCTCATTATCCCCGTTAGTAGCAAGTAAAGGAATTCAAACCGATAAGTTGTTATTATTATTAGATTGCTTCATGTTAAGTCTTCTCAAATTATCTAATTGTAGCTTTGAATATCTTGACGTTTGTAACTAACATAAACTAATAATTAATTTACCAAGCTTTATTTCCTAATTTTCATAATTTAAGGACACAACATTGAAAAATCTCAATATTACTTTTTATGTTTTAAATGAACACCCCTCACTATATGTGTAACAACCTGTCCCCGTCGTTAGGAATAGGCAATGGGAAAGAATTTCGGGCCACAAAACTTCGGGTAGTAACTTCGAAAAATTTGAGCTTAGGCCAGACTTGGACGAATTTTGAATCAGGTGAAGTCTAGGGCGATCATGTGAATGATGGAAGGTCAAATCAATAATTTTATTGGATAGACTGATAGCCAAGACGATACAAAGCATTTACAGCTTCGTGGAATCGCATTCGGGCGAGTAAAACTCTCAAAATCGAATTTGGCGTGAAGAGTATAATTTTAATACATCTTCGAAAGTGGTGTGTCGTGAAATGGGGGCTTGGAGCACTAACTCCGAGCTCACCATTTCTGCATATCCCGCTAGAGCGGGATTATTCCTGCCAGAGCGGGGCCGCTAGATGGGGATGAGTCCCGCCAGAGCGGGACAGTCGCGACTTAAGTCGTGAAAAAGTCTAGAAACAATCTTTTTCTGCAAAATCAGTTTCTAAAACTTCAAGAGACGACCTAGGGCGAATTATACTAATTTTCCACGGATTTCCATGCTTAAGGTAAGGTTTTTACTCCCTAGGTTCATACTTTAATTCCTAGAAACTAAAAAGTATAGGTGGTAATTATTGGGGGAGGGTTTGAATTTAAAATCTATGGTGGGATAGCCCTAGGGTAAGGTAAGGATCAAGTGTTGGCCTAGGGTATGAAATTATGTTATATTTCCTAATAGTTGGGTCATTGTATTGATCCTTTATATGTATTTACTGTTTTCTAGATCAAGAACGAGCCCAGAAAGGGAAGACTTTTGCATTGTAAGGTTATTGAAGCTTGAATTTGAGGTAGGCGATGGTCTAGTTTCCCGTATGTGTTTCATATACTTGTTAAATTGCTTCATGATATTTATGCATGTATATGAATAGGGAAACATGCTAGATTATGTGTGAAATGATCACTTGATGACCTGTTTGTATGATGAACTTGTTCTTGGTGATATAAATATTGTAAATACTGACTGTATTTGTGATTGTGGTACCTTTGGATCGGGTGTCATTTTCTGACACATAATTGGATCGGGTGTCACGTTCCGACACAAAGTTGATTATTTGTAGGTCTCTTGAGGGTACCCTGGTGTAAAGTTATAACATGTGGAAGTTATTGAGTTGTGATATTACTGAATAATAGTTGAACTTGAGATTTAGTTGACTTATTCTGTATATGTATATGCCTATTGTGTTGAATTTACTTGTCTATGATCCGCTTACTGACTAACCACGTGATCCTACTAGTACGCCGTTGTCTTTGTGAACTGATACTATTCTTGCTCTGCCTTTTTGTTGAGTACAGGGCATATTCAGCCGGCTGCGGAGAGACCTCGATTGGCAGATTAGAAGTTTGTTCAAAGTCCAAGGGTGAGCTATTCTGTCATGATGCCGTGGACTTTTCCATTAATCTTAGTCCTTCTTTCGGAACTCAGATGTTTATACACTGTTTTGGTATTTTGACTTCCGTTTGTGGAGTGTTTCCCCTTTTCTTACATTGACAGTGGTTAGAGTTTTGGTACGGACGACTTTCAGTTCTATGATGTGTTGACTTCTGCATTTTCGTAGTTATTAAAATTGTTGGCTGAGATTATGTGAACTCAGTATTATTTTCTGGTTATATTCCTGTTTCTGCAAAGTTTTTAATATTTATTTCTTAAGTTGATAAGCTGGCTGTTGAAATGGTTCTTCCACTAGAATAAATATTGTGGGTGCCAGTCAAGGCGGATCAGGATCGTGATAATATGGTAATTAGAATATCAATTTATTTTCTATAAAAAAATTCAACATAACATTGCAAAAATTTAACACAAAATTAATTTTCCCCCAACTTTTTAATATTAACATAACTTATTAGAAGACCCGACCTATAAATTATTTTATGAGACGGAATATGAATAAAAATACGTATATTTATAATTCATAAAGAGGATTATACAATTAAAGACATTATTATTGCTAACGCATGTAATTTTTGCATAAAACTTCATGCATTATTCTTCACTGCACAATGATAAATTTCTAAATCATGATTTGTTAGGATTGTGATCAATTTATTCTAAAGTTATGGCCCAGTTTATGCAAAAGTTTTGGTGATTTGTTAGAACTTGCAATTGAATTTTAACTCATAAATTATTTTTGTTAAATTTATTTAGGGATAATTTCAAATACCTCTTCAAGATTTTGCTATATAACAAATAACAATCATTCTCCTGTAGTTTATGATATTACACTTATCTTCCTTATTTTGAGTTTTTATAACCATTCTTTAAACTTATTTAATATATATATATATATATATATATATATATATATATATATATATATATATATATATATGTATAAATTAATTATGATTTGACAAATTTGTCCCTATTTATATTAATTTCTTCACATTAATAAAATATGACTTATTTAATAAATAGTTTAAAAATAAATCAAGACAAATACTATTAGGGAAACTTACATAAATATACAATATTAAGAAAATATTTACCATCTATAGCAATAAAAAAAATTCACTGAACACTTATAATACATTTATAATATAGTTTTAATACATATTGCAGAGAACTATTTATAAAACATATATAATACAAGTTTTATAGATAGATAATATATTTATCACATACTTTAATAGATTTATAATACATTATGTCAATTTCTTACTACACAAACATAATATATATTTTAAAACATTTATAATACATTTATATTGTATGCATAATTCACTTTTAATACAAGTGTAGATTTATCATAATATTGCTATGTATTGCTATAAATTATAATAAATAAAAAATATCACTAAAATCAGTAATTAATTTTTAAAAAGCACTCAATTAAGTAATTTTTCCATACTATTATATATGATATATAGATACACGACGTGTCAAGGCCCAATTCAAATAGTGGCCCAATTCCAACCCAATTGACCCATTCCAATTTCTATATCTGTAATCTAATATCCAAATTAATTCCCAATTCCTAAATTGAAATCCCAAAACTCTCTTGAGTGGCCCAATTTCAACCCAATTTGCTCATTCCAATTTCGATAGCTGTAATCAAATATCCAAATTAATTCTCAATTCCTAAATTGAAATCCCAATACTCTCTGGAGTCTCGTCTCTCCACTCTCCGTCAGTGGCTTAGTCCGCCTCCAATCTCGTCTCTCGGAAACTCGTCGTCGTCGCAAGCTCCAACAACATCTCATTTTGCTTTAGAAGAAATCTTGATGTGCCATTCTTGTAACAATTTGAAAGTGACTCATATTTGACTAAAGAGAAGGTATCGCTTTTGTTGGTTATCTTCCATCTGAAATCTCTTGCAGGCTCAAGTTTGTGTTTCTCATCTAACTTTTAATTTTGTGGTCCTGTGTCTATTTTTTGATGGGAACATGTGTTAATATCTGGGTCACTTTTGTTTCTTCTTCTTAGAAAAGCAACAAGTTTCCACCTTGAGTTATTGTGCTTGTTGGTCTCTGCCTTTATTTTTTTGGCTATGGTGTTCTTTGGCTTGCTGTCAGCTAGACTGTGTTGTCCTTTTTTTTGTTTTGCACTAATTGACATGCTTATTTCCACACAAACACTGTTTAATACAAATATGCAGAACCCCAAAACAGAGGAGCGAATGTGTTATGCTGCGGAGTACTGATTGCATTTGCCATACATAGGCGTGTTCTATTGTCTCAGTCCAAGTGACTAGTAGTATTAGCTAATGATAATTAAAAATCCTCAAAAAGAATAAACAGGTCTGAAATTATCTCCTTTCAAACTTCAGCCGCCATAATTGACAAGAGAGGATATATCATTTTGAGTAGGGGTGCTTATCGGGCGGATCGGAGCTTTTAAAAGCACTAATCCGCTAGCCAACCTATAACATATCGGTTGGTTCGGTATCGGATTAGCAATTATCGGATGGTTATCGGGCGGTGTATTGGTGGTATGGTAACATGTAAAATTTCTGTCATTTACAATATCAGATGTCTTTCTCTTGGTTCCGTAGCTCAGGTTTGGCACAGTAGAGGACAACTTGGGCTTTGTGTTGTGTAGAAAGCTCCATTCTATTGGTTGGGCAACATCGCTGCTTGCTGTCACTCGAAATGATGTTAATAATAATTATGTCTTGACA
The DNA here is from genome assembly GCF_947179165.1 of Solanum dulcamara. Taxonomy (NCBI): domain Eukaryota; kingdom Viridiplantae; phylum Streptophyta; class Magnoliopsida; order Solanales; family Solanaceae; genus Solanum; species Solanum dulcamara. Next base: position 10,344,190 of record NC_077238.1, read on the forward strand.
GCTTGTATAATTTCTGCTTCTTTTGTGTTCAATTATGTGGTTAGCATGAACTTGACATTAGTTTTCCATTGGAAGTTGGGTTTCTGATAGATACTAGAAGAGTTACCGTAATTCCCTTCTGTTTTCTTTTGCCCTGTATTCTGTTCAACTTTTGCAGCAATCCAGCTCGCAAATAGTAAAGGCAAATAAGTGTTGGGAAGTTGATGCGCACTTTAATCAGCTAACTACTGAAAACAGATTTGAGTTATAAACGCCAGAAAGGGACTCCAAAAAAGAATATAGAAAAACATCAAAGTTTGTCTCTATAATAAGCTTCAACTATAATAAGCTTCAAGATCTCCTAGCAATTGAAATAGTTTCTTGACCATGCTGAGCTAACTTTTAGGTAGAACAGTCTGCTGTATTACTTTTCTGGAGCATCATTGTTTTCTTTAATTGAAGACAGTTTCTGCTCGATTTTCACCTTGATAGTTAAATGTCTGATGGACCTTCAACATTTATTAAAAAAACTTTATGCTAGCGTCTGTTCCTAATCACATCCTTTTCATAATCAGAGGAGCCAGCAACTGCTAACATGAGAGAAGGGAAGATTCTTGTTGTTGGGGCAGAGGAGCCTGCCCCCAAGAAGGCATGTTGCTCTGCATAGTAATGGTCATTAGATTTTTAAGCCTCTAAATTGTTCCTTCTATTAGTGATAATTTGTACTGTTTCTTCTCCTTTTTTTTTCCTTCTATATTTTTGTCAAATCTGATACCCATTTTCATCATTAGTAAGGTACATGTGCAATACATGTTAAAAGTCTTGCTAAAAAAAATAGACAGAGCACATAAATAATAAATTAAAAAATGAAAAAACAAACCTAGACGGATCTTTCGCCGGAGGCAGTAGATGAGGGCGAAATTTCGTCAGAGACAGAAATGGTCTTGCTTGTCTCCGCGGCGAAATTTCGCTGGAGACAATAGATGAGAGCGAGAGGATAGAGGCGTAGGGGAGGAAAGAGATGAGGGAGGCAACGGGTTTGGAGGTTCGGCGGCCTAAGGGAAAGGAGAGGAGGTCTAGTGGAGGAGAAGACGCGGTGCCGCCTCTTGGCCTCACAAGAGACTGAGAGAGAATGAGAGAATAGAGATGAGACAGAGGCGGCAACTGGCAAAGTGTCACTCTTAATCTCTTATACTCTTATTTAGGTTTAGGAAAAATTAGGTTTAGGAATTAGTTACAGTGTTTACTCTAAATGGCTTGGCCTGTTTAACTAAATGGGCTTGGGCTTGGCCTATTGAGGCTTATCTTTAGATTTATAAATTATAATTATCATACATATTTTATATGTTTAGAGATAAAAATATAATAAATTCTTAACGGGTTAACGGTTTACCCAATAACAAAATTGAGTAATCCGTCCCCACACCGATAAGCCGTTAATTATAAAATTTAAATCCATTCCCCACCCGCTAATCCGATAACCCAATACCAATAATCCAATAAGCCAATTTTGCGGTTGGGTTATCGGTAGCGGTCGGTTTTGAACAGCCCTAATTTTGAGGGCTAGTGGAAAAATCTCACGAACCAAAGTAAACCGAATTGAAATTGCAAAAGTTGAATTAAATTGAATTTATTTTAGTTTGGTTCGGATTAATAATCAAAAAATTAAACCGTAAATCAAATCAAACCGACCGAACGCCCAGTCCTAAAGACTATATAACGACTCAATTAGTATCTTAGATCAAAAGACACCATTTTTCATCGATTTTTGCAAAGTAAGATGTTGAGGAAAAGATATGAATAAGAAATAATTATTAAGAATGTGTTATAAATAAAATGACAAACCAAATTAAGAGGAAGGAAGAGAGAGCAAGTAAGTAATCTTATTGTATTCTTCTCTTTTCTTAATTTGATTTGTCATTTTATTTATAACGCGTTATCAGCATGAAGTTTTTTGTAAGGTATGTTTCGATGACATAATTATTTCTATTTTCAAATCTTAAACACAAGTATACATTTGAATATTTTCAATTTTTAAGTTCACTAAATAATATAAGGTGGTAGTAGACTTTATTAATTAATGAAAAAATGAAAAAGAAAAGGAAAGCAACCAAAAAAGGCCTAATGGCATTGGGCTGAATTGAGCCTCAGCCAATGACCTTTTTTTGGCTATTTTTTATGTAAATAAAATATGGCTATATTGATTGTAAATTAATTAGTTTATTGTATATATTTGAAATTATCCCTTTATTTTTTAGTTGTTAATTGCTAATTAATTTTGGGGTAAAAGTCCATTCTATAAAGTCTAATGTGTTTGTGGGCTAAATTTATAGTAATTGGCTAGGCCTAAATATTCCGTCAGATCATCATCACTGCAACGCCAACGCTGCGCTTTATCTCCTCTTCTGGAACTCTCTCTTCATTCCTTTCACTGTCTCTCTCACTCTCCATGGGCTCATCTTCTACACTCTCTGTGTGCTCTCATCCAACGGTATTTTCCTCTACTTTTTAGCTCACTTGAACTTAAGCTTATGACTAAATTCTCACTTTTTTTTTCTCCTTGTAATTTTGGGTGAATTTTGAATTTAATCCTAGAAAGGCCGGATACGGATTGAAGAAATCATTGAACAGTTCATCCAGTTATTGTTTGATTCATATTTCTCCGATTTGTATCAGTAGTAGAAGAAGAAAATGCTTGCAATTGAGACGTGTAATTGTTAGAGCTGCTTCGTCGTCTAATACTGGTCCGAGACGTTCGACGAATTCTCGGAGAGTTTATAAGGAATCACAAGCTCAAACGCCAGCAATACCTGTTGACCGAATTGTTTCGTTTGCTGTGCCCACTGGTGCTTTTGTGGTTATCTCTTTTGGTATTGACATTTTGCCTATTTTCATCTTTGATAGCTTTAATTTCTTATGCCGAATTGAGAAGGATCTTCCCCGAACCCTGCGCATATCGGGAGCTTTAGTGCACCGGGCTGTCCTAATTGATAAGGATTTTGCGTTTGAGTACTTTCGGGTTTGAACAATAAATAAAATAAGTAGTTAAAAAATTTACTTCTTTCAATATATGTAACACCTTTTTAATTTGACACGAAGTTTAATAAAAAAAAACTCTTTCGAAATTTGTGATCTAAAATAGTACTTGATTATTTGGGCGCCTATAAATTATTTTATTAAGGGTAATTATAGAAAGGTGACATTTTTTTGATGGATTAAAAAGGAAAGTGTTCCACATAAATTGGGACGGATTAAAAAGGAAAGTGTGCAATGTTTGCTTTCCATTATGTCGCTGTAATGGTTTTTAGTTTCTGTTTTCCTTGTTATTGGGATTAGTTTTGCATCTTTTTGCTACTAGTTTAAGCTCAATTGCAATGCACCTTATTTCTGTGGCAAAATAAATGAAATTGCAAATGGTAAATTTGACATTATTGATCTTGTATTTTTCACAATGCCACGTTAGTGGCAGGCAAGGCTTCAGCATTTGGAGCAAGGGTCTAACTTAAGTGGGTTTCCAGTTTTGGAGGATACTGGAAGAGGTCAGGATTCATGAGGTCTTGTGAGAAAATTCTCAACTTACTAGAAAAGTTTGAAGTTATTGGAGTGCTTGGCAATATGACAGAGACCTGGTATTCAACCATGAATGGAGAACTAAAGGCTCTTTATATGGAACCTTTTAAGCAGTACTCCCTGCAACGGATTACCCTCTTTTTGTTGAGTTATTCGTGACTAAGAAAATGAGTGAACACAGTAATGTTTCAGCATTTAGAGGCTTAGATTTAAAACTTAGAAGTGCAAGGCACCTTACAGCCGAACAGGATTGCCATTTTCATTTTGCAGCCTTTTGATATCATTTTAGATTTTCTGCTGCCTGCACTCGTATTGACAGAGGGACACTGATCTCTTTTTTAGGTTCCCAGTTGTTGCAATCATTCTAATTAATTTAATATGTTTTAATTATCTGATATAAATTTACCATTGAAAATTATCTTTCCTCTTTAAGAGTCATTTTCTAACAGCTTTTGAGAAATAGGTGCTGCAACTTCACTGTTTATGTTCCAATTACCTTTCTAGTTATTTCACCATCTTGAATTTGAAGGGGCATGCTTGACGTTAAGTGAATCGTTAAAACATATTGTGTAAAATATTCTTAATAATTATGTTTTATTAATTAGGAGCGCGGGAATTAGTAAACTTTCCTTCTTAATTTAGTTCAGAATCTCTATATGAGGAGCTCCTTGAATGCGGTTAAACCTTTAGTTACAAGAGCTCATTTCTCTCTTCTTGTTTTACACTGTCAAATTCTAATAGACAGTTAATCAACCACTGGTATCGCTGCGTCTAATTTATCTTAACAGTCAAAGTTTTTACATATCCATCTCCAAAGATGTTGCTCCATACTTCTATTCTATATGATGCAGTTGAATTCATCTTTCAGTGTCAATTACCTCTACGAATCACTTCTGAGCTCTTTCTGCCCGAAAAATTGAGGAGCTGCTTAGCTTTCATCTGTAGAAAGAATAAATTTCTTAGTTTTACACATTGTTGCTCTGGTTCCATCATTGACTATAAGCCCTGGCCATTTCTATTGCTGCACCCTTCCCAACGAGCTTGTTACAAGTTATATCATTCCAACTTTGAGAATGTGGCTGCTAGACTGAAGATCTTCCTCCAATTAATTGTGATTGGAAATAGAGATCTTGTGAAGAAGGAGAAATCTCTATATCGTACTAATCTATGTGTTCAGTTGACAGTTTTGTGGAAGCTGGTGGAGAAAGTTCTTCTACCCAAACCAGCCAAGACATCAGAAGAAAGCAAATCTACTCAGGGATTGAAGTGGTCCATTGCCGCTGGGACAAACTTGTTGCCTGGTTTTGGTGCAAAGATTGAAAGAGAATCCAAGCTGAGGCTTAATGAGTTTGCTAAAGAGCTTAGATCTTTCAGCATTGTTGACATGTCAGGTAAAATTGCAGTCAGTTCTGGCTCAACTGTTTCAGCTATTAAAATTGGTGTTCGTCTATGCTAAATGCTGTCATAATGGATATCTTCCTTTTTTATACCTTTGATCAAGAGCCTTCTATCATTTGTAGTTTTCAGAAATGTGATGATGATGTTAAAAGATTTGCCTTAACTTGTTAAATTTTTAATTCCCACCTTCTTAGAAAGTTAATCATATAAAGACCAAAGCTTACCTTGATTTATGATTAAAAAAACATGTTCTGCATACTGATTGTGTCTGAAGGACATTTTCTAAACTTGTTTCATTTATAAACTTCCCCCACCAAGTGCGCAACACTCTAAAACCAAAGTTTTGCGGCATCTTCCTTGTATTGTGATTCTACATGCTTTGCATACTGATTAAAGATTAAAGTTGCAAGTCACAAGAGGTATTGGATTGAATGTTTTAGGCTTTGGCAGGTCGTAACTTTGGAGATGAGGGGCTCTTTTTCCTAGCTGAGAGTTTAGCATATAATCAGGTAATGTCCAGCCCCCCCCCCCCCTTTCCTTCTTCCTTTATCTGTGTGGAGTATGTCATTATTTATTACGAAACGTATAACCATGGTATATCTTTTTAATCCAAGAGGATGAAGCCATAATGTAGACAAGTAACAAGATGAAGCCATAATGTAGACAAGTAACAATACAATCTTAGCTTCTTTTTTCCCTGGAATAATATTTTTGGGCAAGTTTGGTTCATTTGCCAATGTACACTGCATTTCCTTGCATATGATTTCCAGACAGCCGAGGAAGTAAACTTTGCTGCTAATGGAATAACTGCAGATGGATTGAAGGCCTTTGATGGCATATTGCAATCAAATATTGCTCTAAAGACTCTTAACCTATCTGGAAATGCTATTGGGGATGAAGGAGCCAAGGTAATGCACAGATGATATAGTTGAAAATCCAAAGGAGTGAGTTCTTGGAATACAGATGACTAATAAGCAGATCCTAACTTTCCCTTTACACTTGCTTTACTGTTATACCAATTTAACATGTATATTTATGGTCATACTTTGCATTGTATTTCTCATCTCCGCCTTGGCACTTCAGGATCAATCACGACTATTTGGTGTTAATTTGTGTTTGCAGTGTCTATGTGATATACTGGCAAATAACTCTGGTATTCAAAAGCTCCAGCTGAACAGCACTGGCTTAGGAGATGAGGTCTGAACATGCCCTTAGCATTTAATTAAAGTGCTGTTGTTAACTTGCGATAGCATTTTCTGCTTTCTGGTATATTATTGCCTAAATTTCTCTGCAATGGTTCGGCTGAATTTTGCAGGGAGCCAAAGCCATCGGTGAAATGCTGAAAAAAATGCAACCTTGCGTGTTCTTGAACTAAACAATAATCTGATTGACTATTCTGTATGTTATTAAACAGAACTTGTAATTTGTATTTCCTAGTTATTAATTATCTCATTTCTGATGGGAAACATGTTTGATTTGAATATGGTATTAGGGATTTTCAGGTCTTGCTGGATCACTTCTTGAGAATAAAACTTTACAATCCTTGCATCTCAAGTAAGCAAAATTTATTCTGCTGTCTTTCTGTGCCCATCCTCAATTGTCATATGTCCAATTTAGCAGTTAATTATTTGTTTTTTCTTTATTGGTGTGGAGGGTGGGGGTGGGGGCGAATGAAGTGGATTTTAATTTGTGAGGGAAGGCATATCAATCCCTTATATCTTTTAATTTATGTGCTTTAATTAACTGTTCAGCGGCAATTATGGTGGCGCTTTAGGGGCTGCAGCACTGGCAAAAGGCCGGGTGAGCAATAAGTCCTTGAGGGTACATTTCTAATCGATTCTTTCCTCCCACTGAGACCCTTCACCTTTTGCTCTTTTTTTTGTTCTTGTAGTTTGACTTAGCGAATAATTGAGCTTTTTGTTAGCCTTGATATCTTGCTTCTGTGTCATTGGACTGTTTCTTGGTATTTAACTTCTGCACTCATGTTTCCATTTTTTGGGGGGAAACAACCTCTCTACTTCCACGAGGTATGAGTAAGGTCTGGGTACACTCTCCCCACCCCCAACCCCACTTGTGGGATTACATTGGGTATGTTGTTGTTGTTACTCATGTTTCCATTTGATTGTATAGAAGAGCTTTTCTTTTCAAAATCTTCAATTTCCTCTGTGACTGCTGACATTGGGATAAAGTGTTAAATGAGCTAATGTTATTAAATAAACTTCTTTGGGTGGTTTCGTAATGTTCCTCACCAACGATCCGAGGTTGAATCTAGATCTGTTCCGCCCAAAAATGGGAATGGGCTATTGTTTACATATTACTGTATATCATAAACATACACCTGTATATTCAAATGTGTTTGAGAAGATTCTTTATGTGCAGGAACTTTATTTGCAGGGGAACTCTGTTGGCGATGAAGGAGTACGGGCATTAATCTCTGGCTTATCTTTGTGTAAAGGTTTGCTCATGGGATATCATTAACCATTCTCTTTAAACATATATTGGTGTTGTTTCCTGTGCATCTTTTTTGAAAGGTCACCATCATGTCTGCAGGGAAACTTGTCTTACTTGATCTTGCCAACAATTCAATTACTGCTAGAGGTGCATTTCATGTTGCCGAATATGTCAAAAAAAGCAAAAGCTTACTGTGGTTGAATTTCTATATGAATGATATCAAAGATGAGGTAACTGAACCACTTAGAACTTTCACAGTTTTTTTCCTTTGTAATGTAGAAGACTCTTCTCAGTCTTGTCCTTCTCACTGCAATCAGTACTCTCTTGATCTATTTTATGGTTTTATTTTATGTAACAGAAGCAAAGAATGAGAAAACTTGAGTTTTTGTCAAGTTGAAACCACTAAAATAAGATAGAAAAGATTTTTGGGGAAGAGGGTAAGAATTGATTGTCGAGAAAAGCAAAAAGAATATATGACTTAGTAAGAGCTGAAGGTGATAGCTGAGTTGTTCTTGAAACCAATCATAAGGTTAAATCACTTGGTTAAGAAATTTTCTAATGGTACTTGCCATTAAAGAATATAATTTCGAGACTATGTTAATCACTTCGGGATCTTAACCAGAAGAAAATTAGAAGGGTTGCATGGTGTTGGATGAACTGACGTTTCTTTAAATTTTTTCAGCAGATCAGGAAGATAAAACTCAAATAATCCCAAGTCTGTAGCGGTAGCTTTAATTTTGTCCTTCAAATACATATGCATCTGGACAGACATTAACTTTGTAAAAATGAATACTTATATAGTCCTGCCCAACTTTTACGTTAATATTTTAACAGCGAGAAACCTAACTGTGCTCCTCTTGGATTAGATTAGAACTGTCTGCATCTACCATAATTAAACTGGGTTCATCCGAGTCAAAAGGAAAGCTTTGTGGTCGAAGGAGAAAGGTAAAAAGATTGATGATTGGAGGAAATTGGTACGGACTCAGTAACAGAAGGTTAAATCTGTTGTGAAGAGTTCCAAGGGTTTTGGACTGCAAAGAAGGAATTTTTTCAGAAATTAATGGGGTCGGGGTTGCATTCGGCAGGATTGTTGCTCAGAAGCACAATTAACTTTCTGCCGGAGAAGAGCTCATGTGCTGGCAACATCAGATTGAAACATAGTCAAACTGAATTCAACCATATTCTTGGTAGATTAGACCAAACTAGCTATTGTTGAGTACCCATTCCGGAAACTTAAGGCTATGGATTACATTGACAGAGTTCCTACAAGCAACAACTCCTGCACAAGAACTTGGGAAGAACTTCTCCCTAAGTTAGCTGGCAAAAAAATTTACTGCTTTCATTTATGTCAATAAACTTCACATGTAATCCATAGCCTTAAGTTTCCTACTTCAATACAACCCAGTTTCTTTTAGTTGGTATGTGATTTCCTTGGTGTTGAAGATTAAAGACGAAGGCTTTTTGTTTTAAGTGAAAACACAAATCACATGCTTTTCACTTGAGAAACTACTGTTAATAATTGACGTCAAATTTGGGAAGGACCAAATGTGTTCATTTTTTGCAAAACGAAGGATTTATTTTATCTACAGTTATATTTGAAGGATAAAGTTTAACCTGTCCCCATAAATAAGGGATCTTTTGAGTTTTTACGTCGCAGATCCAGACTCGATCTCTTGATATGCAATGACTTTTCCTTCTTTTTTTTCTCCATTCACATCATATTTATCAGGGAGCTGAAATGATTGCAGAAGCTTTGAAGGAGAACCGCTCGATAACTAATGTCGATCTTGTAAGAATTGTTTCTTCTTTTCTATTTTATTTAATATTTCTTGTTTTGTTCGCGGAGGAGGTTGGGTTTCTTAATCTTATCAGAGCATTATTTTCTATTTGCTCTTATGGCTGGAATTCTGCGAATTTTACAGGGGGGAAATGACATACATGCTAAGGGTATTAGTGCCATAGCAGAAGTTCTGAAAGATAATTCTGTCATTACCTCCGTGAGTTCCATCAAAAAATATCTGCTTTTACTGATTTATTGGACCAAATTGAATACATTATACTTCAAATTTTTCACAAACAGTTAGAACTTGGTTACAACCCAATTGGACCAGAGGGGGCAATGGCATTAGCAGAGGTACTCAAGTTTCATGGAAATGTAAAAGATCTCATGCTTGGTTGGTGTCAGGTAATCCATGGATTGTTTCGTATGTGCCCCCTCTTTAGCGAACTCTTTTAGCATGCTCAATTGCTCACCTAATTTTGTTGCAGATCGGAGCCAAAGGTGCAGAATATTTTGCCGATATGTTGAAGTACAATAGTACCTTATCAACTCTAGACTTGCGAGCCAATGGACTTAGAGACGAGGTTTTAATTCAAAGTTTATAGTTCTTCCATTCTGCGACAATCTTTAATTTCCCTGAAAGTAGATAACGATTTCCTTTTTCAGGGTGCAATCTACCTTGCTCGGAGTTTAAAAGTGGTGAATGAATCTTTGACGATACTCAATTTAGGGTTCAATGAAATTAGAGTATGCAACTCTTTTCCAGTACAACCACCTGTCTTGATAAACTAATCATCTTGCATTAACTTAGTTTGTCTTGCGCGCAGGATGAAGGAGCTTTTGTTATTGCTCAAGCACTTAAGGCAAATGAAGATGTAAGACTCACATCTTTAAATCTTGCTAGTAACTTCCTCACCAAATTAGGACAGGTAACTTCAAATGACAATATTATTCTCTTTTTTTTTTATAGCTGTTTTACCCGATTTTTAGTTTCTTACAATATCTGGATGGATTTTCAAATTTCAGACAGCTCTCACAGATGCAAGAGACCACGTGTTTGAGATGACTGAGAAGGAGCTTGCTGTTATGTTCTAAATACTACATTCCTTAGATCAGATACATTTTCCTCCTCTCATTCTTGAGGTAGGGGCAAGGCTTGCACAGATGAGGATTTTGTTCTATTCTGGGGGGGAATAGAATCACAGCCTACCATTATATTCTTAAGACTCCCACCTTAGTTCCCTTCTGTGACTGAATCATTTTGAGCGCGGAACGGTGGAAATTTTGATATGGGGATATATACTCTGATAATGAAAAGAATTTTCCTTTTTTAAATCTTTTTTCTCTTGATAACGTAAGAATTTTACTTCTATTGAGCATTTCAGATTCATTCTTTGGTTTGAAACTCTCTTTTGAGTTGTTTTTCTTTCCCTGTGATCTTTAAGCCTATTTGGTGTTGCAGGACAGAACTAGCTAGCTTTTTGTTTGTCATTCAACTATTCTGATAATTGTGCTGTGCTCTAATGCTTATCCATCCCCTTGAAAAAATAACAGAAGGAAAAGTAAAAATAAAGGGAAGTTTACTGAAAATCCATTCTGTCCAGGGTTAAAAAGATCCTGAAATACAAGCATAACCTGTGAGTCTTTGAATTGAGTTATTCAAAAGGACAACAGTAGAGGAATGGTAAAACATTTATCTATATCAAATGTTTATACCAAATTAAGTAGGTTAACTTTTGTAATTAAAAAATAACGTGAGGAGATATACAACATAACCTTGATTTAAGTGTTAAGAGTTTTTATTATAAAAGAATAAAGATTGTATTTATTGATGTGATTTAATTATTCGATACAAATAATTTTTTAGTTGAAGGATTTTTATCCAGATCCTTGTCGGGATAATTGCCTTGCATTGCTTTACTGAGAGACAAATTGGATTTTTTAAAAGGGTAGTTTGGTTCATAAAATATCTTGCATTAGTTCAGGTCTAGAGAAGGATTGCACTCTAAAAAGTGTGACGTAAACAATTTATTATAATACAAATATTGATGATTTTTACAAATCAAATTTGTTACCTATACAAATTTTACCATTGTTCCGAGACATTTTCTTAATCTTATATCTTTTGCCACTGTCAGCTGCCTAATCCAAAAGAGAAAAGGAAAAGAGAATTCACTTAGAACGTACAATTCACAATCTGATTGTTTATTTTATTGAATATCTTGTACGTTGAACTTGTAAAGCTTTCCAAAATAATGGATTTTAGCTGGATAAGGTTTTCAGAATCTTTTTTAAGGCAAAAAATTCAGTGGATAACTCTTCAAGATTACTTTGAACAGAGTGTTTTCACTTTTCAGGACATAGCTAAATGCATGAACTGTGGCTAAGCTCTCTAAATGACATATCAAATGAATATGCGCTAGAAATGAATTCAAAATTTTAATTAAAAATTTATCACGATAATAATTCCTTTTTTTTTATTTTTAAATTTCAAATAAAAAATCGATTCTGCCACACATAAATTGAAACGTAAAGAGTAATAATAATTAATAAAAGTGGGATGATAATTATTGTATTTTTGTCTCATTGTACGTACTGCTCCCTTTTTTGAGGTAGTGCTGCAGATTTTGAGCAGGCTCCAGTTAAGAAACATTACATCACTACGCGGTTTTAAATGTCATCTTTTGATTTCAATGGTCCACTCTTTTAATTGTTCTTTTCTTCTTTCTTCTTTTATTTATCAAATTTTTAATTGAATTGAGTATTTATTAAAAATAACTTTTTTATTTTTATAAGGTAGAAATAAGGTTACGTGCATATTATTTTTTTTCAGATAATTATAAGATTATATTGAATATGTTAATAAATATTGGATGGATCACTGATTTTTCCTTCTCACTTTACATAATTTGTTTATGAGAAAAAAAAAAAAACAGGATTTTAGCTGGCTCTTCTCCACAACTCGCCCCTTCCCCCCACCCACCCTCCTTTTTTCAGATTTTTTAGTACAATTTTCAAGTACATCAATATCTTTTTTATAAACTAGCCCACAATGGTGCACTTATAGTTTAGTAGCCTCCTGAATTTGTCGAATAGTTTCTTTCCGACAAAGCGCCCTTTTTCTCCCAATTCTTTCCGTTCTACCAACGAATTCTCTATAAGCTACTTTCTCTTTTCGAGTATTATTATTAGATATGTAATAACGCTTGTCGAGCCAATCAAACTATCGAATTTTTGCAACACACCTTTGTGCAGATCGAGGCCTGGTAAAGTAATAAAATGATTTTGCACATTAAAAGCATCTTGGACCATTTGGTCATAGATTTTGGATTATTTTCATTTTTTGGCAATGGAATTTTTTAAAAAGTTTTTTAGAGAGTAGTTTTCAAATCTCCAAATTTGCTATAAATCTGTTTCAAGGTCAAGATATAATCATTAGTTTCTTTTCAAATTTTAAAACTTGATCCAAACTTTTATATTTTATAAACAAAATCATAGTTATTACTTCAGATTTGTTTTGCTTGATTTCTATGAACTTACTTCAGATTTATAAACTCATGCCAATATATAAGATCTCTAAGTATTTCATCAATCAAACTTCTCAAATAATGTTACATTTCTGTTCAAATTATTATAATTCTTCTTTTTGGGGGGTGGGGGGTGGGGTGGGGGAGCAAAATATTCCCAATTGCAACCCACATAAGATGTGATGGCCACTTAGTAAAGTTTCTTAATTCAGCATTTTTACATTGAATCTTTGTTTTGGCCCCAACAAAGATTATAGTGGAGTCATACGTACTTTTTTATTTTGAATTCGATTTTTTTCTTGGATACGGAATCATCTTTGTTAGAGTTCTTAGAAAGCGCTTTATCCCAATATGAAACTTTCCAATATAAAATCAAATTTAATTAGGCTTTAATATAAATATCGAACACCAAATGACAAACAAAAAAAAATCTTTGTTTTGACATGCCACAATTGTTGTCGGCTGTTAGCCTCAATCCCGTTTCCAGGACCATTGCTTTGAGTTTCGAGCCCACTGAAGCTTGTAAATTTGCCAAAAATAGAGAAATATCCTTGAGAAAAATAAGATTGGTACAGAGAAAAATAAGATTGGTACCACTTTTAACACTTATATTAGTTAATGTCCATTCAATTTTTTTTAATTTAATTTTTAGGATTAGAGTACAAATAAAGTAAAAAGTGATGCGGTCATGAGTCTTTTTAGCATTCTTGAAACTTGGGAATAAAAAAGGTTGTGGAGACATGAGTTTATTTAACATTTTAAAATTTTATGGATAAAATATAAATTTATAGAAATATATTATAATCTCAATACACTTGTACAAATATTATTCTACTATTTTTAAATATTAACATCAAAACTTTTGCATACTTTTCAATTAAATCTTTTCTTTATTTTCTTAAAGTTTCCCCAACCTTTTGATCTTCTCCAAAAGAAAATCTTTTGGAAAACACAATTTTTTTCCTTCTTCTCTAACCAAAAGACCTTCTATTGTTGAAACCGTAAACCTTCAATCATCGTTCCTTACGCTACGTTCCATCAATATTTTCATCGTTCCTTACGCTACTGGAGAAAGAAAAGACAATTGATTTTGCATCAGAAGGTTACGCTATAGGAGAAAAAAATTGAATCTTCTTCCCCTTGGTAAATTAAATCTTCTTCTTAGGTAAGTTTTTTGAAAAATTTTAGTCCTATTTGTTTTTTTTAAAACTGTGGTAGTGTAATAAAGGTTCGAATTTTGCTTAACTTGGTGAAAATCTAGAGAAAATCTGATCCCTTGAAATGTTTGCTGAGATTTGATCGACTTTAATGGTGTTTCTTGTTTCTACATTATCGATTTCTGTTGGAACTACTCTTACTACTGATTTTGCATGATATAATTTGAGTTTGATTGTGTTAATAGATTAGTGGTCGATAAATTTATTTTTTCTTGTAGATTAATAAGGTATGTCTAAAATCAGATGTGGCGGCACTAAACAATTAGTTTCTATTGCTTCTAGAATTAAGAAACGAAAGACTGAAGAAAATTTGAAAAGTTAAAAAAAAAATCATAGTCGAAGAACTTGAGTCTAACTCAGAATCAGGGGGAACAATGGAGGAAATTGATAACTATCAAGACAGTAGTGCCCAGGCTAGTGATGATATTGAGTTTAGTGAAATGGAAAGTGATAGCGGAGATGAGAAAAATAGTAGTGATACCCATAGTTGAGATGAGGAGGATGATCCCTTGTCCCCACCAACTTGTGCAAAAAATATTTTTGGTAAGTTGTATGATTCATCCACTTGGATAGATGAGCTAGGATGTTTTCAGCAAAGATTTCTGTAAGATCACGGATGACGATTTATTGTGACTTTAGAAAACTTCTGATTGAAGAAAATCTGTATATAAAGACTTTAAAAGTACTTGCTTTGGACATTTGAGACATATTCCAGATTTTTTCAAGTTCAATGGACAAATGATTCATTATATGTTATTGCGACGTGTGAAAAATGATAAGAAATTACATGAAATGTGATTTTGTGTGAATGATAAATCTTCATGTTTTGGCTTAAAAGAATTTTCGTTGATTATGGGGCTTAAATGCTCAGCATACCCCAATCAATCAAAATTGAACAAAGTCCTTCAAAAAGGACAAAATTTCCGTTTCAAGGTGACAAAGAACAAAAGCATCACTGCTAAAAAGTTGATGAGTTTAATCAAAAGTAACAGATTCAGTAAAGAGCAAAAATTGAAGTGCTCTTTAATTTGGTTTGTTCATTCGGTGTTGCTTGTCCATGATTCGCCTAAAATTATGGATTCAAACCATATCAAGATGACGGATGATTTAGATTTCTTCAAAAGTTATTCATGGGCAAAGAGTCTTTTCAGTTAACATTGACATATTTGAAGAGGAAAGTTAATTTGAAGAAGCAAAGTGATCTGTACAATGAAAAGAAGAATGGATCATGTGCACGGTATTGCTTTCCTAGGGCATTTCTGGTAATTACTATCAATCATGTAGTCGATTTATTAAATATCATTATTTATTTGTGTAGTACTTCATATACACTGTGTTTTTATTTATGCTTCTACTCATTTCAGATTTGGATATATAAAGCTTTTCCTCATCTTAAAAAATTTCCTGGAAAGTACTTGGATTCTCCTATACCCATTCCTTGTTTACTTAGATGGCACCCATTTAAAAGCGATAACATAATCGAAGGCGATCCATTTAAGTACAAAGGAAGAAGTACAAAGGTATAAATTTATTTGTTATTAGCTAGCAATTCTTTTAATCTAGTGAATGTTCTCTAATATTTATATTTTTTTTGTAGATTGTGTATTCATACCTTCACCTGACAGTTCGTGAGATGAAACAGCCATATATATGACAATATTTAAGCCATATATGAATGAGTTGAAGGATGCGGTCATCGTTAACTTGAAGGACAAATTGAAAGGTGTGACTTTCCTTACATCAATCATCGAGAGCATTGACGATCAATATAAGGGTGATCACAATTCTGTCCAGCCTTGTGACATTTCTATTTCTAGTAGACAGAAAAATGCATCAAATACTTCTAATGGAAGTCTGCATGATCATGTTGCCATACTCGAGCAATCAATGATGGAGGTTGTTACTTTTGTATGAGATGAGAGGTTATAGTGAATTGAGAAGAATAAAAAGAAGAAAGAAGATTCAGGTAAATTAATTTTTACATTATTGTTATTAAGTAATTCATTTATTTAATTTGCTAATTTTTTCAAAATAATACAATGCATATGGACATTATACCAGTAATAGCAGTTGATGAAGAGGATGCAATGATCTATGAAAACCTTGCAGCAGTTGACAAATACTTTGCAGAAGCAATTGATGAAGTGACACAGGAGAAGAAACAAAAAGAAGAAGAAATTGAAGAGGAGAAGTTGGAAGAGAATAAAGACCAGCAGAAAGTTGATGAAGAGGAGAAGATAATATGTGAAAAGAAAATAAAGAAAAAGAGGTGGAGAAAATAAAAGAGAATGAAGAAGAGAAAATGGAAGATAATGAAGACCAACAGATAGTTGATGAAGGAGAGAAAATAGCAGGTGAAGAAGAAAACAAAAAAAGATAGGAGAAGCTAGAAGAGAATGAAGACCAACAGACTTTTGATGAAGGCTTGGCCATTGATATGACAGAAAATGAAAAAACAATACAGGTGTTGCCACTAATATGGAAGAAGTTGAAAAAAATATTAAAGAAGACAATGATGAAAAATCAGTGGATATAATGAACATTGTTGAGAAAATCAATGGTGAAGTAAATGGTGAAGGTAATGGTGAGGAGACAAACAATTTAGATGAATGATCGCTTAGTTTTTGATTGGTATTTTGATGAATTAGTTGGTTTTTGCTTATAGTTTTTGATGAGTTGATCGATTTTGGATAGTTGAAATTTTGTTTGGTGTTCATAGGTGGCATTCGTTGGACAGTTAATTTTTGTAAGGGTTGGATCTCCAGTTAGTTTTTGTTATGTTTTGTTATGCTTAGTTTTGATGAATGATGTAAGAAATTGACTGATTTTGATAGATCAATTTGTTGAAAATATTATGAAAAAGGTTTAGATTACTTATAGTTTGTGATTTTTACTTATCTGTAGTATAGAATTATATTGTTGTCAATCATTAACTTTAAATTGTATGTTTAATATTTTAGACTACCTTGTCTTATCATAATAGAAGGACTTTTATTAACAGACTGCTATTACTTGTCGATTTATAATATTATCGGCCATGAACAAAAGATTTAATAGTGTAACAATTTAAACTTGGAAACTTTGATTTAATCAATACTACTACATCGTTGTTACAATTTTACAAAAAGCAAACACCAATAGCAAAGCACACAATATAATTTTTAGGCCTTTCTCCTTTTCGACAGCCAAAATCAACCTTTGTTTTAGTTGATTCCTTTCTATTTCAGTGTATTTTAGCAATTCTTTTAAGTGATTTTTTTGCTCTTCGACATCTTTGAGTAAAGTCATTAGCAGATCTCTATTTTCTTCGAAGTTTCGAAGCCTTTCTAACAATTGAAATTTGGCAGTGCCTTGAAAATTCGATGCGTCGGGTCCTGAATACAACTTTGATGGGATGCTCATTTATGAATCATTTTTAAGCCACTTGAAAAAAAATATATGCCAACTGCACAACTAAAAAATTATCGACCTGAAATCGTATCGGTGTGTGATGTCTTCAACATAGCAGGAAAACTACAATGACAAATGTAAGACTTTTTTGCATTGGATGTTTGAGATACTTGAGACATTGTAAAAAAAGAGACGTTTTTAGTTGTATAAATATCACGATCCGAATCCAGGTGTGATGACACTCATCTCAACCCACCGAGATAAGTTAGCCTAATAATCAACGGAAAGTAAATGTGGAAGTAATTGAGATAAAGCAAGGTTTAACTTAGTCAAAAAATAAATAAATAATCTCAAAATCCCCCAAGATTGGTTGTCACGTATACAAGCCACTAATGTATTATCGAAGTACGGAAAGAAATACAGTCACAATGTCTTCGTCTCTAGAATAGGACTAAAACATAATAAAAGAGTAAGAGGTGTTCGCTAGATGGATGTAACAGCTACCTCAACACTCTGAATTGATAACCTCGGCTGTAGTGGAAAACAGTAGAAGATCAAGCAGGTCCAGACTCACAACCTACACAAGTGTGGAAGCAAGGGGTGAGTACCAAACAACACGGTACTCAGCAAATGGATAGCTAAAACTAAGCAAAGCTTAATAGATACAAGTACTCCTGTCCTCCCAACCGAACCTCCTTAACTACAACCTGCATAAAATTAGCCCAACTCTACATTTGTACAATAACAACAGTAATACAATCCAAAAATACTCATCAATAGTCTCGTCAATGAATCATACCAAGTCAATTTCAGCACACACAGAGCAATATGGGGGCAAACATAAATTCACAAATATCAGAAAGGTGCAATGTAGTGCAATGAAATGATGCATGCCTGTCATATCGGTACACAGCCGCTGAATCACATACGAAACCCATGGGGAACATTTCTGTCCATGTAACCTGCCACAGAGCGTGTGACCCGACCCCTCAATATATATATCCTGCCACAGAGCGTGTGGCCCAACCCCTTTATTTCATAATACCTACCACGGAGCGTGTGGCCCGACCCCTTTTATTTCATATCATTTTCAGTCTTAACACAATATGTCAGAACCAATGCAATCAATTCATGTTCATATGATTCACGATAATAACATGACAACAACAATAATTTTTCCTATCTCACATCAACATAGTCATTTCGCATGTCTAAAATCACAACTTATCAATTCCACCAATACATGTCATTAGATCACCATTTTATACCCCTCATCTCCATTTTTAAGGTAAATCATACAGTCAATAACCCATTCCAATTCTCATTACTCCCTAGTATATATGACACGGAAATACAAGCATCTATAAGCTTAAACTGAGGTTTAGAAATTCACTTGCCTCAAATAGTCAAGCAATTACTCCGAGACCTGAGCCTTCCCTTTTTGCTGGGTTTCCAAATCAATGTAATCTAATCAAATGAATAATCATCATAATATTTCGAAATAAACAACATTCATGTCAATATATGACTAGCTTAGACCCAAAAACTAACCCAAATCTATAATCAAATCCTAAACATCAAATCTAGGGTTAAGTCTCAATTCCTCCAAACATCATAAACCTAATAGTATTCATATAATACAATACACTTAATATTTAATTTAATATACCAATATATCAAAACTTGAATAATAATATGATAGCTACAAGAAAAGAAATCCAAAATCAACCCAAATTGTACGAAACCAGTATGACTTAATCTGCATGAACTAAGCAAAAACTTATCAAATTTTGTATACAACCAAATGATTATGACCAAATCTTTCTTATTAAGATAGCATATCGTCTTAGTAATTAGGTTTTGCCTTAATGATATGTAAAATGGTTCTTTAATTAGTACTAATTGTTTTGGTGGTCAAAAGTACTACTTAACTAGTTAAAAAAAACAGCGCCAACGTTGATGTTTCAACTAAAACGTAGGTCTTTCACCTAACTACGTAAAGGAAGAACATATATATACTAATTTGCAGAACACGAATTAATCATTACCTGAAGCAGTTTTGGTTTCTCTTCGCGAGAGCCGTAGATAAGTTTTCCTCCTATTCTCTTTTCTTTTATTTTCTAACCAATTATGAATTAAAAGTAAAAACCCTACTACTTATTTTAATAAATAAAGTGGTATAAGATATTAACTAAACTAACACTTTAGTCCATCAATTAAATTAGTTATCTAAAGTTACCCTCAACTAAATAACCGTAGTTATCGAATAGTCCAAATTTATAATTAAATTTTTTCTTCTTTTTTTTGGAGAGAGTATTTTATGGAAGAGAGATGACTCATTCTCAAAATGACCAAACGGGTCATTACAATAAAATAAGATGAAAAAGCTAATGAAGGAAAAAATATGAGAGATAGACTTCCTTTTATACACCAAAAAATAGATGTTACCGTTGAAAAAATATTAATTTGTACTTTGTTATCGTTGGAGAACTTGAATATTTAAATATTCAATGATGATAAGAATATGTAGACCTATCATATAATCAATAATTTTCTAAGTGCATAGCTTATGATGGACCAACGAGATCTACGCTCCATCATTAGTAAAGTATAAGTGGGTTGATACAATTGTCCATATATGGTCTATATTGAACCTACTAGAACACGATGCTTATATGTAGACTATAACTATTAGAATTTAAAAAGTAGATAATTAATTAATAATAAAATATATTGATAAAATTTATTCAATTAAACGAGTTTAAATAAGTCATGTGATCATGTAGGGTTCTACATAAATTGGGGGTGGTGATCAAAGATGTACGAGGAAGAGTTATGGTTATACAATCAACATCTTCAGAGTAATGTTTGAGAAAGCATAGGTATGTTGTGATGATTTCACTTGTTCATGTATAACTCTTCCTCACACATCATTGATCATGCATATCTCTTCCTCATACATCATTGATCATGTAAGAAAACCATATGAACAAGTCAATTCTTTACAACATACCTATGCTTTCTCAAACATTACTCTAAAGATGTTGATTGTATAACCACAACTCTTTCTCGTACATCTTTGATCACCACCCCAATTTATGTGGAACCTTACATGATCACATGACTTATTTAAACTCGTTTAATTGAATAAATTTCATCAATATAATTTATTATTGATTAATTATCTACTTTTGAAACTCTAATAGTTATGGTCTACATATAAGCATCGTGTTCTAGTAGGTTCAATATAGATCATATATAGACTATTGTATCAACCCACATATACTTTACTAATGATGGAATGTAGATCTCGTTGGTCCATCATAAGCTATGCACTTAGAAAAGTATTGATTATATGATAGGTCTACATAATTTGATCATCATTGAATATTTAAATATCCAAGTTCTCCAACGGTAACAAAGTATAAACTACTATTTTTTTTAAGATTAACATCTATTTTTTCCATAAATTTTTAAGGGGTTGTCTGGTAGAGTGTATATTAAAGTAATGCTTTTATTAATTTGTTTGAATTTATTTTTTTAGTTAATAAGAGTTTATGTTCTATGATTGTGAATGTAAAAAAAATATTTTAATCAATTGAGTCATTCATTTACCTATAATTATAAGTAAATCTTCATGAGAAGTATTATTTAATTAGGCTTGATCTGGTAAAGATGATAATCAACTTATAACATGCTATTAGAAGTTAAATTATATGGAAAATGTAGAAATATTTTAAGGGCAAAAGAAAAAATATTTTAAGGACAATTAATAATACAGACCTCAATACATAATCAGTAGGATCGATAATAAATTTTAATAGATAGAGTACACAACATATGCCATCGTTTGACATTTCTATAATACATAATAAGTAGAGTTACATCTCAAAATCCATGGGTCCAAAAAAAATAATGCTCCAGTAGCTTGATTACAAAAATAAATAGAGTGAAGCCTATCTAAGCTTTGTTGTTGTTCATACATGTGGTTCTCTTGTGTCCTGGTCTCTTGCAAATTAAATATTTGTTCCTCCTCTTGCTCTTGAAATTCTCACTGACTCCCTTGACACGTTTTCTTTTCTTCCTTCCAAGCTTGGTATTGGCAAGGGGTGGAAGAATTGTCAACTCTAGTATTTCTTCTGGTACACACCACTCCGATTCGAGAGGGACAACATTAATAGATTCAGAGTATGCAAGGAGGTACGCTTCAATTTTATACATAAGTAAAGAGTACTCATAGATGCTCATATCATACTCGTCGCCATGCTTCGATCGCAAAGCGGCCATCGTGTGAGCATATGGTATCTTGACCAAGTTATATTCCCTACAAAAACACGACTTTACTAGCAGATTCACATTGGCAGTAGAACCTATACCGAACATGATGAATTGATTATCGTCCCCGATTACGCTTTTTACATACAAAGATTCGCCCTTGATCATATTTTCTATTGCGATCCTTTCGGCACAAGGAACTATTTTATTATCCTTTGATTTGAGGACATATGCATGCCTCTCCCTGAAAAATTCTCCAAATCTCTTAGCAATCGAATTAAATATGAATGCCATGGGGTATTCTCTTTCGTCTATCAACATAGCATTGAGTGACTCGGCAATATTTGTAGTCATCACATCATACCTATTTCCTAGAAAATATGCCCTACTCCACTTCTCAAAATCAATTTCATGCTCAAGAACAAAGGCAGCCTCGGGGCATTTGTTCTTGAATTCTACAAAATGATTGTTAAACTACGTAAAAGAATATGCCTTTGCCGCATTGTAGTATAGGTAGAGGGAATCTCCATAATATTGATTTACCCCAAGATTTTCACCATGGTGCCTCATACAATATCTCTGATGAGCATGGTTGTAAAACCTTGCAATGCCATTGGCAATGCTCTTATATCTATCGGCGATAAAGCACAAATCTGGTTCATCGACCACAATCTGTTGTAACTTCTCAAAGAAGAACATCTAAGATGTATCATTCTCTTTGTCCACGACACAAAAGGTAATTGGATAAACATGGTTCTCGGTGTCTTTTGCAATAGCGCTCAACAACACGCCCTCGTATTTACCATGTAAATGAGTGTCGTCAATTGTAATTACCTTTTTCATTTGGGCAATCTCCTAATGCAAGCACCGAATGCTAAGAAGTAATACATGAACCTATGACTATCTTTATTTACCATGATAGAATAGTTAGAACCAATATTAAGAGTGTCGAACATGTAATAAAAAGGCAGTAAGCATGAATATCCGTGCTTTGCTGTCCCTCAGACCATTTTCTTGGCAATCACACCTTCCTTCAAACATTTCCAATAGCTTGGACTAAAACGAAAAGAATTAAAAACAACTCTCTAAATCTCTTTAACATTTTGACCCTTACCATTACGATATAGATTCACACAAAGCGACGAAATAACTTTGATCGAGACTTTTCTATGGCTACTAATGACATATTCAACACCGCAACTGTGATCTTCAATATATTTATAAATACAAAATTTGTCCGAACATTAATACTTTCTCGCCTGCAACATACATGCACAACTATGAGAAATACATTTTACCTTTAAAATTTTTATACAACTCTTCAATGTAGAAAAATCAAAAGACTTCTTCGCCGCTGCTTTGGCTAATAATAGATGCAGCTCATTCTTGTTACTAAATGTTTGATTTATGCAGAAATTAGTTCCATCATAAAAGAAATGGCTGGATTGTGACCTCAATTCCCACTTTCCCTTCATTTCTTCAGAAGGTTCGGGGTATTTAGTATCGACTGCATCTAATGGCTATGGCTGCATCGACTGACTGATCTGCCATAGCCATTAGATGCTGATGCTTATTCATTAAATCATCACCCAAGCTCTCATTTGAATGATCGTCGAATCTCTCATTTGGATGATCACCCAAGCTCTCATTTTTCACCTAATCATCATCATCTTCGTCGTTCAATGAATTCGTTGGTCTAATCGGAGGCCTCTCAATGACATTTATCTTCAATATAGGCATAAAGCCATCATAAGCAACATCCAACATGTACATGCCCACATGCCTATCATTCTTTATGAATGTGGGATGTATTTTTCCCTCCCATTCATTTGATAGCTAATCACCAAGTCACTTGGCTCACATGCTAACTCATCGGCCTTAATTACGCTTGCAATCATGTCGTCATATGAACCATTGCGACGCAACGCAATAGGAACTGTCGTCTTACTAAAAGATTTTCAGTTCCAGCTCTTCAGAGTCTCCTCTCATATTCCCACACAATCACCACAAGCTATAACAAATTCAGCTACTGTCATTATAGACTACACTAAATTAAGATATCAGCCTTTAACGGTCGATGGATACTGCAAATTTCGTAAAAATCATGACTGAACAAGATGAGTTTAAATCGAGCTCCTGCAATGGAGGACAATCATCAATACTACTTCTAAATTACTAAAATATATCTATTAACGAGTTATAAGACTGATTGACTGAGTGATCTTGAAGGATTCTCAAGCTTCAAAAATGAAGGGAAGAACCATTTTTTTTGAAGATTTTTCAAAGAAAATGGAGATGTAAACATGGAAGTAATAAGAGTCAACGTGGTAAGATGATGATGATTTTACCTTTGAAAAGAAAAATCTCACCGAAAAAAGGACGCCGGAATCGTCAAAATCAGCTTCAAAAAATCGAAAGTATTTTTGTGTTTGTTCTTGAAGACTTCTTTTTACAATCATTATTTTTAATAATGAAATTAAAAGATTCCATATTTGTTGGATGAGGGGGGATCAAAAGGTATTATGGAAGATTTTGGGAATTGATTTTGTAACTTTTGGAAGTCAAAATGGTGATGTCATAATTAGTGGGCATTGGCCTAATTTTTCAAGACTTTCTCCAATTGTCGGGAGAGGTTTCCGCTCCGGTCGTCCGGAATTTTTTTTCGTAAAAAAAAAAGTGTCTAATGATTAAAATAAGTTTTGAAAGTGGCTATTAAGCCAACTCTCCCATAACACTTTCTTCTATTTTTATTTATTTACTATACTACTAAAAAAAAGATGTTCATTTTTATTTTATTCAAATTAAAAAATAATTTATCATTTAATTTCTAGTTTACTTTTATTATTAACTAATATCATTTTCCGTGCATTTTTAAATCATTAAATTTAATCTATTTAAAGAATAATATAGTAAAATTATTATTTTATTTATTGCTTTAAGAGATATGTCAAATCAAGTAAAAAGTTGAGTAAGAAAGTAGTAATAAATTAAATAACAGGAAAATTAATTAATTCTTCTAACTTCATTCATAAATATCTCTTGAATTATTTGAAATAGGTTTAATTTGCCTTTCGTTATGGTTTTGATTTTTTTAAAAATTACTTTTGTCATTATATTTTTGACTAGAAAAGCTTGAATTAGCTAAATAACTCAATGTAAAGAAATGAATTTTGAGCTAAACTTTACCCCAAAAAATAATTTATGAAGGGATGATTCTTCAAAATCATATAAGGAGATCATTCATCTCATTAATCATCAATGTAAGATTTTTTTTTTCAGTTTTGAACAATCCACCTCATGTTGATACCATGTAAAGAAATGAACTTTAACCTCAAAAGTTTGTTCAAGAGGGGAGGATTGCCCAAAACATATAAGATCATACATCTCATTAACCACTGATTTAGAACTTTTTCATTCTTCAACACATCACCTCATGCTCAAGCTTGGACATTTGGAGCATTTGCAATATAATTTGGAACCCCAACATGAAATGTGATGGGTCCTGCTCTGATAACAAATATATAAATGGACTTAGAACCTAACTCAACCCCGAAAGCTAGCTTAATAAGAGGAGTATTAAATGAGACCATATAGAAAGCTCACTTATATCATTAACCACCCATGTGAGACTTTTTCATTCTTTAAAGCTCAGATATACCCTTCTTAGTAATGATGGTTCAAAAAATTTATTCCAAAAAATATAATATTACTTCAACTATTCTAAATGATAACTTTTATACAATATCGATTCCATGTTTGCTTTAATAACCCTCTGAACTATAACATTTCTTATCTAGACATTTATATTTTGATTCCGCTTACGTCAATAACAACAAAATAAAGGAAATAAGTATGCATGGGGTGGACCTATGTGGATGTCAGGGGTTCACTTGAACACTCTTGATAAAAAAATTACACGATATATATAGGGTAGATTTTCTATATTTATGTACATTTATCAATTTTGAACCACCTAAATCAAAAAGGATAAATAGCAATGGTACTGGACTGTGCAACTTGAACTGCGAATACTATCTCTAGTTTGTAGGTTCGATTACTGTTGGGTGAGCAGACTACTAAGTTTTTTAAAATTTAATTCTTTGTTGGTGTTTTACAGATACAACTACTACTTTTAAAAAATATTAAAATAATTTAAAACATTTTTCTTTTGATGTTTCTGACATTGATAAAAGGTTCTCCAATTTAAATAGACTTTGTGATCTTTCAAAAAGATTGATTCAGACAAAGAAAACAATCTTGTTATGCTATTGTATTTTGTTTGGTGAAATTTTCTTTGCTTCTTCGAGTTGCCATTGTATTTGTTTAAAGAGCTTTTTCGGCAAGAAGAATGAGTTGCAGAGTGAATGTGTAACACCTCATGTTATTTTAGCATAGATGGAGTCCAAAAACCATGAGAAGAGTTGATGAGATGAATTGACCCAATGATCCACGAGTGACTTCTACGACCTGTAGAGAGTTCTATGAATCATAGGGACGACTCGTAGACCTTTCCAACATTTTGTAAAATTTTTGAACTTGAGATCCATTCTTACGATTGACCTTACGATTCATAAGGGTTTCCACGAGTCATAGAGATGAGTCATAGAACCCCTTAACACTTGGCCAAAATTCAAAACTCGAAGTCACTTGTACGAGTGGAGTCGACAACTCGTCAAAGAATCTACAAGTCGTAGAAATGACACATAGAAAAAGTTTAGAGACTCAGGGATGCAGGGTTTGGAAAAGTTGACAAGACGAGAGGGTTCTACGATTCTTCAAAAGGTCTACGACCTATAGAAGGGTAGTCGTAGACCCAAGACACGATTTCCAAAAAGTCTAGAGTTTGAGCATGGTTTCTACAACTGGTCTTCTACGACCCGTAGAAACTACAAGTCGTAGAGCTGACCCGTGGAATGAAGGGTAGATTGGTCTTTTTTTACTTTTTCAAACCTAAACCCTGACCTTTTAGGACTATTTTGAGTCCCTTATCAATACCTTGAACGCCTAGACTCTCATTAACACTTAGTTTATTTGAGAGCAAGGGTTGGAGAAGAGAAAAAAATGAGGGTTTCAGGTGTTCAGTCCCACTTTTCAATCTTCACTTGTTCTTCGAGTTCCAGGTATGTAAGGCTAACCTAACCGTGGGACTATGTTCGTCTACGTGCCCTACATCTTCTTTGAGTCGAATTGATCCATGAGTTGAGTCGAATGTTCATATGATTTGAGTTCTTGATATATCTATGATTCTAGTGAGTCCTTGTATATGCATATACATTCGTTTGTGCTTTGATAATGTTGTCGAGTTGAATATTTGAGATAACTGTTCATGCTTTCATTCCCATAAATCCATATTGAGTAATACTTTCTATATTTTATACAATGATTGAGTCATTAAGTTTGATTGTTGAATGTGGGTGAGAATGAGTAGAATTAAATTGGATAGTAGAAGTCTTTACATTTATTGTCATTTTGAACTTGAACATTTTGGAGTCTAAATGATTGTTAATTCGGAGTCTTGATGAGTCAAGAACGAGTTTCAAAAAGAAGTCTAAATGAAAAAATTAACGATTGATATGAGATTGAGTTGATTTGAGTCCAATGTGACTAGATGAGATGATTTGCATAATCTGATTGATTTGAGTCTTATGAGCCTATTGAGTCTTGGGAGCAGTATCAAACACCGAATTAAATACGAGTAACTAACAACTCGAACTTAATAAACTATATAGCCAGCATAGGAGAGGATTGAACCGTAAAATTGGATGTTTCCCTTTGTCCCAAAAGAAGACTTGATTTGATTGATTGTGGATCCAAGGTTGGTTGATTCGTTCCTTACCATGGCAAAGTATTGGACGGATGTGGCAACGTCGTCGGCTCGTTGTACATCACCGCCTCATAGGTGGTGGTTATCGGATAAGAGAAACTACCAAACTTTTAAAATGAATTGTTGATTGGCTGAGTTATATTTTTCTGAGTCATACTTCTCTTTAAAAGCATTGTCTATTTTAAACTTGCCTTCCTTATTGAGTTGAGTTGATTGTGGAGTTGAGTCTCTTGAGATGAGTTGATTGATATTGAGTATGTTGATCGTACTCTTTTCCTGTCGTTTTACATACTTGTATATTTCATGTACTGGCGTCATTTGGCCTGCATCATTTCATGATGCAAATACAGGTGCTAGAGATCATCAACAGGCGCTCCGTTGAAGATCTACTTCTTTTCTGATAGTGGTGAGACCTTATTTTTCAGTCGGATCATATTTATATTCATCTTTACTTTGAGTATTTTTCTTTGGATAGCCATGGACTTGTCATTGGTATCTTTTTGATAGTGATAGAGGCTTCATAGATAGATAGTGATTGTGTTGAGTAAACGTTTTGGTTTTCAAAACTATTATTTGATTTGAAATTGATTTGGGATCTATTTTTACATGAACGTCTTTTAAATTCATATTGAGTATTCTGCTAAATGAATGATTGAATGAATGTGTGATTGGATCAAGTGGTTCATTTGGAGACCAACGATGATCTTCGAGTGTCGGTCACGCCTAGGGTACCATCTTAGTGTGTGACAAAATGAGTGATGACTTCTTGAGCGTTTGCATGGTTTCTTTGATGGAAAAAGATGATATTATTTTATCTTCAAGTAATTAAACCTCGTCGAATGGTATTGTAAATCATGTGCTTAAGAAGTATTGACGGTGATCTTTTTTTGAAATATGCAATTTGCACTCTAATTCACACATTTATATTTTTATTTTTTAAATTCCTAAATGAAAATTCTGAATCAGAATTAGTTTAAGTTTAAATATAAAGTCACTTTTAATAAAAAATATTTTACTTCAAAGTGAGATTTTTCGAAATGAACCAGAATTAATTAATCGAACCACAAAACAAGTAACGAGACCCAAAAAAACAAAAATGCCAGGATTGACTGGTCCACTTTGGTGATCCTTGGTGTGTGCAATAATGGGCTGTTATTTAGAGTAAAACTAGGGGCAATTAGATCACAAGATTCCTATAAATTACTGGGCACTGACTTTGTTACACCCAAAAAAAATCAGTCCCAAAGTGGTCATCACAAACTACCAAGAAAAAAACTTAGGCAACAAGACCCAAAAAAAAACCACTCATTCAAAAACTCAACAAAAAATGTCCTCAAGATTGCTTCTTCTTCTCACCTTCTTTCTCTTCTGCCTACTTGCTCAAGTAAAATTTTGAACCTTCAATTAATCACCTAACTCCCATATAATTTTGTTCTTTAGACAAAAAAAAAAATTGTGTGCAAGTACTAGTCTAATTAATGTTCTAATTTACTTGCAGGTCTCTTCTGATATTGACATTGAAGACCTCCAAACTCAGGTATGTCTACTCCCACCGTTTCTTTTTAATTGTCATATATATTAAAAATATTTATTTTAAAATAGTTATCAATTTAAATAATTAAGAAATGATTAATTAATTTTTTTTAATTTTAGTCTTATCATTAATTATTTTAGAATTAAAATCTACATATGTAGATAAAAATTATACGATTAATAAGAAATATATTAGTCAAATAACACTTTTAATTAATTTTTTTTAAGAATTGTCATGACAACTAAAAAGAGATGGAGAGAGTATTTTCCTTACTCTTTTTCTATCATTTAACCAAAATTTGATACTTAAAACTAAACATCATATAAATTAATTATCCTTAACATATGAAATGTCATCCATAAGAGTTAAGTGTGTTAGACCGTCTCACACTGGTTGGGATTGGGAGAATGAGTTGATGTCTCCTTTTACGATTTTGGACCATCGTTATCTGATGAGCTATTTTTTTCGTTTTTATTTGTTTGTCCTATTATTATTTTTAGTTTGTTTTTTTAACAAAATATCTCCTTTTGACAATTCTTTTTTTCAAATTTTTCACGTAGCATGCTTATGAGCACAAAATTAAAGGATATTTCATACGTGTTATTTTGTGCACACTTCAACTGTTCAGCTCCGAAGTATAAATTGTTAGAAAGTTTTCATATTCATTGTGGAAGGAGTATTATCTCATTTTATGATTTCGGAGAACTCTCGTGGTATGAACTAGCTTTTAAGATTGAGTTTGATTCAACGTTTATGGTGTAATTTTGAGCAATCCTTACTAAAGATAAGTTAGTCTAGCCCAATATTCATTTTCTTAATAAGTGACGGAATGAATAATTTCTCTCTTACCTTCTTTTTGTTCATATTGGTTGTGCAAATCTTTGTTAGGTGGGGAAAGGAGCTAACAGGAGGCTCTTGCCCTATGTGGGTAAGTTTCAATATCTCAATCTATTTCCATTGAAAAGAAAATAATATGAGCCCCATGGGTCAGTGAAATTAATTTTATAAATAAACAGTTACTCATTTGAATACCAATGTTGAAATTGATAATATGCAATGTATTTAGTTAAAAGGGCTATAAACTTTTTTTTGGAAAAAATAACTAAAATACCCTTAATTTTCTTAAAAGTTTTATAGATTATTATTATGAATCCTTTTAAAGAAAAAGAGGAAAGACACGTATTAAGAAAAAGGTATTTTGAGAATTTGAGGAAATATTAAAGATAAAATTTGATCAAACTAAAAATGCTTATAAGCAGAGAAAAATCGTAAGTAAGACATGACGTACTTACAATTTTTGATGATTGCCAAACACACAAATAAGCCAAAAACTACTTGCAAGCCAATTTGATCAGCTTAGCGACTCAAACAGACATCTAAGAGACTGTTTAATTTTTTGTTATTTTGGGGAAAAAATAAATAGATTGTGGAGGACTATGCAAAGTGAGATGCAGTAGGCACTCAAGGCCAAATTTATGCAGCAGAGCTTGTGGGACTTGTTGTATGAGGTGCAAATGTGTTCCTCCAGGCACTTTTGGTAACAGAGAAATTTGTGGCAAGTGCTATACAGACATGACTACTCATGGAAACAAGACCAAGTGCCCTTAATTAATTAAGGCTACTAGTTATACTACTTAATCTTGTCTTCAATTTTCCCAAGTTTCAAGAAGGAAAAGAAAACATGAGTATGTGTTTTGTGATTTTGATGTAATGTTGTGATGGTGGTCTTTTTTCATCTAGAGATGTGGTGTTTAGGTTTAAAATTTTAATGTTAGATGTTTTAATCTTCATGATTAGTCTATGTTGTTTGAATTATTATAGGTTATAATTCTCAAGTTTATGGTATAACAAGTGAATTTTAGCATGTAATAGTAGGTTAGTGATTAATTTATTAGATTGTCGAAGTTGTCACGGGGTGATTTTTCTTTTTCTTTCACAAGATCACAACCCGCGCGGCAGTCAACTTCGCAAGTTAACTTCAGCCTACCAACACACGTTTGACACAAGATTATATCAAACACAAAGGAAATACGCTACAGCGAAAACACACAACAACAACACAAGCATATACAGACAAATTGTCTAATTTTTATATAACTCTCCCTCAGCTTATACAAAAGAACACTCGTAGATATTATGTACAATTACTTTTTAAGTGGCATGATTGTATAAATATTTTTAGTTTTATACGATGAATACTTAAAATTTAAACTTGATAAGTTTGTTCATACGGACAATTTAGATATTTTTGTACTGTCAATGCATAAAATTTAGACCCATCATGTTTGAGATCATCCAGTGGCAGAGCCACCTTATCCTAAGTGGTTTCAATTTAGACCGCTCCGTCACAAAATTATACTGTTTAATTAGTTTATAATTTTAACTTTATGTATAAATATTGTATATTGACTCTCCTTATGTTTTTTATGTGTCTACTTTTTTATGTTTTGACATCCTTTAGTAAAATTTATGGATCTGCAACTAAGATTATCCCTGCAAAGGAATTAACTCCACCTAGTGTCAAAAGATTGCGTAATGGTACTCCTTTATGTTGGGAAAATGCACAGATTAACGCACCAATATATATAGTTAAAATAATAGAAATAAAATTAAAAAATAATGACACTAGAATTTTTTTTTAAATAAGAGAAAAATCACAGGCCAAGAAAAGCAATTGATATCATTATAGTAAGTAATTTTTACACTGGATAGTCACGAGTATAATACTCAAAATGACCACAACACAGTCAAAAAGAATAACACTTTTCACCTTACTAAAATATCACTCGCATTCTATTTTTCTTCAAATACTATTTTCTTATAGTCTATGGTATATCTAACTTTGCTCTTTAATATTTTTATTTTTTCTCTATCTTGATGTGTTCTTACAAATGAGCAAGAGTGCTCTATTTATAGAAAAAAATTGTCCCTATGATGTCACCAACGATACAAATATTTAAAAACTTTAATAAATTTATTGGTGAGATTTGATTTGACAAAAATAGTAATATTTTGATTGATAAGATTTTTCAATTATCAAATTTATATTTTTAACTATCTAATTTCAAATCTTACAATAAAATAAAAAATATTTGTAGCATGAGATGAACGTTTACACTTTGTTTAATATTTACTTGGCTCTTTGCTTATTTGAAAAAGTCTTGATTTTAATACAATGTATGGTACTGTTATAGTCAGATATACTATTAATTTTATTTTTGGGCAGATGGATGGGATGGGGTTAATCAGACATATACACAAGGAAAACGACGTAATATGGAGTGATATCACTCCTTTACCCCTATCTTTTATGATCCCAAAATATTGATTACTTTCAATCCTTAGCTTTTTCTTTATTGTAATTTTTATTTGTTAAGACGTACTAAACATGTTACGTTAAAAGCTAGATAAAGTAATATTTAATAAAATAATAATTTTGTTAAATAAATATTTTTTATCGATTTTAATTTGGGTCAGTTCTATTAAAGTAATATTCTCGTTAAATATATTAGATAATAATTAAAAATAAAATATTAAAGGCCCAGAAAAAATATAAAGTAATAATTATTAGAATATATGAAGAATTTATATATATTTAATCAGTCAATAATATTAGTACAATTAGAAACATTAAACTTTTCTAAAGTCGTTTAGCTTTTCTAGATTTAAATAATAAATATGCAAAGACTACACTTTTTAGTTTCCTAGATTTAAACTTTTAAAATTCTTAATTCAAATATTTTTTTCCTTTATTATGACACATACTGCAAAATACTCTCTAAAATAATAAATATTTATTTATCGATAAAGAAATATTTTATGCATTTATCGATAAACTAATAATCTCAATAAATGAATATATTTTTTTCGATCTCAAGCATATACATTTATAGATGCTTTACCGTAGGTGGTAGCCATCTCTATTAGGATTCTTAGGTCAATAGATTTTATATATTTAATAAGTTCATAGGTCATTCTATGGATTTGGGAGGTTTAATATAAAGATAAATGTCAAAAACACATTTAAATTATCTTTTTTTTTTAGTTTCATATCTAAACTGTTGGAAGTGTGAGTTTCATACCTAAATTATCACTTATTAGTTTGAGAAACACACCTCAGTAGTGTGTAATACACTCTCTCTACGCTCTCTATTTTTTAAAAAAACATTGCCACAAGGCATTCCATATGGATAAAATATTAATCCACCTTGACAAAAATTAAATAAACTATTAATATTAGTTAAAAGCTAAATATTAAAGTATTTCTATCCAAAAAAAAATAAAAAAATTTTAAAAAAAATAATAAAATTTAAAATATTTTGCTTACTACTAGATTATATATTCACGTAAAACGTATTTATATAATCTAAAAAATTAAAAGTCTTGACATAGTGAAACACAGTCTTACAATTGTGAAACATACGGAGGGAGAGAGAAGAGAGTGGAGCGAGAGAAGAGAAAGGCGAAAGGAGGAGGAGAGAAAGTGTTGCTAAATTTTATAAATATGAAAAATATTTGTTGCTCTAGTAATTAAGCCCCATAATGTCGTGGTTTGTGAAATTTCTTCAATTAAAAATTTGAAAAAATTATTTGGGTGAACACTTTTTAATAAATAATTATTGATTTTAGTGATACTTTTTATTTATTATCATCTGTAGCAATACATTGCAATATTAAGACAATATGTTATATATTAAAAGTAAATTATGCATTCAATATAAATGTATTATAAGTGTTTTAAAATACATTATGCATATTTGGTAAGAAACTGACACAATGTAGTATAAGTGTATTAAAGTATGTGATATATAAATGTATTATCCATAATAAAACTTGAATTATATGAGCTTTATAAATTTTTTCTGTAATATGTATTAAAATTGTATTATAAATGTATTATAAGTATCCAAGTGAAAAAAAAATGTTATTGCTATAAATGATAAACATTTTTTTAATATAGTATATCGATGTAAATTTCCCTTAAAAGTTGTCCATTTTATGTGGACGACCCAAGTCTACCTAGTGTTATGGATGGTGGGCCGGACTACTAATTTGGAGCAGGCCCAATAACCAAAATTTTTTACTTATTTAAGGAAAAATTACCTAAATATACAATTTATTTTATCATATTTTTTAAAAAATTTTATCATTTGAAAAAATTACAAGAATTCCTACTCTCACCTATTCTCGGATACATCATTTTACATGATGTATTAGTCGGATACATCACTTTAAGTGATATATCGGTCGGATACATCATTTTACGTGATGTATCGGTAAAGTGATGTATCGGTCAAATATATTATTTTACGTGATGTATCAGAACGTTTTAAGATGTATCCGAATTCTACCAAATTTTAAAAAATTTTGTAATTTGAAAAAGAGTAGAGATATGATGTAATTAACTCTAAACACTATGGAATTTGTGTAATCATTTCATTATTTAAAGGGAAATTACATAAATTGGACCTATTAGTGAAACTATTTACTCAACCCAAATTATTTATCATTAATGGATCCTTGACCCAAACTATTTACGTGTCTACCCCACTTTCTCTTTTCTTACTTCGTGCATGGCTTCATAATGACATTAGCATCACAACTATGATTTAATCCTATGTGGTACTCTATCGGTATATTGATACTTTATCGGTGTCATCTAGGATTGGACTTTTCTTTTAAGAAATAAATAAGAAACAGTTAATAAGAGAAAATTATGAAAGTAGAAAATATATTTTTTTAATTTTTTATCTTTTTACAATTTTTTTTAAAATTATTTCTAAAGTATTCCTCTTTTTTTAAAAATTGTTTTTAAATTAAACTATTGAAGAATTGAAACGTACAATCAATGATTAAAGCAAACCTTATGAAAACATTGTTCAATTACTCTTTGATACCATCAGAGTATATTATACTCTGATGGTATCAAGGAGTAGGAAGTAGTCATTCAATAAAGACACTGTTCAGTTACTCTTTGATACCATCAGAGTATATTCATATACTGTGATGGTATCACATAGGAAAAAAAGGGTGAATGCTGATATCAGAATGACATCAGCGCACGAATTTAAATTAAAAAAAGATATGAAAGTAACGGGACATTTAATGATAAATATTTTACTTTTTTAATGCATAAGTGTCTTTTCCCTTATTTATATGCTTAAGTTAATATGGTAAGAAAGTTAAGCTGACAACTGACAATTAATGATAATAGAGCCTTGTGATCTACTTTTTAGGTCGCATATTAGTTGTCATGTTATGCTTTTCAATAGTCAAAATAGATATTTAATCAACATTTTAAAATATAGATTTAAATTCAATAGTCATGAGAAAAACTACAATTTATACTATATTTTTATATAGTTTTTGAATAGCTAAATTTTAATTATAAAGTATTAAATTGATCTAAACTAATTTAATTTTGAAAAGTAATCAAATTGACTTTCGAAAAATGAAATATGACAACTAATTCGGAACAAAAAGAGTAATTCTAATCCAAATTATAAATGCACAATTAACACAGAACATTAAAAGTAACTTCCAATATCAAAAGGTGAATATAACATGAGAAAATTTAAAATTCATATAACGTAACTTCATTGCTCTCTATTGAGCTAAGCCATGAAAATAACACTAACAATAAAACTATGAATGTCTTCTACATCTATGAGGCTAAATTTAGATTGTCCACAAATTCATTAATAGCCTTGTCAGAGCTACCTCCTTCACTGACTGTTTTCTTAGCCAAATCTCTCCATTTTGTTGCATTTCTTCTAATCTCATAACTCTTCTCTCCTTCCATTACCTCCTTTATACAAAACAACAACTCTTCTCTTTTAACAATTCCTAATAACTCATCCAACTTAGGTCTCACACCAATCTTCCATATCTCATCAATAAATTTAGCATCCGTCATTTGATCAGAAAATTGTGGCATAGCCACCATAGGCACACCAAGGCTCAGTCCTTCAAGAGTCGAATTCCATCCACAGTGAGTCACGAAGCAACCAATAGCTTGATTTGCTAGCATTTCGAGCTGATTGCACCATGACACAATGAG
Organism: Solanum dulcamara; assembly: GCF_947179165.1. Taxonomy (NCBI): domain Eukaryota; kingdom Viridiplantae; phylum Streptophyta; class Magnoliopsida; order Solanales; family Solanaceae; genus Solanum; species Solanum dulcamara. Next base: position 10,380,195 of record NC_077238.1, read on the forward strand.
TCCTTTCCCTTTTGTGGATTCTATGAATCCTTTAGGCAAATTGCATTTTTCGGTATCTCTTACAACCCAAAGGAAATTCATGTTGCTGGCTATTAAAGCGTATGTCATTTCTTCCATTTGTTTTGATGTGATTGATACCATGCTTCCAAAGGAAATGTAGATTACTGATTGATTTGGCTTTGATTTTAGCCAATTGATGCATTCTTCACTAAGGGTTTTCCATAGACTTGCTCCATATCCTTTATCACCTTCTATTCTTCCATCCAAATAAGATGAAGGCACCATTGGTCCAATCAACTTTGCTGGCCAAAACTCTGAAACTCCTCTTGCTATCTGAAATTATACATACCAATACAAAAATAACGAGATTTATAATTTGATAATTAATTTTTTTTTTGGTTCAATCATTCGGTATTCAACAAAATGTACGTGCACAATTATTGGGAAAAAAAAACGTACCTCTCCTTCTAGTTCTTGAAAAGAATTGTCAAAAATCCAATCAGCATTTTTCACATTAGAGAATTGGCTCATTTTCATAGCTAAATAAGCAGGGTAACTTTCAGGCTCTCTAATAAATCCAGGAACATCAATTGGGTACAAACAGGGCAAACCAGGCAATAACAATGGCTTATTTTCTTCAATTTTCACTGGCAGCGAAAATGTTTTATGGTGAATATGAGCAAATACAGCACAAACCGTAGCCGAATTCGTAAAAAAGGCAGCCCCATAAATCCGGTGTTTTTTAGCGATATCAAGAGCCCATGGCAAGAACGAATCGTAAATAATGCAACTTATAGGATGTGTCGAATTTTCATAATTTGTGACAAGTTGTGATAGAGTTCTCGAGCCATTTTCTTCGAAGGATTTGAGGAATGCATTTGTATTTTCGGCTTGCGAGAAACCACCTTCATCAAATCCATCAGAAATTGGTTCAACTGAGATTTTGGGGAAATGAATTGAGTTCACAGTGTATTTAGTTGTGGCTATAGTTGATTTAACACCTTTTGAGACTAAACGTTTGGCAAATTGGAGAAGTGGGTTAATGTGACCTTGGCTTGGATATGGTACTAATATTACATGAGGCTCAATTCTTTTGACTTCAGCCATTTTGGTATAAAATAAAGACAATCAAACACTTTATAACTTTATGGATCTAATATTTGTGTGTTTGAAAGAAAATGAAATAATATGCGTTATTTATAGGCTAAAATAATTTGTTTGTACTTGTGGATTACCTCAACTTAAAAAGGTTGCGTATTTAAGAAATGACTAAAAATTAGTTTGAATTGATTTTTAAAACTTTTACTTTTGACTTATTGTTATGTTTTAAATGTCATTTTTGACATATATTCACACTTCATTTTTGACTTGTAGAGTAACGCCATTGCTTACATAGGGGTAATGACGTTGGCAAATCATACGTATTTATATTTCCATTTTTGGCTATGCATGTTCAATGTTGCAGTCTACATATGGAATCACTGAGCAATCCATGTCAGTGGTCCGTTTTGGCACTATTACCTAGGACGTATTTATCTTTTTCAAATATTTGAATATGAAATTTGAAGTCAATGAATTTCTAAAACTTAAAACTATATAATATCTTTTTACTACTATTTTAAGTGTCTAAAGGGATTTAAACTTTATTAAAGGCCATGAAAACTTAGGTGGATTTTCTTTCTGTTACTTGATGAATAGATTGTTCTGACATAATTTTATATATATTTAATAATTTTTTAATATAAATATTAAATATGTTCAAAAATTATGAGCACCATATAAACTTAACTTATGTTTTGTATAGATGATTTCTTAAAATTATCTGCATATTTTATTTATCTTTTACCTATAAAGCACCTCAAACCGCATATTAGCAAAAAATGTCAAATAGATATCAATTTTAAGCACTAGGGGTGTTCAATAGTTACAAAATTTAGTTGAATTATTTAAGTGAAATATGCGAATAACTTTAAAGGACCGTCGATAACTTAAGCCTTTTATATATGAAGTTATTTACTTTCTTTTCTTTTAGAAGTGTGATTCACTTTAAAATGTCATGTGCACTTCAATCATCTTTATAAACTTGTCAAGTTTTATTTGACTCGCCCTTTTCAATGCATCATTCGTCAAAGCATCTTTATGTGTTACTTCTTTTATTCTATTTTACGTGACACTATTTAATTAGTACGATATTTAAAAAAAGAAAAATTTTTAAAATTTGTGGTCTAAAATAATTTTTAGATATTTTTGTAATTATAAATTATTTTATTAGGGGTAAAAGAGAAATTTTAAAGTTGACATTCTTTTTGGTAGTACAAACTAAAAAAAAAAGGTGTCACATAAAATAACAATCTTTAGATATTTGTGTGATTATAAATTATTTTATTAAGAATAAAAAATAATTTTAAAATTGACATTTGGGACGAATTAAAGAAAAGGTGCCAAATAAAATAGGACGGAGGGAGTACTAATTAATTGTAAGTGTGTAGGTGTCGTTTGACCACAAATATTCCCAAATATATTTGGAAAAAGACTTGGAAAATAGTGTTTAACCAGATAACTTGTCATTACTTGGCAAACATCCCAAGTTCTCAAATATTAGAAAAAAATTAATATTTGGGCCAAATTCTAGAATTTGAGAATTTTTAAAAATTAATCCAAATTTTTATATTTTATAAAAACACTCATTATTTATTGTTTTGGACTAAATTTCAATCCTAATTTGTTGTACAAAATTTATACAATTCATATAAATATTATATACAAATTTTATCTGAGCTTGCTCTCCAAAGTCTCTTCCAATTACAAGCAGTAATAGTAATTTTTCATATGCAAATCAATGATATTTTTCTTTTGTTTGCTTCCTCTTTTTTCAGATTCACATTAATTATATTTGTTGGTAGCTCAGACGTTTACTTTACTCTGTCCCACATTTGCCATGTCGATAGCCTTAGAATGTACAACGTTTGTGCAGCGTATAAGTTACGTGTACAAGCAACTTTATTATTATGATTAGAAAAAGGTCAAAAGTGTTTTTAAATTATGAAAAAAAAAATTAATTTAAATTATGTAAAATAAATAAAAATATCCTCAATTGATAGTTTGATTTAAAAATGCTCATGTCTTCAATAGTTTGGTTGATAAATATTCTTATTGTTATTTAATGAGTCAAAAATGTCATCTTTCCAAATAAATATATAATTTTTTTCTTTTTAAACACATACTTTTTCTAATAATGATTTTTTACTTAGAAAATATTTATCCTACTTCGATTCGGAAAAAAAAAGAAGTAAAAATATTTTCTATTTTATTAAAATAAATTGATCGATATCTAAATAAAAATTAATGACAAATTGCTATGATCTTACATATATGATATATATTATTAATCAAAAAAGAACATAAAGTTTCTATTTTAATCAAACATCAAAGAGTTAAAAATAGTTTTCTAAGGAATATTTTCCGTCATACCAAAGACACTCTAAAGGAGTCTCATTCTTTTATCTCAATTCTCAACTTATGTGATATTTTTCATTTTTCAAGATTTAAAATTATGTAGATAATTATCAATATTTTTAAAATGTGTTACTTTTAGAGAAATCTTCATAAATAGCTATAATTTGAATTATAATTATGAATAATATATATAATTTGTCTATAGTCATGTTAGTTAATATTTTAAAATTATGTATTATAAATATAGTAATAGCTATGTTTGCTTAAATAGGTAATTTATTCTTATTTTTATAATGTTGACATGAGGCGTATTACAATTTATAATATTTTTCTAATATAATTTAAATATTTAAATTTTATTATAAAATATTAAATTAATCTAATTCAATTTAATTCTAAAAATTAATTAAAGTAACGCTAAGAAAAATGAAAAGTGTTGCATTAAGATAGACAAAGTAGTCGATTTGACTTTTTGCATTGGATTTGATGATTTAAACCTAAAACTTTTTTATTTCACGTCACTTTCATTTCATAGAAGGAATTGAAAATTAAACACCCTCAAAATTGAAATTGACTCCTCCTTGATAATTATGTTCTCGTACACAATTCAAAATTGAAATTGACTAATCTTAAATCTCTCCTCCTTTAAAGTGAGTTTGACTATCTCAAGTTATTTTTAAAGAAAAATATTTATTCCTTTAGTTTACTTTTATTTATTATATTTGAGCTTAATAAACTTATTAAAAAAATTATGATTGACACAATTATTTTATCACGTTATTTTTATTTGATATTTAGTATTAAATCTTAAAAAATAATTTGAGAAATAAAAAAATAATATTAAGGGTAAATATGATTTTTTAATTTTTTTTTTGATATATTAAAAGTGAAAATCTATTTTTAAAATAGTGAAAAAAAAATAATAGAGTAATAAAAGAGGAAATATGAGTATATTACTCTAACTTATGGGTGAAAATTCTTTTCTTTTGGAAGAATCTTAACTTTATATTACTTAATTTCTTCCGCTAACACTTAATATTATTATTAAGGATAATGTACATTATCTTTTTTAATTATGACTGAAATTTCAGACACACACTTTAACTTAACTAAGGTTGTATTAACCTTTCTAAATCCAAAGTTGTCTTCTCCATCAATTGTGTTCTTGCTAACAAAGAGAGATGGGTTGTCAACAAAGGAACATGTGTCAATTTCTTTGAAGACAGGCGGATCCCAAACTGTGCCCTTGAATGTGCAAGACCATAACAGAAAAATCTCCCCCCCCCCCTCCTATCCAATGGTAAGTGGGATATGTCAGATCTCTCTTCCACTACATAAGGGCCACCTATTTCTGGCAACATTTAGCTAGTTTGAGCTCCACTGTGGCCAGCATAGACTCATCTATGCTAAACACTTCTAATTGGCACACTACTTGCCCTTGGACCCAAATCAGGCACAAAGCTTTCAACAAATGGATACACTGGGGAACTATCATCCCATTCAGCTTCTGGGGAATCTGGACTAGCAGAAATAAGAACCTCTTTGAAAATAAGCGCAACCATGTCAGCACTGATAGTATCCTGACCCTTGTCACTGAATTCCACTTCCTTAACCAGCAGAAGAAAAAGACTAAAATCCCCATCCACATTAGCTGGACCCCTCCTTGAGAAAACACGTTCAAGCTCAGCACTGATGGATTTGTACCCAATCAGCCTGGGGCAGAAGGGTTAGTACGAGTGATCAGGAACCATAGAAAACAAAGTGGCGGATATGCTGGCTAAGGAAGGTGAGAAACGACTTTTTTTGGAAGAAACAAGTCTGATAGAAGCTCCTCCGGTGTATGTTAGGGAATGTTTTGAAGCCGATACTCTTGGAATCACCTACAACAACAACAATCCAGTGAAATCCCACAACATGGGGTCTGGGGAGGGTAGAATGTACGCAGACCTTACTCCTACCAAGATAGGACAGCTGTTTCCTAGAGACCCTCGGCTCTTGGAATCACCTAAGTTAGGAAAATTAGGCAATGTAATGCAAACTCCATAGGCCAACAATTGGTCCTCGAATGTGAACTGGGTATCATTTCCAAGTAAAAGAGAAAAATAATAGATATAGCATAACGATTAAAACGAAGAGCAATGCAGATTCTAATGACAAAAATAATAACAATACCAAAATAATGTGATAATCAAAAAACAATAACAACACAACTATAATGGCACGACTAGACCTATGACCAACCTTAAGCCGTCACAAGGAAAAATAACATTCTACCCCTACTAGCCTTCTACCCTGATAAGCGACCTCCACTCATTTCTATTTAAGGTCATGTCCTTGGTGATATAAAATTGCGTCACATCTTGTTTAATCACCTCTTTCCAATACTTTTTCGATCTACCCCTACCCCTCCGCGTAACCCCTAAATCCAACCGCTCACACCTCCTAACTGGGGTGTCGACACGCCTCCTCTGCATCATGCGTTAAAAGCAGGCAATTAGGCATCAATTAAAAAGTACTCCCTCCGTTTCTATTTATATGTTACCATTTTATATTTCATGTTCTTTAAGAAATTAGGTAAGTTTACCATTGTACCCTTATTTAGTATTCTCTTGAAGTTAGTTTTCAATAAATGAACATAAATTAATTTATTTTAATTAATAAAATTGATTAGCGAACATGAATTAATTATTTAATTTTCTTATGTTGGTCAAATTCATACTTTCAAGGCTAATAAACTCTCAAGAGTAAAATAGAAGTAGTGTGTTCACTACTAAAAAAATTTGGAATAGTTACGAACTTCGTTGCTAGTCCGTCGCTATTTCGCTCGTAGCTAATAGAAATCCATCGCTAAATAGGATTATAGCAACAGATTTTGCTGTTTAGCTACAAAATTTAATCGTCGCTAAATTCAATTTTTTTTAGCAATGGTTATTTATGTATTGATTTTGTGAAATGACAAGTAATAAGGAACATCTAATTTTAGTAAGGACGATATATAAATAGGGACGGAGGAAGTATGCAATTAAGCATCCCATTTATGCGTTATTCTTTTTAAGATTCATATATTTTAATGCATATTTGAATGTTAAGATGTATATTAAGATCAAAATATTTGAATTAGAATACAAATTTAAACATTAAGATTTCAATAGTAAATATTTAAGATAATTTATTTTCTCAACATTTAAATAAATAAAAAATAATTATCTTTACTCAAAATTAAATAGAGTACAAACTTCAAATAAAATATTAGCAATTAATTTAATATAATTGTTGTGGATGCAATGATGGTAATATCTAATAATATTGCCGACAAATAATAGTTGTTGAAAATATATAAAGTTGATGATACAGATTATACTAATGGCTAGCTGTAATATGATAACGACTGACTATGTTGATTGATAATGTCTTCTCTTTTTTCTTTTTGTAGATTACTTGAGTGGATGTTAACATTACTCTCTCCTAATTTATATTATATATATTTTTAGTTCATTTTAATTAATGATATTTTTTTATTTGATAAATATTTAATGAAATTATTAATATTTTATTCATATTGAGTCTCATTTATTTGACAAAAGAATTTATAAAAGAGTATTTTTTTTATTTCTTTGTTCACTTTTATTTGTCCATTATTCGAAAAATATATTTTCATTTAACTTATCATTTTTACTTTATTAAGAAAAGACAATTTTTTTTTCATGTTTTCTTTTTAGCAGTAGTTGCTTATTTTTCAGAATTATTTTTGAAGATCTAATACTAAACATCAATTAATAAGCGTAAGTGTAGTAAAATGATCATATTAATTATTATTTTCTTAATAGGTGTCCTTAGTACAATTGTGATAAATAAAATGAATGAAACAAGCATTTAAAAAGTTCATTTATTATAAGAGTAGATTTAAAATATTATAAAAAAAAATCATATTTCTTATCTCATGCCAAATTAAAATACGCAACTTGAAACGGAGGGAGTTTTAAACACGCCACTCACACTGAACCTATTCATTTGTAAGGCTATCGACATGTGACAGAGGAAGCAAATTGCAAGTGAAATTTTAACAAAAAGGGAAAATAAAATAGCTCATGAGTCATAATATTTGATTCATTGAGGATTTTGGGACCCTATAAGCAACTTTTAGAATGTATATAGGCCAAAAAAGAGTACAATTTGAAAACAATATCAACACACTTTTGACAAAAGCACAAAAAGTCTCTATTTGCAAACGTCATGAACCCCACGTAAGCAAAATGACGCCATACCAACAAATTGAATCTCTTACCAGAACAACAAATTACTTCGGTTGCAGCCTATAAATAATCTTCGATATCGTTTTATTTTTCTATCATTCGAATACAAATACCAAACACCAAAAATGGTAGGCAAAAGAATTGAGCGTCATGTAATATTAGTACCATACCCAAGCCAAGGTCACATTAACCCATTACTCCAATTTGCAAAACGTTTAGCTTCAAAAGGTGTTAAATCAACTATAGCCACAACTAAATACACTGTGAACTCAATTCATTCCCCCAAAATCTCAGTTGAACCAATTTCTGATGGATTTGATGAAGGTGGTTTCTCCCAAGCCGAAAATACAAATGCATTCCTCAAATCCTTCGAAGAAAATGGCTCGAGAACTTTATCACAACTTGTCACAAATTATGAAAATTCGACACATCCTATAAGTTGCATTATTTACGATTCGTTCTTGCCATGGGCTCTTGATGTCGCTAAAAAACACAGGATTTATGGGGCTGCTTTTTTTACGAATTCGGCTACGGTTTGTGCTGTATTTGCTCATATTCACCATAAGACATTTTCGTTGCCAGTGAAAATTGATGAAAATGAGCCATTGTTATTGCCTGGTTTGCCCTGTTTGTACCCAATTGATGTTCCTGGATTTATTAGAGAGCCTGAAAGTTACCCTGCTTATTTAGCTATGAAAATGAGCCAATTCTCTAATGTGGAAAATGCTGATTGGATTTTTGATAATTCTTTTCAAGAATTAGAAGGAGAGGTAAGTTTTTTTTTTAAAAAAATAAAATGTGAACCACTTCATTTGTGGGTGGGGACTGGGGAATCATATACTATTTTGTTGTATTTCAATGATTGTGCCACGTATTTTTGCCACTTTATCATCCTTTGTGGGGGCATTCAGATATTTTATGTTCTCTGGACATTATTCGTTTTACATTATCACCGACCTCTAGTGACAACTCAAAAGTTTATAGGAAATTATAAGTGTTTATTTTAAAAATTAATCTCTTCGTTTTAATTCGTTTACCTTATTTTAAAAAAAAATATTTTTAAAAGAATGATTTTTTCCTTTTTTAATTATTTTTTAATTCTAACCAATGTCTGAGACCTTGATATTAAACATGATTTTGTATATTTTTAGTTTAAATTTATAAAATTCAAAAGTTTTATTTTCTTGTTTAAATTTTGTGCAAAGTTAAGATCAGATAAATAAATTAAAACAGAGGGAGAAAGTGTTTTTGAATAACAACAAAAACTGTTTTCCATAAATTGAAAAAGTAGTCTTTTTCTCAAAAACACTTCTGGAACATTTGACCAAATATAAATTACTTCTTTGATATGTACAATTATTAAAATACTTTTCAAATTGAGTAGTCAAATACAATTGCTATGAATATAAACTTCTTTTTTCTTTTGTTAACTTAATGATGTTCTTTAAACTTTTTTTGTTGTTGTTTTGTTGTATAAAAAAAATTCAGATAGCAAGAGGCGTATCAAAGTTTTGGCCTGCAAAGTTGATTGGACCAATGGTGCCATCTTCATATTTAGATGGAAGAATAGAAGGTGACAAAGGATATGGAGCCAGTCTATGGAAACCCCTTAATGAAAAATGCCTCAATTGGCTAAAAACAAAGCCAAAACAATCAGTAATCTACATTTCATTTGGAAGCATGGTATCACTCACATCAAAACAAATGGAAGAAATAGCATATGCTTTAATAAGCAGCAACATGAATTTCCTTTGGGTTGTAAGAGAAACTGAAAAATGTAAATTGCCTAAGGGATTCATTGAATCCACAAAAGGGAAAGGACTCATTGTATCATGGTGCAATCAGCTTGAAACGCTAGCAAATCAAGCTATTGGTTGCTTCGTGACTCACTGTGGATGGAATTCGACTCTTGAAGGACTGAGCATTGGCGTGCCGATGGTGGCTATGCCACAATGGTCTGATCAAATGACGGATGCTAAATTTATAGATGAGATATGGAAGATTGGTGTGAGGCCTAAGTTGGATGAGTTGTTAGGAATTGTTAGAAAAGAAGAGCTATTGTTTTGTTTAAAAGAGGTAATGAAAGGGGAGAAGAGTTATGAGATTAGAAGAAATGCTACAAAATGGAGAGATTTGGCTAAGAAAACAGTTAGTGAAGGAGGTAGCTCTGACAAGACTATTAATGAGTTTGTCTACAGATTAAATTTAGCTTGCTAGATGAAGTATAAGAAATCCTTGATTGCCTTCTAATCATAGGTAGAGCTACTTTGGATAGTGTTTAAGATAAAAAGATGCCTTTAACCACTTAATTCAAACCAAAATTACAAAAATAAGTCAAAAGGCTCCTAGTTTATATATTGTATTATTTTCATGGCTTATTAGCTTCAATTGATTGCAATGAAATCCGATTATATTAAACATGGATTTTTTTTGTTTAGCTTCACTTAGTATCTTTTGTTACTCAAATTTTTGATTTTTTCTATATATTGCTTATATTGTTTCTATACATTGTTTTTTTCTATATATTTCACCGGTATGTTTTAGAATTTGTCACACAGTAAACTCGAATCTCATTATGTTATGAATTTGATCCTATCAATTGTCATTCTATGACCTTTCACAAATATGGTTCAACGTTAGTTTAACGAGCTGCTACCCTGTGTGAACAAAATCCAGTAACAACTACGCTTCAGTCCTAAACAGAACTAGTTTCCGTGATCTTTTTATTCAACTTTGCTTAAATACTCTGGGATAATTAATTTCTTTTACAGTTGTGAGATATTACAATAACACACTAAAATACAAACAGTGTGGAGAAACAAATGCAAATAGAAACTCCCAAGTCAAAATCTAAACATTTTCACCTCATGCGGGAAGCTTCTCTGCCTCTTTTCTTGATTTTATTGCGAAAGCTCCTTTTTCTGCTAAATGCCTTTTCCTGTAGTCACAGTGGAAACATATCAATCTTTAATATTCATAACAATAGCAGTAGCTCTCTTCAAGATGAGTACATAAAAGAATCCGTTGAGAAATTGAAATCGAGAAGTTACAAGCAACTTTTGCAGATGTCAGGAACATTAGAAATCAATCGATAACTGCTTATAAACACTTTCAACACTTCTATCTAAATACGTAATTGCTTATTTATAAAATCAATTTCAGCACTTTAAGCTTATCAGCTATTTACAATCAGCTAATCCAAATGGGGTCTATTTCACCGGTAGAATCAAACACACACTTCTATCACTAAAAGATACGAACAACTTATACGTAGGTAACTACTTACAGCTGCCAGTCTGATATAGGCTTCTTTTAAGTCACAATTACTAAGTTAGTTTAGAGGGTCTTTTTTCTCCTGATCTTAAAGCATTATGAGATATAGAACTTACCACTGGCTGTTCAATTTTTTCTGCATGACGAATGGCAGCAACAAGATCACGGTTTGATTCTGAATATAGACTCGTAACAAGGCCAGGTTGGCCTGCTCTAGCTGTACGTCCAACCCTGTGCAAGAAATCTACAGCAGACGTGGCAAATTCTGCCTACAATGAGGGGGAAAAAAACTTATCATGAAAACAATTGAGTGCAAAAATATGTCAATCTATAGATGTATATGCCAATAAAGGTATGCACAGAAATTGAAAGACGTTATGACCATGGGGCATAAGTTGTAAAGAAGATGAATTTTTTTGACAGTTTCATTTCTATCAACCTTAAGGTTAGATGGTCTAATTGATGGTCCTCACAAGTTAACTCCTCTAATAAAATCAATGTGCAAGTAGCCAATTCAATAAGGTGTGTCTAGGGTACAAAATCTTGAATAAAAATGATGTCTTTATATTTAATTATTTAAACCACAATATCAGGCATCAAAGAACAACCAGAAACTGATTGAAGTAAGAAACGATGTATTCACTTGAGAAAACAAACCTGAATAACGTGTGAAACATTTGGAATGTCAATACCACGTGCCGCAGCATCTGTGCACACAAAGACACCACCTTTCTGCTGGAAATCAAGTAAATTCTGTGTGCGCTCCTCCAAAGAGCTATCACTATGGTAGCGGAAACATTCAAGTCCAGCTCCTGTCAAGATATTAGCAACAGCTTCCACAGCCTCAACAGTATTTGCAAAGACCATGGTTCGGAGCACTACAGGACCACTATCTGCCATAGAATTCCCATTCTTCACAGCATTTATGAGAGTGTCCACTTGGGTGTCAACTGAAACTTCAATCCACTTCTGCTCCAACCTGAAGTGACAGCAGGGAGGTGATAAAAGTCATACTAGTTTAATTGCTCCTCGGAAAATCATTACAAGGATAGACATTGAATTGAAGTACTGATACAGCCAAAAGATGAACCTGAATATCCACATATGAAACATAATTTCCTTGGTCATGATGTTAAGTTAATGGATGCTGAACAAGACATCCCAAGTTATCTCGGCAAATATGCAGGTCGAATCGGATATGGTCGGGTTGTATGTGTTAGACAAAAAACAGATAAAAATCCGACCCCCCCCCCATACTTAATACAGATAAAATATGGGTAGAGAAACCAATAATACAGGTATCATTTTTTTACTCAATAAAGTGAAAATCTTCCTTATCTGTTAGTTTCCAACATAAGTTCAAACTAACATTCAATTTGTAAAAAAAATGAGCCGTCAGTCAAATTCTGTATGAAATCATTAGATCTTAAAATTTCAGATTCTGCTGTATCTGTTATTTTCAATTTTTTAAACTGAGGATCAAAAAGGGAAACGGTAAAACAAATGGGATCGACAAGATTGGAATTTGGAGAGGGATTTTAATTTAGATTCCATCAAAGTGACTCAAATACTACTTTTTTTTTAAGATCTCCATCAGCCTTGCAATTTCCATCAGAAAATAAGAAAAATGAAACGAAAATGATTCTTGAAGAACAGAGAAGTCCTTGTGGTGCACAGATAAGAGAAGCACCGGTAGAATCCATGATAACGAGCTCACCCTTGGTTCGAGCAGGATTATACACAGTGAAGCATGGATACTATGGATATACATACTACTAACCATTTTTTAATGGATCATATGGATTGATCCATATATGATCTGATCCTAGTAAATCAATTATCCAATCTGTTTTAAAGTGTCGAATTGGATGGATACTTGAAAATTTCGTCCATTTTGTCAGAACTACCTCGCTCCTCCAAGGAATTACTAAAAATGAAACTAATTATAGGACAGACTAAAAGAAACATAGAAAAAAGTGGCACCTTGGGCTGTGCTGATGAAGATAATTTCCACTAACCCAGGTAGCATCAGGAAACATCCGCTTCAAAACTCCTCCAGCAGTTCTCTTTCCATTTTCAGGAAGGGTAGCTGCAACAAAAATGTACTGCTTGCTCCGTTCATATATTTTTCTCACTCTTCGCCAATCTCTTCTCTTTAAACCCCTGGTATCTGCTTCTAGATTTGCTTTATCTTCACCAACTTCAGTATCTTCATCCTCATCTTCTTCTTCATTTTCATCTTCACCTTCCCCATAATCTGCTTTTAGGTCCCTAAATTCTTCCAAGTCTGAAGTTGATGACATCTCAGCTCCAGAATTTTTAGAACGAGATAACTGCTTCTCATCAAAACGAAGCATATTTATAAGTCGGACCACTTGGTTCTGGAAACTTCCACAAAGCAGCATATCTGCCTCATCAAAAACCTACAAACCGCCAAAATAACTAAGACTGAATATTGGGAAATCACTTTCTCATGACCAAATAAAAAAAAATCCAGAAATATTACCACATATTTAACACTACGTATAAACTCTGAACGTCTTCGCCTTTCTGGGTCTATAGAATAGAGATAATTTAGAAGTGCTGCCGGTGTAGACACCATTACATCTGGTTCTTTTACAGGCCAGACCTGCATTAAATTTCTCATTTGTTGGAGACATTGCAAGTTTATGAGGAAAAGCAGAAAAAACATTCATAGCAACGTCATCATGCAAAAAAAAAAAAAAACTCTGATCCACAGCAAGAAAGAATCAGTGTTCACAGGTAAACAAGGACAAACAATCACGATGAGACTGCTCACCTGTCGACCACAAACAGCTGCAATACTGAGAAGTGGCGTACCACTATCATTGCAAAGACTATTAGCCATTCGAACCACTTGCTCACATAACATAACATTAGGGCAAAGAACAAGAGAAAGACGATTGTGCTTCCTGACATCCTGATCAGCAATAGCCCCTGAACTATCAGATATTTGGCATAGCTTATCAATCAATGGCACTAGGTAACCATGAGTCTTGCCACTACCAGTCTCTGCAGCAACCACCACATCAACACCTGAAAGTATACTTGGTATACAAGCTGCCTGAATTTGAGATTATATATCATTACTATAAGATTTAACACTAACCAATAATTGAATGATATACTCAGAGTCTCAGATGAAAAATAAAATGATATAACATGGTGCTATAAGCTAAAAATTCACATGGTGAATATTCTGCAAGAAGTTGAAACCTTGAGTCACCAAGGGAGCAAAGTGGGAAAAAGGTCACTTCTGACTCTAGGGAGAGGGGCTTGCGGTTTACTACATCAAGAAAAGATATTCATGTGAGTTGTGACTCTGCTCTTATGCAAAAACATGAAATGTGTCTCCAAGAAAAGGATATGATACATTAGAAACGAACTTGTATCTTTACATGACACAAATTTAGACCCCACAAGAAAGAACAAGTAAGGGGCAAGAACTCTAATACAGAGAGAAGTAAACATGAAGTCTGAGTATTATATATAATTCAGTTTTGTCTAGCTACTTGGTGTTTGAACAGTTGAACTATTCAGGTGAGATACTTGAGGATTATAGAGTTTATACATGACTTTCTCCCAGCTAACCCAATCCATTGCGACCTCTCCGTGAAAATTCCATAGCATGTCCATATTTGCTACCAAGCCTACCACATGTACCCACAGAACTTTAAGTCTAGAATGAAGATCTCTAAATCAGCTCCGTGTGCATATTTGCAAACATGATTTCACTTACCTCTTAATACATAATAATGTGATGCAAAATCCATAAATAAGAGCAAATTCAACCAAATAGCCTGTTTGGTTCAGATTATAGGAGTGATTTTAATCAAATACACAAGTGATTCAGATTTTGAAATTGATTTTGATCATTGGTATAAGTGATTATTAGATAACTTGATTAATGTTAAACATGCACTGAAAATCTGTTCGTTATTTGCTAAAAAGTTTCTTTTTTATGCACCAGTCAAACAAAAACTTCACCTATATGATCTTCCAAAAGCAGACCTGGTCACAAGCTCAAATAAAGGAGGAGTCTTGCAATCTTTGATGGGTAAAAATAGTCTAACAATAACAAATCCTTTGAACACTTGGATCTGAATAGAGCAAATTGCTTATCAGCCCCCCACTTAATTCAAATTAGGCACTTATCACAGAAACTACTTTAGTTTTAAAAAAAAGATTAAATCATGTAAGAAATCCAAACCAACATACCATAAGAATAGAGTGGTACCCTATGTTGCTCCGGACTCTCCAAAATTATTGCCGCACCCATGTCAGATTCTCCAAAATGCACTACTTTTGGAGTATCCAACACGCAACTGTCGACATCTTTGAAGAATCCGTGCAACATAGGGCTGTTACCTACTCTGTAATGCAATATACAAGACATTATCACCATAACACAGTTTAAGGAGTTCATATTCAATCAAAGAAACCAAAAAGATTCAACATTTAATCACAACTTTCCATAATGGCCAAAATTTAACAGAACAATTAGAAATACCTGAATTAAAGAAGGTCTATGAAGGCCAATACTGGATAAAGCACGGGATAATGATTCTGACACACCCAAAGAGGTCCAAGAAACACTTTCTTCAGCTAAAAATGTCTCATTTGTATTTGTTTCAGCAACTTTGGTGGCTGAAACAGCAGACCCAAATGCTCTAATCCGACAACACTGTGGTTGGTAAGCAACAGTAGGTCGGAACATGAAGAGGTTTGGTGGAGATGACAGCCTCCATAGTTTACAAATGGAAATTGAATGCTGTAAAATCATCAGCTTTAACCCCTTTTTGGTAAAATCAAGAATTGGGTTTTCTTTAAACAGCAATAGAGAAATGGGGTTTGCTTTTGTGGGGTTTTTGAAGGGTTTAAGGTATTAATTATACTCGTTTGAAGCAATGGGGGAAGATAAGATCTTTTGTCCAGGGCAGTCTTATTTTTCAGAAATATCAAATAGGCACTTGTAGTTTTCGATATTACTAATTTAACATGCTGACCTTATTACTTTTTAGGAAAAAAAAAGCCAAATATACAGCAATTTTCGATTTAGATTACATATAGCGTAGGTCGTTAAAAGAGTTAGGCATATATATTTCACCGTCCGACAAATAATGTATATTTATTTTTTTCATTAATAAAATTAAATATTTAATTGCAAAAATATCATGTCACCTATATTTTTACCCTTCTTAATCAAATTCAAATAAAAAATATTCAATTCAGCTTCTACTCAAGTTATAAAAAAATTTAGATCAAGTCAAAATAAAAGAGGGATTGTATTGTTTTCTTTTAGTTGAGTTGGGTTCAGAGGAGTAAAGAAAATGGATTGAGTAATATTCTAAATTCACGAGACGTTTTTTTAAAGATTAAAAAATATTTTGTGGATTACTTTTTTTTAATTTGATATATTAATAATAAGGATATATATGAACTATTTGTTAAATTATAGATTACAAAGATATGGGTGTACTATTTGTTATTTGATAGATTATGAATAGAGTTGTCAAAATGGATTGCCCAATCCAATCCAATTAAACTCTAAAGGAATAGCGAGTTAAACGGGTTAGGACGGTTTGACTTTTTTTAAATAAAGAGCATATAAAATAGCAATTCAATTCAGTCCTAAGCGGGCTACGAGTTGGGACGGATTGACCCTTCAATCAAAAGATGAACAATATTGACATCTTCAAAAGACTATCGAACATTAATGAATAATACATCATCAATACATCAAAAATTCACATGTCCATGAGTTGCACACACTTTAATAGAATATTTATAAAACAACAGAATAGGCAAGATACAATAGTCAACATTCATAGAATTTATCAGAACAACATAAATTACATGATCACTTTTTCATAAACTAGATAAGAAATGAAAAATGAAAAATTAGGCATAAACACAAAAGTAAAAGAAATCAAAGATTCATAGTTATAATAACTTCAATTACCTGGTTGCTGAAGATTGACAAAATAAAACACTACTTAAAATATATATATATAATAAATATTTTTAAAATTTGCTATTCATGGGCTAGCATCTGAAGCTCGCGAATTGAGCCTATGAGGCTAGCGGACCAAATGAGACTGACTAAAAATTCTCACTCTTACTGAAAATTTTTAGTCAAATCCCATTTAATTCAAGAATTGGGTAAAGTCATTTTTACAGCTCTAATTATGAAGATATACCTGACGAGGATATGTATATATAAGTGATATTATAAGTCAAATTTTCAAATAAATCGAATATATATGAATTGTTTTTCTTGAAATATTTGCTTCTTTACCCTACTTTTTGCCCTTTTCGACCGTTTGTTATTTCTAAGTAGAACATTCCTTTCCTAGCGTTTAGCAGAAGACATCAAATCAAAACTGAAACTTAAACAAGAAGACTATAATGGCGCCAAAGAAGGATAAATCTCCGCCGTCTGATCCTAATGGAATATTTTCTGGTATGGCCGTCTTCTTGATCGAAACCGGAGTTCAATCCCGGCGTTTACAGGTTTCAACCCAATGAATTATCCACGACTTTTCTTCAAATTTTCCTTTTTTTTTTCTTAATTGTTTGAATATTTTTTTTTTGTTGCAGATATGGAAGCAGAAATTGGTGCAAATGGGGGCTAAATTAGAAGATCGGTTTACTAAAACTGTCACTCATGTTTTTGCTACGGATGCAAATTCGCTTCTTCAGAAACTTGATAAAGAACGTCTGATTCGCTCGAAAGCTGTGAGCTTTATTAACTCTTATGCTTTGTAGACTCTTTAAATTGAGACTTTTTGATGTTTTTTTTTTTTGGTTATATGGTTAAAAGTGGGTCTTTATCATGTTGGTACAGCTACATGAGAACTGGTGTCTACCAGGAGCTTTAGTTTGTTTCGATAGTATAAAAGAATGTGTCCAAATGGAATTCATATCTGTGGATTTATATATCCATTCCAGCTAGTCCAGGATTGATTAGTAGTAGTAATCATAGTTATATTTCTTTTTTTTTTCTTTTGATAACCTGGTGGCTGAGTCAGTTTGTGAGAGCGTCCACTAATTGGGGGGAGCAGTGGGGGATACGAGCAATATGTGAGATAGGACAGTTGGTTGCATTAGGGAAGTTGCAAGAGAGGTATTGGGGGTTTCAAGGGTAGCGTTGGGGACATCCTGGGGATTGGTGGTGATATGGTTAAGTTCGACGGAAATTGGAAGAAAGGAAGACGGCTTAGTGAATTTTATGGAGAGCAAGGATGAGGGGATAAGCGAACGAATAGGGAAAGCTATAAAGTGGCGAAGAAGGAGACAAAGTAAGAGGTTACGACAGCAAAGACAACAACTTTCGAATGCTTGTATGAAGACCAGGGGACAAAGGAGGAGATAAGAAGTCATACAGGCTTGCCAAGGCAAGAGACTAAGGCTCGAAACCTGGACCAAGTGCGTCAAAGACGAGGAAGTCAAAGTTTTGGTGGAGGAGACACTCATTAGACGAAAATGGCAGACATGCTTCCATAAACTCTTGAATGAAGAGGAGGATAGAGACATTGTGCTGGAGCGTCAGAGCACTCTGAGAGACTATAGGATTATGGGTATTGAAGAGATTAAGGGTGCTATTCATCAGATGTATACCGGAAGAATGGTCAGGCCATATGAGATTTTGGTGGAGTTTTGAAAGAGCATAGGCAGGGCAGTTGGAGTGGCTGACTAGGTTAACTACTAAAAAATTGCCAAAAAACGATGGCCAAAAGCGACTGACTATGTCGCTTTTTTGGTCAAAATCGGTGTAGTCACTTTCGTCGCTTTTTGCGTCTACGCTTTCCAGTCCATCGCTACAAAACGACACAGTCCGTCGCTTTTAATTTTTTTTTGACAAAAGCGAGGATGGGGTCGCTTTTTTCTTTTTTATTTCAGAAAAGCAATGTTGTTCGTCGCTTGAAAAACAATGAAGAACAAAGCGATCCAGTCCGTCGTTTTTAAAAAAATTTATTAAAAAAATTGCAGAAACTTTTTAAAAAAATTTATTAAAAAAATTGCAGAAAAGCGATGGACAGAAGGACCTTGTCTGTCGCTTTTTTGCAACATTTTTGGTTGCCTATTCATAACATTCAAACAGGAAACATAGCGACGGACAAAAGGATCCTGTTCGTCGCTTTTTTGCAACTTTTTTGGCTGTCCACTCATAACATTCAAACAAGAAACACAATATACAAAATATATATAATAACAAACTTAATTAATTGTGAGAGCGTCGACTAATTGGGGGAGCAGTGGGGGATGCGAGCAATATGTGAGATAGGACAGTTGGTTGCATTAGGGAAGTTGCAAGAGAGGTATTGGGGGTTTCAAGGGGTAGCTTTGGGGACATCCTGGGGATTGGTAAAGTCCGACGGAGAGTGGAAGAAAGAAGACGGCTTAGTGAATTTTATGGAGAGCAAGAACGAGGGGATAAGCGAGCGAATAGGGAAAGGTATAAAGTGGCAAGAAGGAGCCGAAGTAAGTGGTTACGGCAGCAAAGACGACAACTTTCGAATGCTTGTATGAAGACCAGGGAACAAAGGAGGAGATAAGAAGTCGTACAGGTAGCCAACGAGAGAGAGACTAAGGCCCGAAACCTGGACCAAGTGCTTCAAAGATGAGGAAGGCAAAGTTTTGGCGAAGGAGACACTCATTAGACGAAAATGACGGACATACTTCTATAAACTCTTTAATGAAGAGGAGGATAGAGAAATTGTGCTGGAGCGCTGGAGCACTCTGAGAGACGATGGGATTTTGGGTATTCAAGAGATTAAAGGTGCTATTCATCAGATGAGTAGGGGAAGAATGGTGAGGCCATATGAGATTCTGGTGGAGTTTGGGAAGAGCATAGGCAGAGCAGTTGGAGTGGCTGACTAGGTTCACTATTAAAAAATTGCCGAAAACCGACGGCCAGAAGTGATGGACTGCGTCACCTTTTTGTTTTTTTGGTATTTATGCCCGCTCCTAGTCAATACATTAACCTATTTCCTTTGAAATCACAAGTGATTTTCTGTTAAGACTGTTTTGTTTTAAACTATGTTTGCTACTGCTTGTAACTGAGCTTAAGCTCAGCTAACTGACTGCTCCTTGTTTTGCTACAACTTTTACAGTAATAGCTTCAGATAGGCAAACTGATTGGAGATAGAGGTGGTGAGGGCTTTTGTACTGGTCTGAATTCGGGTGGCCACCTTTACTGCTTCTTTGATAACTTGAGACGAATGCGAGCAGCATCATTGCCAGTTTCCATGGTAGCATCCTTGATCTTGTCCATTTGAAATTGAGTAGCAATCATCAAATCCTTGAGAGATTCCAACTTGGCATCCATTTTTGTAAGCTTTGCTAGAATGTCACAGGTAAAGGAGGACACTAGAAGATCAGGGGAAGGAGAAGCTTTGGATTTAGAGGACACTGGAACCATCATTCTTAGACTTGAGAGACCAAGAGTCTTCAGAACGAATGTAGCCCATACTCACAAAAGCTCTGGAGTTGTAGCATTGCTTGATTTGCAAACGAGAAAAGTCACTAAGGAAGATGTTGTTAGCCTCCAAGATTCGACCATAAGGAAGACTGGATAGATCAGAAGCAGATTCAATCATATAGTTGAGAATAAAAGAGGAAAGCATGAGTTTGTGTCTAGGAGATAAAAGGTAAACAGAGCATCACGTTAAGTAAGGGTCGAATATGATCCAGCATGGGGCAGAAGCGTGGTAGCAACAATTTGTGCTATGACTCTTGCTTCAAAGGACAGATCCTTAGGACCTAATTGAGAGGGCAGAGGCATAGAGGATTCCTAGGCAATGGCCTTTTTAGCTTCATCAAAAGAAACATCAGTTGGCCAGGAGTTTTTCATCAGGGTAGAGAGACCAGAGCAATGGATTTCAAAGTTAGAAGGTGTCACAATCAAGAAAATTTGTTTACCAAGAACAAGAATTTCCAGTTCACCAGGCTTAGAAGATCTGAGATTAACATGAAATAGGAGGACCAAAGGTTCATAGGAGATTTTGTTAGGGGTTGAGTAGATGTTTGCCCATCCCTGAAATTCGAAGAAGTCCTTTATGGGACAGTGAAGGGAAAGAAGTAGATTCGAATCCATGATTCTACCATGTACGAGGATTTTGTCCTTAAGGGCACCAAAAGTCGATTTTGAAATCCAAGGAACTATCAAGATCAAACTTGAATTATTTCTTAGATTCTCCAGAAGTATCGCAGTCTCTAGACCGCTTATCCACGAGAAGATGACAGAGGGTGAGAGAATTCATCAAAGAAATCGGAATCAACTAAAACAAGAGAAGAAGCAATTCCTTTTACTATGTTTCTGGCACTCTTTTGAGTGGTTATAGGGGTGCACTTCTGTGATTTAGCCATGAGGAAAATTTCAAGATAGGAGAAGGAGGATTTTTAGGAAGAGTGAAGTGAAGAAAGAAAAGGGACGAATATGAGATATAGGTTAGAGGCAGTTCAAGGGTTTGTGATGTGAAAGGATGAGATGACAAAAAGGCATAACGGTGATTATGGAAAGACGAGAGAAGGTAGCGAATAGGAAGAGTTTTGAAGAAAAAGAGGGAAACAATTAATGATCTCACATAGAAAACATATAAGGAAACATAAAGTCATTAAATAAAAGAGGATTTGAAATAATTCCGAGGGATTCTCTGAGAGTGCAAGATCTTTCTTCAAGCAGGTGTTTTGTAAAAATACCAGCCAATTGAAATTCAGTGCACACAAAAGAAAGTTCAATATCACCATTTATAATATGATCTCGAATAAAATGATGCTTCATATCTATATGCTCTGCCATAGAATAATCGACGGGGTTTTTAGTTAGACAAATAGCACTAGAATTTGAATAGGTTTAAAAGACAACTCCTAATTTTTGGTTGAGCATTTTAGAATTCTCGGTGATAATTGAGTAAATGGACACTTTGCCAATAATATGTCCACTTCCATCTGTGAATATGCCTTCCTCTGTCAATCAGTTGGATTCCAATTTATCGTTATTCTTGATCCATTACTTTCTTGGATTCATCAAATTTCAATGTTTTTCCATATATATGGTTTTTGTTTGTAAGATTTTTGACCTTCCTTGCTGATGTCATTCTTATCCTGCTGCTTCAAAGTACTAATTTTTTTGATAAGCTGCTTTAAAGTAACATTTTGTTATTTTAGGACATTTGAGAATTCTGAAATTCCTCTATAGTACTGCTAATCTTTTAGGAATGGCTTATAATTTTCGTCATATATTTATGAACTTCTGAAATCCTTTAATATTCAATGGGCTTCAGTGACCTAAATATGTTGTTTTACAACAAATTGTCTGATTGACAGATGATGCATTTCAAGTGATTGATAACAAATATATTGTTGTTTTTTCCAACTATCTTGGTGATTATTTTTTCGTTTTTCTATAGAAACTTCTCGCATATCAGTGGCTAGAGGACAGCTTGGTAGAAGGAGAAAAAGCATCTGAGGATCTGTATGTCTTATCCCTGCAATCAGGAGGAGGAGAGTCCCTTACTCCTAAAGCTGTTAATGACGGTCATTCTAGAGTTACACTAAAGAAAAGTCGAATATCTGCTGAAGATGCCAAGAATTCAAGCCCAAGACACATGGATGACAATAAAGACCGTGCTGATTCACGAGATACTAAAAGTGCTTCTTCACTCGCATCACGCTCTTCAAGCCCTGAAGTGACAAGTCCTGAGGCCATTGATTCACATAATAAGCCTGTAAGTTCAGCAGCAAATTGCCCTTGCTTAATATGTTTTCCTGAGCCAGCAGTACATATGTTATTACCATGTGGACGATTCTCACCTGTTTCATCTATATTTCTACCACTCTTTACCAGATTGGATTATCAGACTCATCTTCACTTTATAAGCCTCCGGATTTAAACCGAAATATCACTCAGATATTTGGGAAGCTTCTCAACATATATAGAGGTAGAATATCTTTTCATATGATTTATTTTTGTAGCTTCTCTCTCACTAATGCCTTTGAGTTAAAAGTTTAAGCTTTCAAAGTATGATGCGATGACTGATAGTTGATTATAGCACTGGGTGATGACCGGAGATCATTCAGCTATTATAAAGCTATACCAGTTATTGAGAAATTGCCATTCAAAATTGAGAGCCTGGACCAGGTTAAGCACCTACCTTCTATTGGAAAGTCTATGCAAGATCATGTAAGTGAATTCCTCTATTTGCAGCCTTACTAGAAAGATATTTATTTCACTTCATTTCAAGTTTCTGTTTACGTGAATGAGGTTACCAGAGGTTGGCTTATAGCTATTGGAGCTTTGTGTGGTGAATGAGATTGATATGACAAGCGGAACCAATTATCCATTAAATCACTTGCTTGGATTTTGATTTCCTGATTATGAATACCTTTGCCTCCAGCTTACAGTTAAAGCTACCGGATAAGAGGATAGTGTTCTTTGACTGCAGATTCAGGAGATAGTGACCACAGGGAAGCTGTCCAAATTGGAACACTTTGAGAAGGATGAAAAGGTGATGTTATGGGAATCTTTCTGGTCAGAAGCTCTCAATATGTTAGCAGTAGCTCAAGTCACTTGTCAATAATCATTGCGAGATCTGTACCTGATTTGCATTGTTGTAGTGAATTGTGAAGAAACAATGTGTCAATCTTTTCTGAATTAGCCTATTGTTTTTGTGTGTGTGTGTTGCTCCGACATGTTATTAGACTCTGGCTCAATAATCGTTCTTTGCTAATATGTTGACAGAAGTCAAAAGCTTTCAAAATCGTGCTTTCTGCCTTATTGGCATACTTCATGTACATATATTCTGTTCATTTTTTCTTTCTGTATTCTTGTGCTGATTCACATATGGAAGAATTGAACTGGGACACTGTTTAGTATTGTATTTCAAATAGGGATGGGAAAAACAGCATAAGCTTCATATACATTCAGACATTTTGTTTGGCTATTCTAAAGTAATTTTGAAGCTGAAGAGCTAATTTTACCACAAGTCATTTATTTATGATAACCAAACCTACATTATACTGCTCTCTGGAAAGCTTATTGGCTTAATTTCCCTGTAGTCGGAGTTTAAGCTAGGTGTTGCAAGATTTTATCTGTAATAATTGTTTGGAGCACACTCAACTGCTTTATAGCTTTTGTTAGGAAAATGGATAATGCACTTATAATATTGAAAGAGATTATTTCTCTGACCACTCAATCAAAATATCTCTAGATTAACCTAAACTGAGCAAGCAAAAATTGATGCCCTTCTTCTAACATTATCATGACTTTACAGGTAAAAACAATCAGCTTATTTGGAGAGGTTTGGGGTATTGGTCCAGCAACTGCTCTGAAACTTTATGAGAAAGGACACCAAACTCTTGATGACCTTCGAAATGAGGAGTCACTGACTCATTCTCAAAGGTTAGGGCTAAAATATTTTGATGACATCCAGACCAGAATTCCACGGCATGAGGTAGCCTATTATGCTTTGCAGTTTTTACTATCATGACTACTTATTGCTTTTTCTAAAGAGTGATAATTGATTTTGTAGGTCGAAGAGATGGAACGTCTGCTGCAGAAAGTCGGAGAGGAAATTTTGCCTGGTGTAAGGCTTTTGTCCAATTACTTGTTAAACATTACTTTCATGTAAATTGGCGCTTCTCACCTACTACTTGATGATACATGTTAATGTACGATTTGCTGGGAATCGTTCATTCCAGTCTTGAAGTGCAAAAGATATGCTTATATGCTTGAAGATATTTGAGAATAGATGGAATTGGAGGGCCTAGAGACATGGTCCCATTTGCAAAAAAATTATTGATGCTGGTCAAACTGATAAGCATTGTAGAGCAAGATTATTAAGAAAAAGTAATTGGATCGATAAATTCTTCTGAAGATATGTATACAACGAGTTAGATCTTATTCTGCATTTTCAGCATGGAAAATAACTCAATTTTAATTTTTTTTTAAAATCTGTTTCTTAAGGGAAAAAAGAAGAGTAATGAACTGCTTTGCAATTATTTCAATTTTGAGAAATTCAAACATTTTGGTTTGACTCTCCTATTAAGATAATTGAATGCTTAACTATATTTTGGTTTTAAGTCTGTTCTGTATGGTTATGAATTTGTTGAACTTGGCTGCAGAAGTTAAAATTATAAAAATTTGGTGTTCTTTAGGTAGAATCAGTACGTTCTGCAGAAACTCCAGTCTATCTTTGTTCGTTTAATTTTTTTACTCATTAGTTTGTTAAGGAATTACAAAAAATTATTAGATTGTCTTTTTCTTGCCAAAGTTTACACTAATCTGCTCAAGCTAGAAACTTCGTGTTCCTATTCCTAAGGTTTCAGAAGAAGAACCCACAATTTTATTTTTGTCTTTTTCTTGCCAAGTTTACACTAATCTGCTCAAACTAGAAACTTTGTGTTCCTATTCCTAAGGTTTCAGAAGAAGAACCCGCAATTTTTTTTTTCAATAAGTATATTTAATTTCACTGTAAAACAGCAAAAAAGAACATGCAACTTTATATAATGAATCCCTTGCTTCAGGTGATTGTTGTGTGTGGAGGATCATATAGACGTGGAAAAGCTTCTTGTGGTGATATGGACATTGTTATTACTCATCCTGATGGAAAAAGGTGAGGCTCACTCGTGGCTAGTCTCGTAGAAGGCCTTCCATTTTAGTTGACTGATTCAAGTGTGCTGGTTTTACTTCTTGTTTAGGTAGACATATCCCAATGTAGGGTTTATCTCTTGCATAGAGTTCTTTTACTTAGTTAATTTTCTCTGTGAATCCAAAGGTGGTTTGATGGATAATTCTACAGGAAATACGAAACCACTTCTTGGACTTTGATTCCTTTTCGTAGAAATTATAGAGAAAGCCTGAGACTTCGTACTCATAAGAAAGATGAAATTATTTTCTGTATGATGTTGTAGTTTTGAAAAGTATATTTTTTTGGTGGGGTTGCCGGTGCACTTTGATGTTTATGCCTTCTGGTATTAAAATGTTCAAAGCTCTGCAGCTTTCTTACCTATGTGGGATTTCATATGATCAGAAGCGAGAATCCAGTACAATTATTCCATTTAAAGTTTGAAACCTTACTTGAAATAGGATTAGGTTTTTCCAGTGCTTGATGGCTCGCTTCCACTTCTTAAATTTTCTCCATTTGTTCTTTTATCTACCGTTTATAGCCTTTTCCCCCACCCCCTTCCCCGCCTGTTGTTTGTGCTTGGCCCCTTTGCAGTTTCCCAATGTAAACGATTGTGGTTGGATCCTAAATTTTGTTATAAATCTCTTTCCCATGACAACTTCATTTCAGATATGCAATATAAATATGATAACTGTGTTTCTTTCTTTCAGTCATATAGGCTTTCTTCCAAAGTTTGTAAAGCATCTAAAGGACATGAAATTTTTGAGAGAAGATTTAGTCTTCAGTGTTCATAGCACAGAGGTAATTACTTATTTTCAGTTAACTTGTCCTCCTCTTCATGTTTCTTTACTAGTCACATCATTTTTAGTTTTTATATTTTCTTGGACTGGAACTTCTAACCTTCCAATATCTCTTTTGTTCATTTTCACCTTTTATTGAAGTTCAGTCATCTACTTAGGTGCACTCGAACAGTCTGTTTTGTTCTATTTGCATGAAGGAGTAAACAATATTAATATTAACTCCACTTCCATGGGTAATCTCGTCAATCCAAATCTTAGATCATATACCTTGCCAATCCAAAGCTTGGTGCCATGTTTCATCTTTTATGGCTTTCTGTTGTCATAGTGGAAAAGTAAGTTTTATGCTCAGAGAAGTTTGTGGGTTCGTGGCTGTAGTTTTCATAGAGCTCTCTAAGAAACCAAAATTAATTCTAATAGATGTAGTTCCTATCTTCTTTAAATCATTCTTTTGACTGAATGTCAAACAAAACGAAACCTTATTCTTGTCAACTGCTAAATTGAAGTGATGTTTCATGTGGTCACAGGGTACAGATTCAGGAGTTGACACATATTTTGGTCTCTGCACCTATCCTGGTCGAGAATTGCGACATCGTATTGACTTGAAGGTAATACTGATGAGATGTCATTTGTTTTGGCAAGCAATGATCTTCATGCATCAGAATTTTTTGGTTGTTCAGAGACTTGGTGGTCATTTCATTTGATGACAAGTACGAGGAGTGCATATCCTTGTTCCGCAATATTTTTGGTGCTTTACAGATGTAGTGGTCAATTCAATTGATGACAAGTATGGGATGTTTGCAATTATTTTTCCAAAAAATATATTCTAAAAAGAAGTGTTTATATAAATGAGATGCTGAGTATCATCGACGTGTTCATGCTCGAGAATAAACTGAAACATAATCAGAGAAAAGTAGCTTGGTGTGAGAACAGCTTTTGTCTCATATCAGTTCAAGTCCCCTTTTAACTGTTGTGAGATCTGGATCTATGTTTGTTCATTCATTGCTGTTGGAGATGACATGCATCAAAACATGAGTAGTTCTTATTTGTAAAAGTTGCAACCTCTCTTTTCTGTTGTTAGGTGTATCCGAGGGATATATATGCATTTGGACTGATAGCATGGACGGGAAATGATGTCTTGAATAGAAGGTATGCCTCGTTTACTCACTACACCAGCTATACCAGGTTTTCTTTTTTTGCCACTTCTCAATAATCTAATTCATATTCCAATGTCTTTTACAGGCTTAGATTATTAGCAGAATCCAAGGGCTTCCTTTTGGATGATACAGGGCTATATCCAGCTACTCATGGTTCCGGTGGAAAACGGGTATATAGTTTGCTTTTGTGGCTGCAACATATGTTTCACTTTTCCCTGTCTTTTTTTCTCTTCATTTTCGTGTTGGTGTAATTCGGCGTCTACTACACAGACTAAAGGTAGTGCAAGCTTGAAGTTTGATACTGAGAAGCAAGTGTTTGAATTCCTTGGATTTCCGGCGCTGGAACCGCATGAAAGGAATTTATGAGAATCCCTAACAATGAGTTTGATGTTGAGCTGTGCCAGTTTTGCTAGCTTTTCGCGGGGACTTAGGACACCGGACTCAAATCCAAGGGAGAGAAAATTTGATCAAGCTGATATTTTGACTTCCATGTCTGAAATGTATGGAACAAAATGTTATGTGATGAAAATAGTTACTACTATGTATATAAGGTGTATCTAAGGCAATGTATATATGTTAAATTCTCTATCTCTAATGGCCATGGAGATGGAGCCAATACACTTTTTTTTTCTAACCCTTTACTTGAAAGAGTTGTGTTTTTCTTTCTTTTTTTTTTTTTTTTTTTTGTTTTTTTTTTTTTTTTTTTTTGGCTACAAAAAAACTTCTTTTTTCTGAACTGTTAATATTTTTGCATTTGAATTCATAGTCGGTTGTTGATCTTTCAACCATTAGTTATTTTGCATAAATAGTCTTGCTGTATTTTCTTTTTCTTTTTCTTTCATTTTGCTTGTTTTCCAACGAATACCTCCAGATCTGTTCAGATTTGGCCTAGATCTATTGATTTCCGACGTCGTCTCGCGGTTTTCCATTTTTTCGGCGTGAACAGTGTTTCCGGCGTGAATCAGGTTCTTTTCAACTGGAGTTGGTACCTCCGGTTTACCTATATTTTTGTTCATACACTTATCGTTGCATTTTGCTAACTTTAAATTTTTGAATAACTTATTAATTCCTACGTATTTTCGTGGCTTTAGATAGTGATGGTAGACTAAGGTCATGTTCTCATTCAGGGACGGGGTCGGGGACGAGGGTAAGGAGGGGTAAGTGGGTTAAAGGAGCGTCTAGACTGAGAGTTGGTTCTTGGAACATTGGAACGTTAACGGGCAAATCCATAGAGCTAGTTAAGATCCTAAAGAAGAGAAAGATTAATATAGCTTGTGTCCAAGAGACCAAATGGGTAGGTTCTAAAGCTAGGGAGGTAGACGGGTATAAACTTTGGTTTTCAGGTAGATCGAAATATAGGAATGGGGTAGGCATTTTAGTAGACAATGATCTAAGGGATCAGGTGGTGGAGGTTAGGAGAGTCAACGATAGGATGATGTCGATTAAGGTGATCGTTGAAGGAAGCACATTCAACATTATTAGTACTTATGCGCCACAAGCGGGCTTAAGAGAGGAGGATAAGAGGCGCTTTTGGGAGGATTTGGACGAGTTAGTGGGAGATATATGTAATGACCTTGAGGGTGATTTTCGAAAATTTGTACAAAACACGCGTGAACAGTAACACGCGTGAACAGTAACTTTTTGGGCAGAAAATGCCCCTTTCTTCCCATTTCAATATTTTTCAGTCTTTTGTATCATTCAGAGACTTATGTTGTATCTTCAGATTCGAACCTTGTATTAGATGCTCTTTATACTTATGACACCAGGTTTTGGGATAATTTCTTTATTTTTTTTTTTTTTATTTAAATCGTGGCATCACTTTCCCCTTTGGGAGTCTTGTATGAGTTTTATTTTTAGGGTTACACATCAGATTGGGTTTTGAGATGTGTGCCATCATGACCTCAATTTTTGGGTCGTGACAATTGGTATCAGAGCACTAGGTTCACCGGTCTTATAAGTTAAAGAGCAGGGTGTCTAGTAGAGTCTTGCGGATCGGTACGTAGACGTCCGTAGTTATCTTCGAGAGGCTACAAGATACTTAATAGGAGAATTTCTTTCTTTTTACTCCCTTCGTGCGATTTATTCATATCAAGTGTTATTTACCTCTGATCTATTCCTTCCGCATTAAAAGTAACTGTCGGGTTCGAAATATCGGCTCTTGCTTAAGGATGATTTAGTGGTGCCTATTCGAGCCTGATTATGAGTATGAAGATGTGGAGCAACAAAAAAAAAGTATGGAAGATGGTCGGTTAGACTTTGATAGTTAGATTTCAAATTTTAGATATCTAATTAGCCCACTTTGGATTCCTTTGAGATCTGTGGTTCCACCTATGTCTTCTAGCGTTGCTATGTTTACTTAGGAGCAAAAGAGATTTGGAGAGATTCGTCAGGGTATTGTCTCCCAAGTTTGAGGTTATCACTGTTGAGAAGGCTTATATCTTTTTGACCAAGTGTCAGGGCAGGTTGTTCAAAATTGGGTATCTTGAATGCACATGGAATGTCTTATTTCTTTTTATAATTGCGGGAATGGCTAAGAAGTGATAGAGGTCTGTTCTTGCTCATAGACCTGTCGGTCCTCCTATGATGAGTTGGGAGTAGTTTACTTAGGTTGTTTTGTGATGGTGAGTTTGAATAAGGGGCAAATATGTGATTCTTCTTCTATTTAGCCAGGGTCACAAGTTGTCTGCAATACACCAGTTTTAGTTGTTTGAGGTGCTTCATGGAGTACTCGAGGTGGTGGTTGTAGTGGTTCACAGGCTAAGGGTGACCATTAATTATGCTATGCTATACTAGGTAAATTTGAGGCAGAGGCCTTTGATGTGGTTATTACATGTATTGTTCTGGTTTGCCATCATTTTACGTCAGTATTATTTGACCCAGGGTCTACCTATTCTTATGTGTCGACTTATTTCGATGTGGGTATTGATTATGTGAGTGAGTCCCTTATTGTGCCTATTACTATTTCTACCCCAATAGGTGAATCTTTAGTAGTGGATCGGGTATACAAGGGATGTTTGGTGATATTTTCGGGTAGAGAGACCCGTGCAGACTTGATTTTACTAGACATGCTTGATTTTGATGTGATATTGGGTATGGACTGGTTATCTCCTTATCATGCTATATTAGATTGTTATGCAAAGACCGTGACCTTAGCTTATCCCGGTTTACCTAGCTTAGTATGGAAGGGTAATCCGAGTTCGTATCCTAATGGGGTGATATCTTATATTCGTGCTCGTCGCTTGATGGATAAGGGTTGTTTGTCTTATTTGGCTCATGTACGTGATCTCACCACGGAGTCATCTCATATAGAGACTACGAGGGTGGTGAGAGAGTTTATGGATGTATTTCCTACAGACTTGCCGGGAGTTCCTCCTGACCGTGATATCGATTTTGTGATTGATTTGGAGCATGACACTAAACCCATCTCTATTTCTCCTTATCGGATGGCTCCGGCAGAATTGAAAGAGTTGAAAGAACAATTGGAAGATTTGTTGAAGAAAGGGTTTATTAGACCTAGTGTATCATCGTGGGGTGCACCGGTTTTATTTGTGAAGAAGAAAAATGGTACTATGAGGATGTGTATTGACTATCGACAGTTGAAAAAAGTCACTATCAAGAACAAGTATCCTCTCCCTCACATTGATGATTTATTTGACCAGCTTCAAGGTGCATCGGTGTTCTCAAAGATTGATTTGAGGTCGGGTTATCATCAGTTGAGAGTTCGGGAATCTGATATCCCGAAGACTGCATTCAGGACTCGTTATGGGCATTATGAGTTTGTGGTTATGTCCTTCGGGTTGACTAATGCCCCGGCTGCTTTTATGGAGTTGATGAACCGGGTATTTCGACCTTATTTGGACTCGTTTGTGATCGTGTTTATTGATGACATCTTGGTTTATTCCAAGAATGAGGCGGATCATGTTAGGCACCTGAGGACAGTCCTTCAGAGATTGAGAGAGGAGAAGTTGTATGCAAAATTCTCCAAATGTGAGTTTTGGCTTGAGTCCGTGATATTCTTGGGTCATATAGTGACCAAGGATGGTATTATGGTTGATCCAGCCAAAGTTGCAGCGGTTCGTGATTGGGTTAGGCCTACTTCGGTTACCGAGATTCGGAGTTTTATTGGGTTGGCAGGCTACTATCGTCGGTTTGTTCAAGGATTCTCTTCTATTGCAGCCCCATTGACTAGGCTAACTCAAAAGACCGTGGCATTTCAGTGGACTGATGAGTGTGAGGCGAGCTTTCAAAAGCTCAAGGAATTATTGACTTCAGCACCTATTCTAGCCTTACCCGAGGAGGGCGTGGCATTTATTGTGTTTTGTGATGCTTCGGGAGTCGGTTTGGGTGGTGTATTGATGCAAAAAGGTAGAGTTATAGCTTATGCTTCTCGACAGTTGAAGGTACATGAGAAGAACTATCCTACCCACGACTTAGAGTTAGCAGCGGTGGTGTTTGTTCTGAAGTTGTGGAGGCATTATCTCTATGGAGTGCATTGCGAGGTCTATACTGACCACCGTAGCCTTAAGTATATCTTTTCTCAGCCGAATCTGAACATGCGGCAGCGTAGGTGGTTAGAGTTATTGAAAGACTATGACATTACCATACTTTATCATCCGGGAAAAGCTAATGTGGTAGCGGATGCCCTGAGTCGCAAAGCATCTAGCATGGGTAGTTTGGCCTTTCTTAAGGCTGTGGAGAGGCCTTTGGCATTGGAGGTTCAGTCATTGGCTAGACAGTTGGTCCGACTTGATATTTCTACACATCATGGTATTTTGGCCTTTGTGGAGGCTAGGTCTACTTTGATGGACCAGATTCGTACACACCAGTTTGAAGATGAAAAGTTGAGGGCCATTCGAGACAAAGTGTTAAGTGGTGAAGCAAAATCAGCCTCTCTTGATTCGGAAGGAGTTTTGAGGATTAATGGTCGCATTTGTGTGCCCAAGGTTAGTGAATGGGTACGTATGATATTGGAGGAGGCTCATTGTTCCAAGTATTCGATTCACCCGGGAGTGGCAAAGATGTTTCATGACTTGAAACAACACTATTAGTGGTGTGGCATGAAGAGAGACATTATTGATTTTGTGGCTAGGTGTTTAAATTGCCAACAAGTGAAGTATGAGCATCAGAAATCGGGTGGTCCTATGCAAAGGATGCCCATTCCTGAGTGGAAATGGGAGCGTATCACTATGGACTTCGTGTCTGGATTACCCATGGCATTGGGTAAGTATGACTCTGTCTGGGTGATTGTGGATCGATTGACCAAATCAGCTCATTTCCTTCCGGTGAAGACTAGCTACAATGCGGATCAGTTAGCTAGGATCTATCTTCGTGAGATTGTTAGGCTGCATGGGGTGCCTATCTCTATTGTATCGGATCGGGGTTCAGTGTTCACCTCTCACTTTTGGAAGGCATTACAGCGTGGTTTGGGTACGCGGCTAGAGATGAGTTCAGCATTTCATCCCCAAGCCGATGGTCAGTCCGAGCGGACTATTCAGGTGTTGGAGGATATGCTTAGGGCCTGTGTGATTGATTTTGGTGCCCGATGGGACCAACACTTGCCCTTAGCAGAGTTTGCCTATAATAACAGTTATCACTCCAGCATTCAAATGGCACCATTTGAGGCATTGTATGGTCGTAGGTGTCGATCACCCATTGGATGGTTTGATTCTATTGCGGTTGATGCATTGGATACTGACTTACTTAGGGATGCTGTGGAGCGGGTACGTTTGATTCAGGGTCGACTATTGACAGCTCAGAGTCGTCAGAAGAGTTATGCTGATAGGAGGGTTCGTCCCTTAGAGTTCATGGTGGGTGATTGCGTGTGGCTTAAAATATCGCCCATGAAGGGTGTGATGAGGTTTGGAAAGAAGGGCAAGCTTAGCCCAAGGTTTGTTGGCCCATTTGAAATCCTGAGGAGAGTAGGTGGAGTGGCGTATAAGTTGGCCTTACCCCCTAAATTGTCAGCTGTCCATCTGGTGTTTCATGTTTCCATGCTTCGCAAGTACATACCGGATGAGTCTCATGTGATTTCTTATGATGCACTAGAGTTGAGTCCGAATTTGACTTATGAGAAGGAGCCGACAGTTATTCTAGATAGGCGGCTTCGTAGACTCAGGACCAAGGAGGTCGCTTTGGTCAAGGTGCAGTGGCAGCATCGGCCTGCTGAGGAGGCGACTTGGGAGTTAAAGTCTGATATGCAGGCTCGGTACCCTCAGCTTTTTGAGATCCCAGGTACTTTATTTTATCTTATGTTCGAGGACGAACATCCTTTTTAGTGGTGGATAATGTAATGACTTTGAGGGTGATTTTCGAAAATTTGTACAAAACACGCGTGAACAGTAACACGCGTGAACAGTAACTTTTTGGGCAGAAAATGCCCCTTTCTTCCCATTTCAATATTTTTCATCATTTGTTTGAGTTCTTGAACTCCTTGAGGTGATTTGAGAAGAGATTTTTGAGGCAAAGTGTTGGTGGGTTGTCATTCCGGGCGCTGAATTCGAGAGTTGCTTGTCCGGTGGAGGTATTCGAGTGCGGATTCGGCAATTGAGGTAGGTTTGGCTATCTTTCTTTGAGATTGAGATGGGGTAATTAGTCATTCATATGTTATAGACTTTGGGATGGGGTTGTAGTATGAGTTGAGAATGTTATATATATTGTGATGTCCGTGTGGAGGCTTATTTATTAATGTGTTGTCGTGACGGGGTTTATTTGTATTACATAGCCCGTGTGGGGGCCTTATTTGTTATCTTATTTGCTTTGAGAGCATGTGAATTATGATTTGCCTAAGAGAGAGGCTTGAGTATATTATTTGACTTGTGATGCCGCCTGAGAGATTGAGTTGGGGGTTTTGAGCATACTTGAGTATTGAAATATTGTTGAGAAAGGGGTGAATATTTAAATGAAAGTGTGTTCTTCCCGTTACTATTTATTGAGGGTGAATATCATGTGTAGGTTAAGTTTTGAGAACTTTGAACCTTATACCACATGTGAGTTGATTATTACTTCCATGCATATGTGTTTTGATGCATTCATCCTCATT
The DNA here is from genome assembly GCF_947179165.1 of Solanum dulcamara. Classification (NCBI taxonomy): domain Eukaryota; kingdom Viridiplantae; phylum Streptophyta; class Magnoliopsida; order Solanales; family Solanaceae; genus Solanum; species Solanum dulcamara. The sequence goes on from NC_077238.1 coordinate 10,414,821, forward strand.
CATCATATCATGAAACATGGGAAGTTGAGAAATATGGAAATTCTTTTTGAGAAAGAAAATGAAACACCTTTAAACCTTTGTATCTTGAGTCCTTGACCGAGGCAGTTTTCCGGCAGGGTAGTGGATGCATTGTGATCCCAACCTTTGCATCTTGAGTCCCTGATCGAGGCAGTTTTCCGGCAGGGTAGTGGATACATTTTGATTCCAACCTTTGTATCTTGAGTCCCTGACCGAGGCAGTTTTCCGGCAGGGTAGTGGATGCATTGTGATCCTAACCTTTGTATCTTGAGTCCTTGACCGAGGCAGTTTTCCGACAGGGTAGTGGATGCATTGTGATCCCTTGACCACGAGGAGGTGGCAAGGATAATGAGATATTGTGATTGAGGTATATGGTCTGCGAGACCCCCATGGGTCCTGCTTGGTAGCACAGCTCGGCAGGTGTATACGACAGGCTCTGCGATAGTCTTGATTCCACCGTACCACCACATCATTGCATCATCATATTGCATTGCATTGCATTGATATCTGTGCTGCTTGAATTATCTGATTAATTGTGATTATGAGCTGTTATTATGGGTTTACTTTACTCGCGCCAATATATATATAAACTGGCAGCACCGATGCCGAAGTGGGACTTTTCTGTATGCAGGTGGAAGCGTTCCTTAGTTTATTTCATAGGTTTGATTAATTCCTTATACTCAGTCAGCTAAAACCTACTGAGTACATGTGAATTGTACTCACCCCTACTTCTGTGTCCCTTTTTGATGCAGATACTAGTCGGGGTACCCCACGTGGCAGTTAATATTCTAGCGGATTGTGTATTCTCAGATTAGTGGTGAGGTCCTAGAATTCGGATCGTCACTAGTCTATCTTTATTTTTCAGTCTTTTGTATCATTCAGAGACTTATGTTGTATCTTCAGATTCGAACCTTGTATTAGATGCTCTTTATACTTATGACACCAGGTTTTTGGGATAATTTCTTTATTTTTTTTTCTTTTTATTTAAATCGTGGTATCACTTTCCCCTTTGGGAGTCTTGTATGAGTTTTATTTTTAGGGTTACACATCAGATTGGGTTTTGAGATGTGTGCCATCATGACCTCAGTTTTTGAGTCGTGACAATATACCACCTACTGAGAAGCTTTTCGTGGGAGGAGATTTCAATGGGCACATCGGGTCTATTTCAGGAGGGTACGATGATGTGCATGGAGGCTTTGGCTACGGGGACAGAAATGGAGGAGACATTTCACTTTTGGAATTCGCAAGAGCTTTTGGGTTGGTCATAGCCAATTCGAGTTTCCCAAAGAAGGAAGACCACTTGGTAACATTCCATAGTTCGGTGGCTAAGACTCAGATAGACTTTTTACTCATGAGAAAGGTCGATAGAGGTCTGTGCAAAGACTGTAAGGTCATTCCGATAGACAACCTTACAACCCGACATAAGCTTTTGGTGATGGATTTAGGGATCAAGATGATGAGGAATAAGAGGGTCGGGGATGATCGATCTAGGATTCGATGGAGGAGTTTGACCACTGCAAATGCCCTAGAGATGGGAGAGAAGTTGAAGGTCATGGGGGCTTGGGATAGTAATGGGGATGCGACCAGTATGTGGGATAGGACGGCTAGTTGTATTAGGACTGTGGCAAGGGAAGTGTTAGGAGTCTCGACTGGTAGTCGTAGTCGGCATCGAGGAGACTGGTGGTGGAACGAAGAAGTGCAAGAAAAGGTGGAAGCAAAGAAGATGGCGTACGCAAAGTTGATAGAAAGCACAGATGAGGTGGAGAAATGGACGAATATGGAACTTTATAAAATAGCGAAAAAGGAGGCGAAGTCGGCGGTTTCGATGGCAAAAACAACAGCTTTTGAACGCCTTTATGCTGAACTAGAAGAGAAAGGTGGGGATAGAAAATTGTTCAGGTTAGCCAGGGTGCGGGAGAGAAGGGCACGCGATGTGGACCAAGTGAAGTGCATTAAGGACGAGCATGGAAAAATATTGGTAGACGAGACCCTCATTAAACAGAGATGGCAGTCCTATTTCCATAAACTCTTGAATGAGGAAGGGGACAGAGACTTTGTGTTGGGAGATTTAGAACATACAGGGAGGCGTCGCGATTTTGGGTATTGTAGGAGTATTAAGGTCGAGGAGGTTAAGAGTGTTGTTCGTAGGATGCGCTGGGGAAGAGCAACCGGACCTGACGAGATTCTTGGAGAATTTTGGAAGAGCACGAGCTCGGTAGGTTTGGAGTGGTTGACTAGGTTATTTAATGTCATCTTTAAAACGGCAACGATGCCCGAAGAATGGAGGTCGAGCGTAATGATCCCTCTATACAAAAACAAAGGGGATATCCAGAGTTGCAACAACTATAGAGGTATTAAGCTACTAAGCCATACTATGAAACTGTGGGAAAGAGTGGTAGAGATGAGGGTGAGGAGAGACGTGTCTATTTCAGAGAACCAGTTTGGATTTATGCCGGGACGCTCAACTATAGAAGCCATCCATCTTATGAGGAGACTGGTGGAGCAGCATAGGGAGAGGAAGAGGGACTTGCATATGGTATTCATCGACCTAGAAAAGGCTTATGATAAAGTCCCAAGAGAAATACTATGGACATGTTTGGAGGCTAAAGGTGTACCTGTGGCATACATTAGGGTGATCAAGGACATGTACGAGGGAGCCAAAACCAGGGTAAGGACAGTAGGAGGGGACTCAGAGCACTTTCCAGTGGTGATGGGGTTGCATCAAGGATCAACTCTTAGTCCTTTTTTATTTGCCTTAGTGATAGATGGATTGACGCGACAAATTCAAGATGCAGTGCCATGGTGTATGCTTTTCGCGGATGACATAGTCCTGATCGATGAGACTCGCCGCGGAGTTAACGCTAAGCTGGAGGATTGGAGACATACCTTGGAGTCTAAAGGGTTTAAGTTGAGCAGGACAAAGACAGATTACTTAGAGTGCAAGTTCAGTGAGACACCTCAGGAGGTTGGCGTTGAAGTTAGGCTTGGTGCTCAGGCCATCCAAAAGAGAAGTAGTTGCAAGTATCTTGGGTCTATCATGCAAGGCAGCGGGGAGATTGACGATGATGTCACACATCGTATTGGGGTAGGGTGGATGAAATGGAGGCTCGCTTCCGGAGTGCTGTGTGACAAGAATGTGCCACCAAAACTTAAGGGCAAGTTCTACAAAGTGGTGGTTAGACCGACTATGTTGTATGGGGCGGAGTGTTGGCCAGTTAAGACTTCTCACATTCAAAAGATGAAAGTTGCTGAGATGAGAATGCTGAGATGGATGTGTGGGCACACCAGGAGCGACAGGATTAGAAATGAGGCTATTCGGGACAAGGTAGGAGTGGCCTCGGTGGAAGACAAGATGCGGGAAATGCGACTGAGATGGTATGGACATGTGAAGAGGAGAAACACAGATGCCCCAGTGCGGAGGTGTGAGAGGCTGGCCATGGATGGTTACAGTAGAGGTAGGGGTAGGCCGAAAAAGTATTGGGGAGAGGTGATTAGACAGGACATGGCACAGTTACAGTTTACGGAGGACATGACCTTAGATAGGAGGGTGTGGAGGACCCACATTAGGGTAGAATGCTAGTTCATAGTCTCGTTATTCTTCTCTATTCATAGGCGTAGTAGTGCATTACGGTCTCTTGCGCTGTGAATTCTGATTTCTGTTATTTATGTTATTATTTATTACTTTCTATGCTTTGATTACTCTATTGAACCTGTGACGCTATCATTATTTATTTAATCGTTATTTGTTATTTGTATTTATTTATTTGTTATCTATTCGTTATTTGTTTGTTGTTTTTCTCATAAAGCTTTTAATTTCCTATTCTTATCTAACATTTGTTTTATGCATTTATGCTTTTACTGAGCCGAGGGTCTCCAGGAAACAGCCGTCCTACCTTGGTAGGAGTAAGGTCTGCGTACATTCTACCCTCCCCAGACCGATATTGTGGGATTTCACTGGGTTGTTGTTGTTGTATTTGTTTTTGCTACACTCCTTCTGATATAGTCCTTGGACCACCAGAGGAATTTTCTCAAAAAAAAAAAGAGGAGAGAAGTGTACCCTTATAAAATCCCTTGTTATTGTCAATGTCCAACTATGGGTTTCGGAAGAATTTCACTTAGAGAGAAATAGTGTGTGTTTAGAGATGAAAATCATGATTTCAAATAAGCATTTGAACATGCAATATGAAATCATAATTTTAAATTTCAATTTTTTTTAAATACAAAACATAAGTTCATATTTTGAAAGAAAAAACAATCCATCATTTTAAATTTTCCAAAAAAAAGATTTATGATCGGTGTAAAGAGATTATTCATACAATTATATTAGAAAATAATTAATTACAATTATTATTATTATTGACTAGTGAATTTTTATAAAATTATATATATTTGAAAATTTATAATCACAAATATTTATTTATAAAAAGAACATGAAGATATGTGATAAGTATCAACAATGTCTTAAAGTATTTTAATATTTTATTTATAAATTATGATTTGCTTAACCGGTAAAAATGTATAAGAATTAAATTTTTAAAAAAATAATTTTCATAACTTATGAAATTCCAATATTTATGATAAATAAATATAATTTTATGTCTAAAACTTACAAATTGAAGTGGAGGGAGTATTTGACATGAATAAGACATATTTACAGCGAGTAAAGATAAGATTTTATTTTGAGAGCTAAGATGGCTTCGGCTATATCACTTGTCTCTTCATCCATTCTTCTTTCTTCTTCTTCTTCGTCCTCTGTTTATCTTCCAATTTCAAATTCAGTCAATTGGGTTTCATCTTCTTCATCATACACATGTATTACCACTTGGGTTTCTCCCAAACGACGCAGAAGCAGAAACCCAGAAATCCTTATTTGCAGAGCTGCTGAATACAAATTCCCTGACCCTATTCCTGAGTTTGCTGAAGCTGTGAGTTTTCTGCTTCGCCTTCGTCTTTTTAATCTATTTGGTTAATTGGGTCTCTATTATTTCCCCCGTTTGTTAAAAAAGTTGGGATTTTTCTTGCGTTTTGTTGGGGTTTTAGGAAACGGAGAAGTTCAGAGATCATTTGCTCAAGAAACTTCCAAAGAAGAAGGATTTATATGGAGATTCTGTTGAAGAAATTGTTGGAATCTGCACTGAGGTAATTCCATTATTACTTCATCCACTATGTTTTTTTTTTTGCCTATAACTGTTTCGGGCCAGCTTGGGTGTATCTCCGACCAGCGTAGCATAGGTATCAGGTTAATCTGTACACCTAAATTTGAACAAATGAGACACCTCGACCACGAAACACTCTAACTTTGAATATACACAGAGAGACACCTCAAGTCCTCAACTCATCTCCATTGTATTAGTCTTCAACTTACAAAATAATTATTTAGACACCTCCAAAAGTTATGTGTCACGTCAATGTCGAGTGTTCATGAGACATAGCGAGGACGAATTGTAGTATTTAGCTGCAAGTTGAGATGTTTGGACGTGCACTCTCAAATTTGAAGTGCTTACTTGCCAGCTTAGGCCAAGTTTGAATGGCTGTTTGTTTATGTATTATGCATATTTACTTTCTGTTGGCTTTGTTGGAAAGGTAATTCAAGAATCCTGCATGTGTTTCTCATTTGCTGTTAGATAATCACAGTACTATCAGTTATCACCCCTTGTAATAAAAGTTACTGAATAGCTTAAAGGCAATGGATTTTAATGAAATAAATCTAGGACCTCATTGTAGGCAGGGGTGGACCTACGTGGGTACCAGGGGGTTCACCCAAACACCCCCGGCAAAAAATTTCACAATATATATAGGGTAGGTTTTCTATATTTTTGTACATATATTAATTTTGAACCATATAAATCAAAGAGGAGAGATAGCCTAGTGATACTAGACTCTCAAACTTGGGCTGTGATTACTATCCCCAATTTGCAGATTCGATTCTTGATTGGTGCATAGGCTGCCTAATTTTTTAAAATTGAATTCTTTGCTGGTGTACAACTACTACTTTAAAAAAACGTTAGAATAACTTTAAAAAAAATTCCCTTTGATGTTTGTATTTGCACTCTAGTTCACACATTTATATTTTTATTTTTCAAACCCTTGAGTGAAAATCCTGGATCCGCCACTAAATTAGTAGGCATGTTTTGCAATTGATACTGAATTTCTTGCGTATCCACCCTGAAAGCGAGAGCTCGAGGTGGTGGGAAAGGCCGCCAATGCAGAAGTATGTTACCGAAAAGAATGGAACATTGTTTCGCTCAGCTAGATGCGTCGGATACTGTGTAACAAGCGAGTTCTTTACCCTCAAATTCAAACATGTGGGCGCAAAATGCTATCCTACTTTATTGTTACGTAGCAATAGAAGCCTCCTTATGCTGCTTCGGCGGCGCTACCCTCTTCAAATATTTCATTGCCACCATTTGAACCTTAATAGAGTGGAATAAATATAAAGGATTCACATAGCCCCAACTAACTTGGGATTGAGTTTGAGTTGATTGATTGATTGATATACTCTGTATGATTTCCAATTCTTTTGGGACGAAATACTTGCTTAGGAACAAATAGACCAAGCAGTGAAAATCTTGTTAGGGGCTATATTGCACGGTTTAGTATAAACGTTAACAATATCCATGGAAGTTGAATGTAAATCTTTTGCACAGCATCTTTTCTGGCTAAGAGTAAGCTTTTTACCTCGTACGTTTTTGAGTTTGCTCTTGTTATTTTCTTGTTTGAAGCTGCATTTTCCAGGAGCTGAAATGTAAATAACATTGGTTCAAATAATTGCTTGAACAGATCCTCAATGAGTTCTTACATGCTGAGTACGGTGGTCCAGGAACATTATTGGTTGTTCCATTCATCGATATGGCAGATACCATAAACGACAGGGGTTTACCAGGAGGACCACAAGCTGCGCGTGCTGCAGTCAAATGGGCACAAAGTCACGTTGACAACGATTGGAAGGAATGGAATAGTGGTAAGAAAATATAATCCGACAACCAAGATCCAGAAGGAATTGAATAGTGGCAACTTGCAAGAAAAGATAATCCAACAACCAAGATCCGTTGCCGGAAGTTTTGATGCATGCTATTTTTTTGTTGGGAGAGCAAACTTATGCAACTCTCTTTACAGTAGTCTTTGATATTATAGGACTAGAAATTAGAGGACCATATAGAGAAACTAGTCAGAAAAGTTTCTCATTCTCACTATGGCACTTTGATATATTATTACGCTCATTGTTAATTTCTGAACAGTGCTACTGTGTGCTCAATTTTCATATATTAGATGTTATACGATCTGAATAAGGTAATGCATTGTTCAAGAAACTCCTTAACACCAACCCAATATAGTACTGGCATAATTACATTTACATGTCATCTTTGAATGCCTTATCAATATGTATATTCACCTTTAAAATGGTGCACCAGTAATATCCAACTTCATCAATAGATGGAAGAAATATCCTCCACCAGCATGTCATTACTTCACCCAACCAAACCATTGTATTTGAAGATCTTGAGGGTCGATTAGAATTTGCATTTGGCTTAACAGGTTTTCAGAGGTGAGCAAAGGAAAATATCTCTAGTGCAAAGAATTTAAGAGTTAAATAATGAGACGCTGATAGTAGAAAGTAAGCGAGATAACATAAAGTTAACAAATCAAAGCAAAGCAACGGAAAGGTGAAGACATTACAAGGTAATGCAAGGTAACGGAAAACCATTATGAAACCAAAAGCCGAATTTGAATTGATTAAGCACTCAACAGGCAAAAAGTTCAAATGTACAACTGAATGCTGAATATAGCTAACCAACATGTCAAAGTATCTACTGCGAAGAAAGCCTGCAGAAGTAACTGGATAGATAGTTTCTTCCCCTTGAACGTGTTGATACTTTCGTCAGTGACAAAAAACGAAGGCATCCCTCATTGCTCCATAAGCTTATATCTAGTGTGTATTAAGCAGTATACTATGGATGGACTACATAATTACAACTCCAAAAGAATATTAAATGGTACTTCCTTATTATAACGACCTCCACTCTCATACTCATTGAAGCAGCATTTCACAAAACAGATCGGCTACGTTCAAGCAACTCTTCCCTATCAATGAAGCGGTCAAGTAAGTCTTGCTCCCGGAGAACCAAACAGTCATCACTCTTCCCAAACCATTTATACCTCTTCTTGGCAACATGATCATAAACAGCATCCCTTAAAGGAGTAGGTACAATCACGAGGTAACTCAGCGCAGAGTAAGGAAATGGCAAGTGAGCTAGAACCCTCAGCGCAGCTGCAGCAAAAGTCAGATATATTAGACTTGTGATTTCCACAGCCAACCATACCAGTCCAATTCTAGTAAGGAAAAAACAAAAACAACTACTGTTTAATTGTGCAAGAATAGGAAGGATCAGCAGAAAATCTGCTACTCACACTGGATCTCAACGTACAGAAAGCAAGCAGTCTATGAAACTTGGTATTCCACTTTCGATGAATCATGATAACTTTTTCAATGGAGAACATAAAAAAGAATTAAACATAAAAATAAAAGGGGGTGATCTAAACAATAGTTGAATCCTTCGTGATTTGATTAGTATAAAAAGTTCAAATAATATTTTTTTCCACCAATTTATGATTGGTAAATTAAACTTTAAAAAAAAACAATAAGTTGCAAAGGGAAGAACAATTTTTATTGCAAAAATCCCCTTGTTACCTTTCTCACTCCCTGCTCAACTGTTTTTACCTAAGAAAAAACATCCAATTCAGACTCCTGAATACTGCTTAAAAAATCAAATAGCTATCAATTCTTACAGATTTATGTCTTCTACAAAATAAGAAAAAGAATGTATGCGGCAGGAGCACAGACAGGATAACAACCTGTGATTTTCAACTCCATGCCACTGTCAAATTCATGACAAAAATTAAAAGATTCACCATAATCACAACCACGCTGATTTCCAAAAATACCAGTTCAAATAAACCTAAATGCTCTAAATCTATTTGTTTATATGCACCTTGAAACAATGGGTAGAACTGTAATCTATAAATTACAATTCCAATTATATCAGCCGGAAGCACATTGAGAGCAACCGTATTTGAAATCATGGGATTAAAGCTGTCCAAAGGATTGGCAGTAGGAGTTAGCACATATCTCTTTACACTAGCAATTAGCTCAAGTCAATACACATCAATATCCAACTACCAGAATTTTGAGGGCTACGTAAAGCAATCTGCATAAAGTAAATTTAACATAGCTATCTGCCATAGTATATTTGCAAACAATTTCTTGTCTTCAAAATAAGAATGATTATGTAGTTCATGAAAGGACAACTCAGGAGCAGCCAGATGCCCTGCATTTACAAGTTAGTCAGGCTCTCGCGAAAAATGTTAGATGCTACTTGGACATACAAATAAGATTTCTTTTGTATGATGGCAATAATTGTGAAACCACAATGAAGACAGAGTCAAGTTGATACTGTAATACAAGGTAATGGTTCTAACCAGCGGAGCCTTGATGGTATAAACCTGGGCCTTCAATGAATAAGAAGCGACGACGAACGTCATCTCGATCAAGATCACAAACACTCATGTAAGGTTCAGCAGCCTTTGACTGCAAGCAGCAGAACTTGATTTTCTTATCCCTGTCAGCTTTAATGACCCATTTCACACCTACATATAAAATGGCAAGAAACTCATATAAACTGAGATGACCAATTATGCATGTACCCCTCCGCTCCTGTGTCTATGCCAACGGTAGTTTAGACCTAAAGAATAAACATTTCCCCATCATCCAATGAGACAGTCAATCAACTATGCTATTTGATAGCTATGCTAGTTGAGGCAATGAGACATTAATGAAGATTTCTCTTACAAACAAGCTTTCTGTTTGTCTGTTTGTACAAGTAAGCTTCGCCCAAATTACTGTGCTTGTGTTCTCAAAATGGTAGCTCCTACCATCTTCCTGCCTACTAATTTATGTAAAAGATAGTGACAAATCTTAAAATCCTATTCAATTTGATTAGATATGTCACTGAAACACAGTGGTTTTGTCATTATATATTTTTCTTTTTAAAAGAAATAAAGCAGCCATTAATGACTGAAGAGCCTTGGTCAGCGGAATATAGCTCAGGAACATCAAACTTCCCAGAGTTCAAATCATGCCTGCTGCTTAAAAGCACAAGATACTTGGCAACATCTTCAAATCATGCCTGCTGCTGAAAAGCACAAGATACTTGGCAACATCCTAATCATGACGACCACCAACTACATACAGAAAATGAACAGTAACATTTAACATAATGCTAAAACCATGTCTTCAGGTGCCTGATCTAGGGGGGTGCCAGGGTGTTCATACGAACCTCCTCGGTAAAATATTACATTCTATATATAAGATAATGTTTTTATTTTTTAACGTACATATAGAGATTTTGAATCCCTGAACACAAGACTAGAGGTTAGCTTAATGGTTTAGAGGGGGTCAAAATTCACTTTGAGGTTCCAAGTTCAAACTCCATGTACTACATTTTATTCAAAACAGAGGTCCTGCTGTACAACTCCTACATTATCACAGGATACATGTGTCACAAATAGGACAGAGAATACAGATACAACAACTTGAGCTTGCAAAGTGCAGCTCAGATATTTTCTCTCAATGATTGAATGATAGCCATTTCACATCAGATAAACAGGTCTCCCTCCGTTAACACAAGAATCAAATTCGAATTTCAAGTCATCAAGCTAAAGAATATCACAAGTGAAACATATGACTGGAGACTTAAATGTACATGTATAGGCATGGCTGTACCAACCTCGATAAATCCTTATACCAAATTGATAATTTCTCTTTCAAAACAAAATTGATGATAGCAAATATAACTACAAACACAAACACTGCACAATAATCGCACTCATGTACTCATTTACAGCCTCCGATACACAATTGTAGTAAGAAATCAATCAAATAAGCAAAGCACAAATGCAATATACAGCTGAAAACAAGAATAAACAACACACTAGGAAGTTGAGAATACCGTTGTGACAAAGATGACAAACGCCGTCATAGACAACGACACCAGGCTGAAGTAGATTCGGAGTAGTCTCCGATTTCGAAGCCAAAGTAGCTATTTGATCGCCGAGCAGAAAATCATCTGCGGCGAAGTAAGCATTCAACGAAGAAGCAGCAGAGAAAGACGACGTCGACATAGAAGAATGCCGCCGGTAAATCAACGGCGAGGAGTACAAATTTCCGGTGGCCAGTAACCGTAAACCTCTCCTAATCATCAATATCTTCATCGCAGATCAAGCAAAAGAATTTCAGTTTTCTTGAGCTCCAAGTCGGTGCTGCTTTCTCTATTTTAAAAAAAATGGAAAAGGAATAGCGTGGGGCGCAGTACTTGCATACGTGTCAAGCGTCAAGGGTTCTATGAAGAACTTATCCAACGGCAGAGGTTTAATTCATCATATGAAGTGTTCTAAAAACTTCTATATATATGAGGATCATTTCCAAGAGTGTGGGAAGCCATTATTGTATTGGGGGTCGGGTAAAAATCGATTCAAATTAAAAAATTAAATTAAATTGATCAAATAAATAAATTTTTTATTTGGTTTGGTTTGGTTTGATTTTACATTTTTAAAAATCAATAATATTTGGTTTGGTTTTGATTTTATTCAAAAAAAACTGAAGAAATAATCGAACCGAACCGATAAATTATATACATATTTTTTTATAATTATATATATATAATATATTATTTTTTATGAATATTTTTTTATGCAAAAAATACAGCACACTAATTTAAAATAGTAAGGTATGATACATCTTTTTATTTGTACAACCATATCATTAACTTATGAATTATTCAGTAAGTTTATGTTGTTTAGTACATTAGATTAGCTAATAATATAAGCAGGAAGTTAAAAATAATTAAAGTTCTGATATAAGAATTATAAGATCCAAAATAACACGAAGACAATTTATTTATTTTGAATGGATTATTGTCTTTTCTTCTCTTTTGAATGAATAAGTTCTTTTATTTTTGTGTATGGTTAATAACCGAACAACCGAACCAAATCAAATCGAAATTGATAAAAACCATACCGATGGATATATATTTTAAATGGATTGGTTTGGTTTTAATAATTTTAAAACCGATTAAATTATTTTGGTTTTGATTTTGACTAATAACCGACCCAAACTGATCCGTGAACAGCCTTAATTGTATTTTTTTTTAAAACAGAAAGGTCAAAAATATACTTAAATTATGTGAAATGAATAAAATGCTTTCGGTTGATAGTTTTGTTTAGAAACATATTTGTCTTCAATAGTTTGATCCACAAATATGCTCATTGTTACTTAATGAGTCAAAAATATTTTTTTTCATGTAGATATATATTTCTTTTTGTATATGGGGTGGAGTGTTGGTCAGTTAAGGTCTCTCACGTTCAAAAGATCAAAGTTGTCGAGATGAGAATGTTGAGATGGATGTGTGGCCATACTAGGAGCGACAGGATTAGAAATGAGGCTATTCGGGACAAGATAGGAGTGACCTCAGTGGAAGACAAGATGCGGAAAATGCGACTGAGATGGTTTGTGCATGTGAAGAGGAGAGACACAGATGCCCCAGTACGAAGGTGTGAGAGGTTGGCCATGGATGGTTTCAGAAGAGGTAGGGGTAGACCGAAGAAATATTGGGGAGAGGTGATTAGATAGGACATGGCACAGTTACAACTTAACGAGGACATGACCTTAGATAGGAGGGTGTGGAGGACCCACATTAGGATAGAAGGCTAGTACATAATCTCATTATTCTTCCTTATTAGTAGGCGCATTAGCACACTATAATTTCTTGTGCTCTAATTTTTGTTATCATCTATTACTTTTTGTACTTCGATTACTCTATTTTATCTGTGTCACTTTCGTTATTTGCTTTCTCGTATCGCTTTGAACTTTCTAGCCTTATCTAACCTCTTTCTATGCTTTTTATTGAGCCGAGTTTCTTTCGAAAGCAGCCGTCCTACCATGGTAGTAGTCAGGTCTGCGTACACTTTACCCTCCCCAGACCCACATTATGGGATTTCACTGGGTTGTTGTTGTTGTATATATATTTCTTTTTTAAAACATTTTTTTCTAATGATGATTTTTTTCAATTATAAACTATTTATTCTACTTCAATTCGAAAAAATTATAAAATAAAATACTTTCGTATTAGAAATTTCTAATCGTTAAATTAATGACAGATTATTATGATCTTAAATATATGACATATATTATCAATTAAAAAGGTACATGAATTTATTCTATTTTAATTGTTAAAATGAGATTAAGAAGAAGCTAAAGATTATTTTTGACTTATTTATAAGTTAAAGTGATTTTAAAAGAAAAAAAATAAGAATATGATTCTTTAAAAGTAATATTTTTATCGGAATGCCCTCATAATAACACCGTCTTTAATTTTCATTTAGTTAGCGATAATGTTTTTTATAAAATAGAAAATATTTTTTACGAATTGAAGTAGGATAAATACTTTTTAATGAAAAAAATCATCATTAGTAAAAGAATATGTTTAAAAGAAAAAAATATATTTATTTGGAAAAATATATTTTTGACCCATTTAAGTAATAATAAGAGCATTTTTGGACCAAAGTATTGAAAGTAAGAATATTTTTAGATCAAACTATCAACTAAGGTCATTTTTATTTGTTTCACATAGTTCAAGGACATTTTAAAGTTGTTTCCCTTTTTAAAGAAAATTCAAAATGGCTTAGGAGGTTTTTGTATTTGTTTCATTTGACATTCCAGCTCTTGTACTTTTTGAAGTTTAATTCAAACAACAACAACAACAATCCAGTGAAATCCCACAACGCGGGGTCTGGGGAGGGTAAAGTGTACGCAGACCTTACTCCTACCAAGGTAGGACGACTGTTTTTGAGAGACCCTCGGCTCAAAAGAACATAAAAAGAGGTCAGATAAGGTTAGTGAAATCAAAGTGATTAATAAAAGTATATTGTTAGTGAAGTTGCAATATGAAGTATGAACCATTTTACAGTGATAACAATAATAAAAATTATTCAAATAGAAAGATATTGAGAAGGTAACAATACCACAATACGTTGTTAATTATATGATCATCATCTTTAAACTCATTAGGGGTTTTTGGTAAGGTATATAAGAATAATGTTAAAAATAGAGCGTATTAATAATGCTTGAATTAGTTATGCTTGCATTAATTATGTTATTATTTTTTATGCATAGTTTGATTTGGCGTATTAAAAATAAATGCATTGCATAATTTATTTTTAAAAGTATTTATTTACAAAAAGACCCTCCACAAATATGGTGGGAAAATGTAAAAAAAAAGTTTTGAAGGGCAATATGGTCTTTAATCATGCTAATGCATACATAAATCCCTTTACATTACTAATACCATGAATTTCCATGTATTAGTAATACACTCACTATTCAATACACAATAAAATATATAACTAATACATAGACTAAAAAAATATACGTACTACTAATACACAATGTTAATACATGCATTATTTCTTCCGACTCATTCGGCATGTTCAAGAAATCTTCTTGCTTCCGATGATTGTCTCCTTCCCTTTTTGCTGATGAAATCTTTGTCTTTGACAAAAAGAACAATACAAATTGCAAGAACTAACAACAATTTTATTATATACTATATCTTACTAGTGGAACTCATCTTTGACAAGAAGATGTTTCACAGTTCAATGAGTCTTCCACTTATTTGATGGGGCATTGTTAAATACATACATATAATATTACACATGACACAGACATGATTTGAATCAATAATTCCATGATCTTTCTTCAGTATCTGGGGAACATAGAGCGCGCAATCCATTGTTGAGAATTCAAAGCCAAACAATAGTAACATTTGTTCCAATAACATTTACATAATTCCTAATTGCAATAAGATTAATCCAAACTGACATTAAATCAGCAGATGATCCACTGGCTTCATAGCACAAACCTTTTTAGGTCAAAGAATCAAGATTCTGCCAAGCACTGGACCTAGTGGTTAGTGCGTGTAGAAATCCTTGTCTGTAACATAACTACATTTCTGCCATGTACGCGAAAACCATTTGTGTGGTTTGTCATTTCTCTACCTCCTCCTGAATTTGACCCTCTGCATTAACAAATGTAGTTAGATAACATCGACAACCCCTAAAAATGACCAATTCCGAGTGTGCAAGAAAGTAACTCTTACCAGGAAGTTCAACAGCCAAATTTGCTTGCTGATCTGCATCAGAGTTTGATTCCTATTAAACAAAAGAGAAAGAGATGCCAAATTTCAGTAAAACCATCAAGGAGAAGACACAGATAATAATTCCAGAGTTGAGGAATATATGTAGTTTTTTATGCTATTATTGAACAGGCTTGTGACAGGACCACGTCTTGATGAGTTATGCTGTGTGAATGAAAGAAGAGAAAGGATGTTATCGAATTACCCGAAGGACATGAATGATGCGGAAAGAAAGGAACCTTTCCTTCAATTGTTTTGCCTGCTCAAACACCGTGGCAATGTTTTGATTTTTAACCTTCCACAGACCTTGGATCTGTTTGGAAAATTACACTCTGATTAAAGTAAAACATCAAAGGGATTGAAAGTGAAGAAAACAAGAAACCGTAAAATAAACTAAGAACACAGGACAGCTAATAAGCAAAAGCCATGTTGCTCTGACTCTTCAAAAATTCTGAAGGGTGCGTGCCGGATCCTCCAAATGTTATTTTGGAGGATCCGACACGGAGGCAGCAAATTTTTTGGAGAATTTGAGCAATGTAGAGAAAAAGAACCGCTCGTCAGATCCTAACAGCTTGACAATTTTTTGCACTGAGATATAACGAGACTTTTTCTAGGTTCGACCTTTTCTCTACTCTCTTGACCTTTTCACAGTATCAGCAATCTACCTCTTCTGGATTTTTCCTATTTTGCCAACTTATTTCAGCCCATCCTCCATTAGTGTCATCGCTAAAGCATAAAATCATTACTAATCTCAAATATTTGTTAAAATTCCCCATTTCTTCAAATCATATGTTGTCCTGCACTTAAACTGAAGTTAAATTGACAGTGGTAACTGACCTACCCATGACCACCTTTTTTGGGGTGATAACTACTGATTTAACCATAATCAAAATTCACAAACATTTCTTATTTCTTCTCTAACCAAGTGGTTCACTTAGAGCATTTGGATTGGCTTAAAAATGACTTTTAAGTCAAAAAGAAAAAAGTGGGGGTGGGGGGTGGGGTGGGGGGGGGGGGGCTTTTAACTTTGACTTTTTTTTGTAAATTTTAACTTATTTTAAACAGTTTTTGATTTGCCAAACACTTACAAAAGTTAACAATAACTTAAAAGCTGGTTTGACCAACTTTTAAGCCAATCCAAACAGGCTCTTAGTTCACAAGGAAAACATGCCAGAGAGGTCAGAAGAACCTTATCGCACACAGACGAAAGGTACAACGCAGAAGAGACTTGAGGAAATGGCACTATGGAATGAAATCAATCACTTCAAGAAGTATTGAACAAACAGTCATTCTCTAGAAAATTAATGAACAGTCACAAATTTGTTAGATTGCTCAGTACCAAATTCCTGGAACTTCATGGTAAGCAAAATACTCCACCAATCCAGCTAAAAGATTAAAGAATGCAGTTGAGTTTTTTTAAATAACTGTGGTGTCTGGGCTATCAAAAACGGACAGGGCACCTGCTACCTCCCACCAGCACAGGTACCAGGTAACTCTATCCACCAAGGCTTGGATAGATGGGAAGAAATCACCTAGTGTTAGTGTTTTTGTCGCCGTGGGGAATTGAACACCGGACCTCATGGTTCTCAACCAACTTCATTGACCACTAGACCACACTTACAACAGAATGTGGCAAGTTCTGATACTGCAGTGTATCATAAAGGAACAATCTCACTCAAGAGAGAGGAGAAATACACAACTGAGTTCATGATATAGAAAACAAACCTGCATACAAACAAGCTTGGAGTCACCCTGAACACGAATACTTGTGAACCCTTCTCTAAGTGCATGTTTCAAACCCAAAATAAAGGCCCTGTATTCAGCATGATTGCTTGTTGCCACTCCTAAACCTTCGCGCAGCCTGAGGGTCTATTAGAAGGAAGGTTGTAAGTACAAGTAGGAAGAACCAAAAGCAAAAGTACAATTCCAAAGTTAGTGATCATTACCATGCTTCCATCATCTGCCCGTATAACAGCTCCTGCACCAGCTTGTCCAGGATTTCCCTTTGAAGCACCATCGAATTCAAGAGTACATGACCGCTGCTAAGGATAACAACTCAGATTCTTTATACCAGAACATAAACCATCAAGAAAAATAATAAGATCCTAGCCTGATAGTTTGCCACAGAGAGTTCGGTTTTCACCATTAATCTGTAAAAAATAGGATTTGCTCCTGCCTACCTACCATTAAGTATAAATTCATTTGCTTTGTAAACTACATGTATAGACATTATTTATGCTTAAAGATTAGCCATCATCTTAACAGCCACTCACACCAGATGGTAGAGCTAGAACTTGGTCACCCTTTTGATGTTCTAACTTGACATGCTTTCTTACAGAATCATTTGAAATAACTGCTGATCCAACCGCATCCTGCAAAGGGAGGTGCCAATAAACAAAATAATTTCCATTACAGTGTTAAGCCAAACACATTTTATCCATGCAAAAAAATGTAACTGATCAGTGTTAAAACTATTTTAAGACAATATACATAACCATCTGTGCAAAAGGCAGGAAGTAGAACAAAATACTGCAAAGAATACAATCCACTGATCAGTGTTACAACTATTTTAAGACAATATACATAACCATCTGTGCAAAAGGCAGGAAGTAGAACAAAATACTGCAAAGAATACAATCCACTGATCAGTGTTACAACTATTTTAAGACAATATACATAACCATCTGTGCAAAAGGCAGGAAGTAAAACAAAATAATGCAAAGAATACAATCCACTGTTTGCAACTTTATGTGCTCCTTGTATAGTAAGATGCTGCAATTCATCCAATTGTAAAATAAACACCACTAAGATGTTCTATTTCCAATAGGCAGCAGCATTTTCTATTAAAATACTTAATGCTGACTTCTCAAAAATATTAAGTCTGTCGAAGATAAAGATAAGGATGATGATCAAGACACCTAACCGACCAGGATTAGTGCAGTACTTAGTCGAATTGTAATCCTTGTAGGAGTCAATGTGTATATACTGAAGATCCACCAGCTCCTAAGGTATCAGGACACCATATGATGACAAGGCACAAGGCAATGCACACACCTCTAGCACACTTGTTTCTTGTTGCAAGTAGAGAAGAGATACATAAGGAACCAACAACCATAAAGGAAGCTTTGCAATCTCCCCGTTGGCTCGCAGCAATGCAAGAAGAAATTGATGCGCTCCACCACAATCAGACTTGGGTATTGGTTCCCAAAACTGCAGGTTTAAATATAGTTGGTTCTAAGTGGGTGTTTAAAACTAAACTTAAGGCAAATGGCACCATAGACAGATACAAAGCAAGGCTTGTTGCTAGAGGTTTCTCTCAACTTGAAGGAGTTGACTTTGAGGAGACAATCAGTCCTGTGGTTAAAGCCACAACTATAAGGATAGTACTCTCAGTCGCAGTCGGCTCAAGATGAGAGATCAGACAGTTAGATGTTAAAAATGCTTTCTTACATGGTTACTTGCAGGAAGAAGTGTACATAAGTCAACCTCCAGGCTTCACTGATTTCAGGTATCCAAATCATGTGTGTTTGTTAAAAAAGGCACTATATGGCCTTAAACAGGCACTCAGGGCCTGGTTTGATAGGTTCAGTCTTCATTTACTTCATCTTGGCTTCCTGTGTAGTAAAGCAGATCCCTCTTTATTTACTCTTCATTGTGTGAGAGGCACTGTCCTTCTGTTATATGTGGATGATATAGTTGTCACAGGAAGTAATCCTAAGCTTGTCTCAGAGATTGTTACAAAGCTTGGAAAGGAGTTTGCCATGAAAGATCTTGGACTTCTTCACGTCTTTCTAGGAATTGAGGTCAAATATTTCCCAGGAGGAATCCACTTGAGTCAGGTTAAGTATGCTGCTGAGCTTCTTAGCAGGACAGACATAATGACAAAGGCAATGCACACACCTCTAGCACAAAAACATGGCTTACAGGAAGCTACTGGAATTCTAGTTGATGCCTCTATGTACAGGAGCATAGTGGGAAGTCTCCAATACTTGACACTCACTAGACCTGATATCACTCATGCAGTCAACCTAGCCAGTCAGTTTATGCAATGACCAACTAGTGAACATCTTCAAGGTGTAAAAAGGATCCTCAGGTATATTAAAGGGACTCTCCAGCATGGTCTTAGAATCATTTCACACTCACCTTGCAGGTTATATGATTACTCAGATGCTGACTAGGGAGGTTGTTCCCTTACTAGGAGGTCAACTACTGGATACACCATTTATCTTGGTGCAAACTGCATCTCCTAGGCATCCAAGAAACAAACTAAAGTGGCGAGATCAAGTGCTGAGGCTGAATATAGAGCTTTGGCATCTACTGCAGCTGAAATGACCTGGATTATCTATGTTCTACATGACATTGGTGTGTATCTAAAGACAATTCCTAAATTATTTTGTGACAATCTGAGCGCCTTGTATCTGACAGTGAATCCAGTCATGCATGCCAGGACCAAACATGTGGAAATGGATTACCATTTTGTTCGAGAAAAAGTAGCCAGAGGGCAGTTACTCACAAAGTAAGGTCCAAGGACCAACTGGCTGATATACACACCTTGACAAAGCAGGCTTTTGCTGATTTTAGAAGCAAGCTAGGAGTGAGTGTTCCACTACTCACTAGCTTGAGGTGAAGTGTTGAAGATAAAGATAAGGAAGATGATCAAGACACCTAACCGACCGGGATTAGTGCAGTCACTTAGTTGAATTGTAATCCTTGTACGAGTCTGTGTATAAGTCTTAAGAGTCCTAATATGAGTATATGCCAAAGCATTGTACTAGCTAGAATAGAACTCTTGTGTTTAGCTAGAATAGAACTCTTGTGTTAGGTGAAGTCTGCTGTAATATTCTCCTATATAAAGGAGCCATTGTAATCGAGATTATTATCAATCAATACACACAAAACAGTTTCTCCTAAACTAGCTTGAGAATCCTTCAAAGTCTTCCCTTTTTGCTGACAAATAAAATTACTGACAACTTCCAAATACTCTTTTTCAATGTTAACTGCAAAATACTCTTTTTTTCAACTTCACCAAACATTTTCAAACCCCCTACCAAGGCTCTAAGCAAGCACACAACAATAATAAGCCAATTTCGATGACCTCAGCTCCAATAAAGAAAAAAGTAAAGAGATCTCCCATCTAGTCATACAGCTACGCTGCATCCCAAAAATTCAAGGGATAATTACTCTTAATTTCTTCCTAAAATAACCTTGAAAATCATTAAATGAAAATTTTCATCAATGGGAAAGTTCCAGTTAAAAAGAAATAAGGAAAGAGAAACAGACATCAACCATTATGCAGTGTCAATGCACAAACATGGTAAAGTATAAGCCAATCCAAACACCCTCTTAAGTGACATTGTTCTCCTGTAAGCTGTGAAACCATTAGTTATGGCATCTCAAGGAATATTCTAGAAAGGAATCTATAAACTTGAAGTGCATGCAAGCATAAAATTATGTACATTGACTTCCTTAGGAACCAAACAATGTTTGAAAAATGATTGAGAAAAGTAATTAAACTTGGATTATAGAGTAAAGTGGAAACAACTTCAGAAGACAAACTCTGGTAGACCTTTACACAACAAAACGATACACAACCATCTTACCGCATATTCTGACCACATTGCGTCTTGTGGCCTCTTCTTTGGCACATGATCAGATGTTCCACTTTTTGAAGAAGAAGGTTGCTGCAAAATACGAAATGCTAATAAAGCTGTATGACCAATTATAAAAGAAAATGAGGGAAGAAGAAACATGTATTATTTTCTGGGCACTGCAACTCTATGATAACTATCAGAGCATACAACTGACCAGCAATTTCATCTAAAGCAAAGAGTGCATGAGAGAGCAAAATCAAAGAACTTTCAGAGAAACAGAGAAGAATCAGAGACATAGAGAACAGAGAGGCAATGATTGTTTTGGTAGATCTATAGTTAACTATAATGTAGAAATGAAAATATGGAGTAGAAAATTAATGGGCCAGGTACAAAACTACTGATAATGTATCAGCATTCAGAGATAATCCTTGATATACAACATAGAAGAAACAGAAAGAAATGTATACCATGCATGACGATTTCAAAGAAGCTCTCGCAATTTTCCCTTGTACCATTATTGAAATGGTAGGGGTGTTGCACTAAAATCTTTAACTTTTTCTTTATTTGAAGAATAGGTGTGCAGAAAGTTTTTCATTTCTGCTATAACATTAAGGCACAAGCCAAGTTTCCGCAGAACGCTGTTCCTGCCAAGGTTGTATTTTCAAAAGTTGCAAAGAATTCTTCAAATCTAGACATCGTGGTTGGTTAATGAAAACTCTTACATTTAACAGGTAAAGTTTGTAGCCTCTCTAGGCAACAACATACACAGTGTAATCCAACAAGTGGGGTCTGGGGAGGGTAGGATGTACACAGACCTTACCCCTACCTTTATGGGGTAGAGAGGTTGTTTCCGATAGACCCTCGATTCAAAAGAAGTGTAGCCAAAGAAGCAGCAAACTTTCTACGCAGAAGACATAAATTCAGCCAGGCACCTCATGGTTTTGTTTCTGGAGATCAGCTGCACTGAATATGTGACAATTCCAGTTTTTCTTTAGCTCGTTGTTTTCAAGAGTATCATGGGATTCCTTTGAGGGTAATATAAAATATAAAGTGATATTAAGTTGCAAAGTATACATTCTAATGATGAAGCCTCTTTCTCAGAGACAGGAAATCTGAATATGAAACCTCATCGTCAACAAGTTTTGACATCAAATACTCACCTTTGAAAAAAGAAATAGATTTTATCCAAGAGAACTGCTCAGGAACTATACCTGAAAAGGGCATGGTACTAGAGTCCCAAAGAGATCTTCGGTAAGATCTGCAGCTCTGATAGAATAGAGAGCATTTTTAAGCCCACAAGAAAGAAGATATTCTTCTGTGTCCTTAGGCATGGCATAGCCTTTGTACACACTAACAGGAGGATCACATATCTGCCAGCAACAGAAGAGGAAGAGAAAACAACTCATTATATCAATTGCAAATCTGGAAACTTCATTGTGATAACATCTTTCTTTTTTATTTATATACTAATATTTATTTATATTTTATTTGTTATAACTAGATTTCACTAAAATAAGTTTGCAGCACCAAGAATGAACTAAAGTTTCAGAAGATTTGACCCCTTATAATATGTGTAAGAATTAAGAAGTCTAAGGATCCACTGGGAAGTCATCTCACAAGCATCATCCAATTACTGCAGAAGTCCTATCTATCCGTAGTACATGTTCTCAAGTATGCTACCTGGCAATAGGCAGATGAAGTGACAGAGAAATCCTAACAATATGGAGAAGGCATGGTTGCAAAACATGAACAGAGAACTTAGGAAAAATACTTTCTAATGGAATAATAAACAATTAACTCAATTACCTCTTTCTGTTGTCCTCTGAATCTTCACAGATATTGTTTTACAAATACAATGAGACAAAAGAATAACATATAGAAGACATAACTGCTTACACTACCCTCTGCTTTCAATTAGAGCATTACTTAACAATTGTCACTCACTCAACGTGCTTATCTGAAATTGCAGTTACTCCCTCCTTCCACTTTTACTTGTCCACTATACTAAAAATAGATATCCACTTTTACTTATCCAGTTTGGAAAACCAAGAAATAATATATCATTAAGTTCCTAATTTACCCTTATTATTAACTATAGTCATTTTCCAATGCATTCCAAAAATATTAAGTTTATTATATTCAAAGGGTGATGTAGTAAAATTTGGTATTCTATTTATTGCTCCTTAAGGGGTGTGCCAAGTCAATACTGGACAAGTAAAAATAGACGGAGAGAGTAAAAATAAGGTCAATCTTATTACTACACAAGATTTTGACTTTTTGGCTGAATCTACCTATGTCAATTAATCATCAAGACTATGAAAAAGTAACTTTGTACATAATGTATGGATAATTTCTGATGAATAGTATTGTGTCTTTGTATCTTCCCTCGGGATTAAAAGTCATCTACAAACAATAGAACGATTCAACAATAGATCAATAAATGGGTGAAATAACAGTAGTTACCGATGATCCGACTTGTGTCTGGCAATCACTCAAGTTTTTGTACACTCCAACCAGATCTCCTTTCCTGACAACAAAGAAACCATCTCTCTCTTCCTTCATTTCTGGAGTGGAATCAGAATTCTGTGATGGATAACTATCTCCACTATGCTTTTTGGACGAATAGCAGCAAACACAAATTTTATTCAAATACGAGTTGGAATCAAGTTTTTTAATTCTAGCATAGCTTGTCTTCCATGAAAGAGATGGAAATCCACAGATTGAACTCTTCACAACAAGATGGCTAGTCCTTGTGTATATTGCAGTAGAACATGCATGAAACAAGCTGTTCATTCCACAGGACTTCACTCAGATTCACCAGCTTCTGGAAAACAAAAAGGAAGAAAATTGTATCTTTGCTCATTCAACTAATATATTATATGAATCCATTTGAAGAGAAGAAAATAAACTTATTCTCCATCTAATTTCTTCTACTCCACTTCTACATACACAACATGACCAAGTGAAAAAGTGTGCAATTAATAATTTGTGGAATACTAAAACAAACTCCATTAAGATCAGAAGCTAATATTTTATAAGAACCTTTGTATGCTCATTTTTGCATCTTTTGTATGTTGAAAGACAAAATGAGAACTTTTCTTAAAATGTAAACTTAACTTTTCTTCTACTTAATGACATTAGCTTGAAAATAAAGAATAGCAAACCAGAGTTAAATGTTTAATTTACAGGCAAATTAGGGAGGATTCTTCCAGACATAATCAGACTCAGCTGCGAAGAGATTGAACAGTTCCAAGATTAGAAGCTGCAATTCCAAAGAAAAATCAAGGGAATCAACAGAAGAAAATCTGTAAAGGTAACTTGAAGAAAATCTAAAAGTCCAAACCTATAAATGAAAGAAAGACTTAACTTTCGCTTATCAAAATACATCTTATGTGTGTATTTGATTTCCCTAAAACCTTAAGACCAAAGAAATTTATTCTTCATCCACCCTTAACTTTCTTCCACCTCTATAGACACAATATCACTGTGCAAAAATTTTCGTACCTAATAAATCCAATTGTGTGCAACTATACTTTGAATTCAACCAAGTTCACTAATTGATTATAAGAACTAAATTGCAGTTTCTTTTACAGTCCAAATTCAAATAATAAAAAAAATTAAAAGGGTACTAGTTATTCTATTTTCTTTTACCAACACATACAATAGACAGCTTAAAGGTTGAATTTTCAAGAATAACATGGAGAATTTTTCATCCTACATCCCCAAAAATCCAAACTTTGAGTCAATATGCTTTGGAAAAAGCAAAAATTGTTCATGTGTCCACATTCATATTACGAAACAATACAAGACCCAGCTGAAAAGGGGTTGCACAGTTCCAAGAATAGAACTTTCAAACTCCACAAAAATGCAAACTTTCAGAGAAAAAACTGTAAAAGGTATTCACAAAATCGAAAAAGAACAAACTTTTAACGAATTTTGAACCCTGATTTGGGGTGGGGATCATAAAATCGAAGATTTTAACAAACAGAGAAAACATACCCCTCAATTACCAGATGAAACTGACCTGTTCTTGATTAAGACCTTGTAGCATGAACAAGAAAGCATGGAGAGAGTGTAAGAGTTAGAGATAGGGGTGGGTGGGTGGAGTGGGTGGGAGGGTGTTTAGAGTATGGGTGAGATGGGGTGCGTGGCGAAGTGGGTGGGTGAGATGGGGTAGTGGGGAGAGTGGGGGTACGGGGTGAGTTGGGGTGGGTAGGTGTAACTTTAGCCTTTAGGTGGGGTTTGTTTTGGCTGGTTAACCCGGTTGGGTTTAGTTAATTTTGATCCGGTCTGGTTCCGGTTCAGTTGTCTTCTGAATGTCTTCATTTGCTTCCACATCTTTACTGTTATCACATTGTGAAGAGAGAAACACACAGGCCACAGCCATCATGCAATAAAAGCACAAATATAATCCAAGAAGATAGATAATTTTTTCCATTTTGGACAATTACTAACATCTTTAAGAAAACTTGTAAAAATTATCATGTTTTATCTCCAGGCTAATAAACAAAGAACATAACGTAGTCATGAAATTGATGTAACAGCAACAAACTTGAAAAAATAAGCAGTATACACTCCAATTAACAAACAAAAATAGTATGGTAGGATCCCAAAAAATGAATTGTCACAGCAGCTACATGCACTTGGGAGTCGTTTGGTGTGAAGGATAACACCAAATAATTTTAGAATTAAATTATAGTGGCACTTAAATTGGTGTTTGATTAGCAAGTCTGGGATAACTTATCCCGAAATTAATAAATAGTATCAGGATAAGTTGTCCCTCCTCTTGGTGGTATACTAATCTCGGGATAACTTATCCCTTTAAAATATTTTTTATACCTCACTTTTCACATTCATATATATTTACATTATTTTTAATACCATATATAACAATATTCACTCCTTATTTTTATGATAATTCTTCATATTTTTTCTATTAAAAAATTATACTATATAATATAATTTTTATTTATAAATTTATTTAACTAATTCTTATGTTTATTTATGTTTTGATTTCTCATAAATCCTTTTTTCCTTTAACAAACTTAAAGTGAAAATTCTATTTTAAAATTAAATAAGAAGAAAGTTTTTTTAAAAAATACATACGGACATCATGGAAATGCACACATAAAAATATTTAAGTAAAGAGGATGAAAATTTTATTTTAAGAATGAATATTGAATAACTAAAGTTTGCAAAGAAAATATAAAAAACTAAATAAAGTGAAGGGTATTTTTTGTAAACAAACAACATATCCTTAAAATTTATGCAATGCATATTATTTTGAATACAACAAACCAAACACTCAATAAGAAATAATTTCAGCATAATTTATCTCATCATAATTAATCTCAATATTACTTATTCCATCATAATTTGTATTCAAACCAAACGACCCCTTAATGTTTACACTAGAGTTAAGCTATTTAATAGAACATTAGTTACACAAAAACTTAGCATCATCTTGCGTACATCATTTCATAAACAAAAGAGCATGGACATAAAGGTATCAAAAATTGGCACTACACAAACTTTGAAGTTGTTAGTCGAGCAAAGTCAATCACACTAGATCACCAAAGGATGTGGGGCATTGTATGAGATTGCTCCTTCATTAATCAGAGATTCAGGATTCGAACTTTGGATACAGAAAAACTCTTGGTAAGGAACGCCTCCCCCGAATAAGGTCCTATGCAGCACAAATCCGAATTAGTCGAGCTTCAATATAGGTACCGAACACTAAATGAGAAATTTCGTTTTCTAAAAAAAAAACTATCACACTAGTGTTATCACTTATACACACAAGTTTACCATACTTAAAAATTTATCATTAAACACTACCCACATTATTGTTTGGTACAAAAGTTCACCCAAACGTAAAACTAATTTTTTTGACATCATCGTCACAAATAACAATTGTAACTTTGATACATTGTTCTTTGGAGTACAAGTCGAATATGAGGATTTAATGACGGAATAAATTTGACCACAAATTCTAGAGTGATCACAAGGTTTAATCTTGTCAATCAAGATATCCATTTCTTTTGTCTTGACTTTCATTAAAGTTTTTTTTTTAACTTGTGTCAAAACCCTCAAGAAATGTCTTATTAACGTCATCCACAAACCTTTTCTTTTTTTACTTTTTTTTCATCGACATTAGAAGAGGACTTTTTAGTATACTCGCCTTGGTTAAGATTTTATTAGGATCCAGCATGTTCATTTTCAAATTCTCCAGGATATTCATGTTCAGATACTTTAACATGTTCATTTTCAGCTTCATCAAAATTAGCTCTGACTTAAATATTTTCATCTTCTCCTATAGTTATATTAGGTCTATAATCAAAATAGTGAAAATAAAATAGGAAAATATATAATGACATCAAAAAATTTACGTGGAAACCCTTTTAAATAAAGAAAAAATCACTGGCCAAGAGGAGCAATTGATATCACTATAATAAGGAATTTTACACTGGTAGTCACGAATACAACACTCAAAGTGACCACAACACACTCAAAAGTAATAACACTCTTTTGGTTTTCCACCTAACTAAAATATCACTCACACTCTATTTTTCTTCACAAACTATTTTATTACCTTATAATCTATGGAAATCTCACAGCTCTCTAAATGTTTTTTCTCTCTATGAATTGATATGTTTATAATGAAGAAGAGGTTCTCCATTTATAGAGAAATTTTCAGCAATTTCAACCAATCAGAAGGATTAAGTAGTTGCAATTTGCAGTTGCAAATTGCAACTGTTCAATATTTACTTGCAGCTATTTTCCATTGAATATTTGTTGCAGCTATTGTTGACAAAAGAAAAGAAAACATGGGATGGCCCCACAAATCTCCCCCTCCAATCTCATGCACTAGAAGGAGGTATCTTCATCTTCTCAGAGATAGCTTATGCCAACAAATTCTTTGCACAATTCGAACTTGTCCCTTGTTACCACTTTGGTCAGCATATCTGCAGAATTCTCATTTGTAGAGATCTTTTCAACCTGCATAGATTCGTCTTCTATCTTTTCTCAAATCCAGTGATATCTCTCATCTATGTGTTTCGTTCTTGCATGGTACATGGAGTTCTTGTTCAACTTCATATGACCAGCAAGACGTGTGCTAACAGGCTTAACATTATTCATGTTGAAACGCTTCAGTACACGTTCAATGTACTTTTCTTGTGAAAGATAAATCTTCTTTTCATCCCTAAGGTGAGTAATCATGCCCAAAATTTACTTGGCATGACCCAAGTCTTTCATAGTTAAAGACTTACACAACTCTTTTTTCAATTCGTCAATCTTAGAAGTATTCCTGCCAACAATCAACATATCATCCACATATAGCAAGAGGATGATAAAATCATCGTTAGAAATTTTTTGTACAAATAAACAATGATCTGAGAAGTCTTCTTGTAGCCTTGCTCCCTATAACAGATTAAAACTTCTTGTACCACTGTTTAGGAGCTTGCTTTAGCCCGTAGAGACTCTTCTTGAGTTTGCACACAAAATTTTCTTTACTATTTACTTTGAAGTCCTCAGGTTGTTCCATATAAATCTCCTTTTCTAGGTCACGTGAAGAAAAGTCGTCTTCACATCTATCTGCTTAATCTTTAAATTAAGACTAGCATCTAAACAATAACTGTACGAATAAAGGACATTTTCACGATAGGAGAAAATATTTTATCCCTTAACAACCAATCTAGCTTTGTATCTAGGCTTTAAGTTGTGTTCTTCAACTTTAACTTTGAACACCCACTTCTTCTTCAAATCTCTCATGCCCTTAGGCAATATCACCAACTCATAAATGTGGTTCTCATGCAAAGATTTCATCTCATCTTGCATGGTTTCAATCCTTTTATCCTTATGCTCATCTTTCATGACCTTCTCATAACACTCAAGTTCACCCTCATCAGTGAGTAGCACATACTCATTATGTGAATAACAAGAGGAGGGAATACGTTGTCTTGTGGACCTTCTAAGAGAAATATTTAATTCGTCCATAATTTCATGAGTATGAGCATTATCAATAACAACATCATTGTTATCATCAGCATCAATATGTTGGTCTGGGACTTGATACTGAGCATCACCATGATCATCAATCCTACCAACATCATGCACACTTGTATGAGGAACTTGATCAATATGGATTACTCCATCAGAACTTGAAGATTCCAGCTTCTGAGCTTCGTCAATATCTTCAATGGTTTGATTCTCTATGAAGACGATATCACGGCTTCTCACAAGCTTCTTCTCAAATGGATCATATAACGTGTAACTAAATTCACCAAGGTCATATCCAACAAAAATACACTGCCTTGTCTTGGCATCTAACTTTGACTTCTTATTTTTCGGCACATGTACAAAAGCTTTGCAACCAAATACGCTCAAATGGTCATAAGAAACATCTTTGTCATACCAAACTCTATTTGGAATATCACTTTGCAAAGCAACAGTAGAAGATAAGTTCGACAAATTTGCTTTAGAAAGTAAATATCTAACTATTTTCATCAAGGTCCTGATCATCCTCTCAGCTAACCCATTAAGTTGAGGAGTCTTAGGAGGGGTCTTCTGGTGTTTAATACCTTAATATTTGCAATATTCATCAAATGGTCCACAATATTCATCACCATTATCTACGATTATATTTCAGTTTTCTTCCAGTTTCTCTTTCAACTGAAGTCTGAAACTACTTAAAGACACCTAACACTTGACCTTTAGTCTTCAAGACATAGACCCAAAGCTTTCTTGAGCAGTCATCAATGAAACTAACAAAGTAGAGTGCACCACCCAGAGTCCTTGTCTTCATTGGACCGCATAAATCAGAGTGCACTAATTCAAGCAACTTTGTCTTTCTTGAAAGAGGGTTAGACTTAAAGGAAACTCTATTTTGTTTTCCAGCCAAGTAGTGATCGCATTTTTCTAATTTAGCACTTTGGAAATCTGACAACAATTTCTTTTTGACCAAAATATTAAGTCACTTCTCATTGATGTGGCTAAGCCTCTTGTTCCATAACGTTGAAGTGTTATCGCTCTCAACTGCATTCACCATATTGGCACAAGTAAAAATCGTAGTCCAGTATAGACCACGATGTTTGTTATCATGAGCCACAACCAAGGAACCCTTAATGAGTTTCTACTTTCCAAAACTATCAGTACTAACATATCTTTCATCATCTAAAACACTAATAGAAATTAGGTGCAGATGAACATCGGGTGTATGTTTTACGTTGTTCAAAACTAGTTTAGTTCCAACACTAATTTTCAAACAAATTGTACCAACACCAACCACTTTAGATACAGTCTCATTACCCATACTCAAGGTTCCAAAGTCATCATGAGTATATGACGAGAAAAAATCCTTCCTTGATGTCCTATGAGATGTGACTCAGTGTCCACAATCCAGCTTGACTCATCACAAGAAATATTTATCATGTTTGCATCAAGAACGGTAACAGGATCTTCGGTGGAGACGGTGGATGGGATATTTTCATTGTCATCTTCTTTATTTTCTTCTATGTGTTTGTTCTCCCTCTTCAATTTCCGGCAGAACCTCTTTGTGTGCGCTTTCATGCCACAATGATAGCACTCAACATTCTTAAGCCTGCCTCTGCATTTGCTTCTGCTATGTTCTCTATTCTGAGAACCATGATTTTTATTTCTCCTCCTAGAGCTAGTTACTAGGACATCTGACGAAGAAAAACCTTGAGATTTTCTTCTCATATCTTCCTTCAAGATACTACTCTTGGTGGAATCCATAGAGATCACACCATCCAGAGCAGAATTTGACAATGAAGTTTTAAATATTTTTCAAAAATCTGGTAGGGAATCAAGTAAAAGCAAACCTTGAATTTCTTCATCAAATTTAATGTCTATAGCAGATAACTGGTTCATGATTCCCTGAAAATTATTCAGATAATATGTCATCGGAGAACCATCATGATATTTTAAACTTAATATTTCTTTTATTAAGAACATTTTGTTGTTTCCAGTCTTCCGAGCATACAAACTTTCAAGATGCTCCATAGGGTAGGAGCATGTGTCTCACCAGAAATATGGTTTGACACATTATTGTCAACCCATTACCTAATAAATCCACACACCTGTCTGTACAACAGATTCCACTCTTCATCTGTTTTATTATCAGGTTTTACAGTGGTAAAGACTGGTTGATAAAAATTCTTAACATAAAACAAAACTTTCATTTTCCCCCAAAAATTATAACTACTGCAAATCAAAATAAATCTTTTCTAATGTGGAAGTTCAGACTGTGCTGCAATCACAGAGCATACTCAGATAAAACTTTGTTCTACTATCAGTTTGTTAGGAAAAATGCAGACTAACACAAAAATATATATGGTCAAAATAATAAAAATAAAATGAGAAGATATATAATGACACCAAAAATTCTATGTGAAAACTCTTTTAAATAAGGAAAAAATCATGGGCCAAGAGGCGCAACTGATATCACTATAGTAAGGAATTTTACACTAGGTAGTCATGGATACAATACTCAAAGTGACCACAATACACTCAAAAGGAATAACACTCTTTTGGTTTTTCACCTTACTAAAATATCGCTCACACTCTATTTTTCTTCACAGACTATTTTATTACCTATAATCTATGAAAATCTCACACGACTCTAAATATTTTTCTCTCTGTGAATTGGTATGTTTATGATGAAGAAGAGGTTCTCTATTTATGGAGAAATTTCCAACAAACTGAACCAATTAGTTGCAATTTGCAACTTCAAATTGCATCGTTCAATATTTGCTTTTGACAATTTACTGCAGCTATTGTTGAAAAAAAATGTAAATATGGAATGGAACCCACATCACCAATATCTAATGGCCGTTTTGTGAACTTTTCCATTGTTCTATCCTTGTCAAATATTTCTTTCAATCCTTAAACATCGGTCATATTTTAGTTGTCATTTGTTTTGCACTTGGATCAATCTAGAAAAAATATTAAAAAGATACGATTATGTATCAGTTAAAAATTATGAAGGTAACTCAAAAAAATACCTATATAAAGTAACAACATTCTAATAACTTAAGCCAAAAATATTAGTTATCTTATAAACTCATCTCAATATTTTGATTCATGCAATTATAGTTTTATCACTATATTGAAATTTCAAACTACTTTGACTCTTTAGTAAATTTATGCCTGCATAATAATTTTTTTTCTGCTTTAAATTTAGAATTAGCATGTGATTCACCTTTTAATCGACTATTAGGATGACGTTCATGTAAATAGTATTATAACTCCGTCTTGGCCTAAATTTTTTATTATCGTCTCTCCAATCATTAATATATAACTCTTTTAAATTATCTATAAGATAACTTTTTTTATGTTGAAGTCCATATCCTTTGGATTGAAAATGTTGATCTTTTGATGTTTTATTTGAAGATGTTTGACTATTCATTTTGTATGTATAACCTTATGAAATAATCATCATCAGTATTAGTTATCGTCATAAGAAGTATGAGCATCTCCAACATTTTAAAAAAATATTCATACATTTTCATAAAAATCATTAAACATGAAGTAGCAAAACATCACAAAAGAATAACTAAGCAAACATAAATTATCTTCAAAAATATTATAGTAAGCAACTATTTCTTATAATCACAAAACACTAAAAGTTGGTACACTTTGTTGGGGGAAGGAAGCACTGCAACTAAAGTTTGATATGAAAATAAATAATAAAAATAAATTGGACATGAGAATTTTACGTGGAAACCCCTCAAACAGATAGAGGAGAAAAACCACGGGGTAGAAGGATTTTACTATTCAAATATGGGAGTACATTGCTCTCAAATACAAGGAAAAAACAATAATTAACACTCTTCTCTTGTAAAAGAAACAACTCACTAAAAAGGACACTCAAGACTACAATATTTATGTTGGTGTATAACTCTCTTTGTATTCTTTCTCTCTTTTTGGAATGATCTAAATAAGGGCAAGATGCCCTCTATTTATTGGAGAGAAAAAATGCGTATACGCATTTTCAAAACGTGTAAAGACAGAAGGTTGCTGACATAAAAAAAAGGTGGTCAAAAAAGGGTGCTATGCCTACCTACCTTTTGTCCATTTTTGACTTTCTTTTCATTTCCTTTTTGATTTTTCTTTTTCTGCACTTTCTCCCCTTTTTGACTTTCTTTTTCTGCATTCTCCAACTTGAAAATTTAATTGAGAATCAATTAAGTCTTCACACCATCCTTTCTACCTAACTACTGCAATGTTACATTTCTGCTAGGCCAATAGAAGATCGACACCATATAAACTTGTTACTGTTGATCGACTTCGTAAACATATTTGCCAGGTTGTCATTGGTGTGAATTTTCTTAATATCCACACTGCCTTCTTCCACCTTCTCACGAACAAAGTGATACTGAACTCGTATGTGCTTTGTCCTTGAATGAAATGCCGGATTCTTTGCAAGATGCAAAGCACTCTAACTATCACAAAATAGAGCAACCTTCTCTTGTTTGTGCCCGAGCTCCTCCAATAACATCTGCATCCATATTGCCTCTTTGCTAGCTTGTGTAGCTGCTACATATTCTACTTCCGTCGTAGATGTAGCCACGATAGATTGCAGTTTTGAAACTCAGCTTACAGCTCCTCCAGCAAGAGTAAACACATAACCTGTGGTGGACTTGCTTTTATCAAGATCACATGCATAATCTGAATCAATATAACCTTTAATAGAAAAGTCTGATCCTCCATAACACATTGCAACATCTGAGGTACCCTTGATGTATCTCAGGATCCTCTTAACGGTATTCTAATGCTCTCTACCAGGACTAGCCATGTATCAACTAACCACTCCCACTGCTTATGCAATGTCAGGTCTTGTATATATCATGGCGAACATTAAACTTTTCACTACTGATGCATATGGTACTCTAGACATCTTTATCCTCTCTGCTTCATTGTAGGACTCATATTTGAGGATAACTTGAAATTAATAGGAAGTGGGGTAGAAATTGACTTACAATCTTGCATCTTGAAGCGTCTCAAGATTTTCTTCAAGTAGTTCTTTTGAGAAAGTCGAATCTTCCTATTATTTCTGTCTCGGTGAATTTGCATCCCTAGAATCTTGTTTGCTGGTCTCAAGTCCTTCATTTCAAACTTCCTAGCCAACTGTGCCTTTAAATTTGTAAGACAATATTTGTTGGGGCCTGCTACCAATATGTCATCAACATACAATAGCAAAATAACAAAATCATCATCATCAAATCTCTTGTAATAAACACAAGAATCTGAACTATGTCTGTTGTATCCAAGACCTATAATAAAGGAATCAAATCTCTTATACCAACACCTCAGCGCCTGTTTGAGACCATATAGAGATTTGTTCAATCTGCAAACCAAGTTTTCTTTTCCCTGTTCTTCAAAACCTTCTGGTTAGAGCATGTAAATTTCTTCTTCAATTTCTCCATGAAGAAATGCACTTTTGACATTTAACTGCTCCAAGTACAAGTCAAATGTGGCACACATCGCCAGGACTACTCGAATTGTTGTAAGTCGAACCACTAGAGAAAATATCTCATTTTTTCATTCATGGTTCAATATTCTGGTGTCCTAGGCGTAGGTCTTCCTCACCTGTTCTAGTGACATAGTCTATACCTTATTTCTGAGCGAATCCTTTCACCATCAATCTTGCATGATATTTCTTCACTTGATTATTACCATTGCGTTTGATCTTGTAGACCCATTTGTTTCCAATGGCCTTCCTTCCTTGTGGTAATTGAACAAGATCCCATGTTTTATTTTTATGAAGAGCTTCAATTTTTTCTTGCATTGCTGCCACCCACAGAGATGATTCTTGGCCTTTCATAGCCTCATAAAAAGTTGAAGGTTCTCCATCTTCTGTTAGTAGACAGTATGCAATATTACTCTCTATAGAATAATCTGAGTGCCAAGCTGATTCTCTTCTCTCCTTAGTTGACCATCGACTTCTGGAGTTTCGATCTCAGCTTGCTCTTGTTCTTCGTGCTTTGGTGCTGCTTCAGAAGAAAATAGAACTTTTTCTATTTCTTCAACTTCAACTGTAGTAGTCTCTGATTTTTCTTTTGAAGTGCTACTTTCTTTTGCTTGTATCTTGTTTTTAACAAATACAACATTCCTACTGATTATCACCTTACGGGCTGTGGGATCCCACAAGCGATACCCCTTGACTCCATCAGCATACCCTAAGAAAATACATTCCCTGGATTTTGGATCCAACTTTAATTTTTCTTTGATGTTGTACATAACATAAGCAGGACTTCCGAATATATGTAAGTGAGAATAATCAGTTGGTTTTCCTATCCGCATCTCCATTGGTGTTTTCAAATTAATTGCGGTTGATGGTGACCGACTAATCACATAACAGGCGGTTTTGACTATTTCTATCCAGAATTGTTTTTCCAACCCTGCAGTTGCCAACATAGCTCTTGTTCGTTCCAACAAGATTTTGTTCATCCGCTCTGCTACTCTATTTTGTTGTGGAGTATATGCTATCGTGAACTGCCATTTAATACCTTCTTGTTTACAGAGTTATCAAATTCATCACCAGTGTATTCTCCTCCATTATCTGTCCTTAAACACTTGATCTTTTTCTCAGATTCAAGTTCTACCCGCATTTTGAACTATTTGAAAACTGGAAAAACATTTGTCTTTCTCTTAATTGGATACACCCAACTTCTCCTGGAGTAATTATTGATAAATGATACGAAATATTTTGATCCTCCTAGGAACTCCACCGGTGCTTGCCAGACGTCAGAGTGGACTAGATCTAATATTTTTTTGCTTTTAGCAAAGGAACTGCTAAACTTCAGTCTATTTTGCTTACTGGTAACACAATGCTCACAAAAAGGTATTGAAACCTTTTTGAACCCTGGAAGAAGCTTCTGCTCAGCAAGAATCTTCAAACCTCGTTTTGACATATGGTCAAGTTTACGATGTCATATCATCGTTGATTCTTCAAATGAACTTGCTGACGCGGTTGATGCTTCTCCTTCTTGGTGTGTTTCACCTTTAAGCACGTATAGATTTACAACAAGATTTTCCGCTTTCATCACTATAAGTGCTCCTTTGGATATTTTCATGACTCCACCATGAGTCTTATATGAACATCCATTATCATCTAATTGTCTTAAAGACAATAGATTCTTCCTCAAGTCTTTTATATGTCGTACCTCCTAAATGGTGCGTATCGTGCCATCACACATTTTTATTTTGATGGACTCAATATCAATAACATCCAAATTATGATCGTCTCCCATGAACACATACCCTCCTGAGATAGGATTATATTGATGGAACTATTCTCTCTTGGAAGTCATGTGCCATGTTGCTCCTGTGTCCATGATCTAGACATCAGTAAAACGTTTTCTACCTTCATTATTTGATATTGCTTCACTACATAAAATGTCGCCATCATCCGAGGTATATGCAACATTCCCTTGAGCATTTGATGGCTCAAGGTGTTTACTCTTCTTTTTAAACCGACAATCTTTTTTGAAGTGTCCTTTCTTGCCATAGTTGCAGTACTAGATATTTTTTTTACTTCTTGATTAAGATCTACCATGATTGTGACTCCCATTGGGGTCAAGTTCCGTTGGTCTTCCTCTCACCATCATCAAAGCTTCAGCTTGCTGCGAATTTGCTTATCTGTTTTTCATATTTTTGCACTGATTTTCTTCTTTCAAGATAGCGGCTGTAATTTCATCAAAAACTAGACTGTCTGTATTGTTCGTCAGGTTGATGATGAGTTGATCATATGAGTCAGGCAGATTTTGAAGTAGAAGCTCTGCACGTTCAGTCCCCTCTATTTTACAACCCATTATTGTAAGTTGCAAAAACAGGGTATTCAAAATATTGATGTGTTCAATAACTGACATGGACTCTGCCATTCGAAGAGTATACAATCCTCTTTTTAAGAAGATTTTATTATGTAAAGACTTGGACTCATACAATCTCGTAAGAGTATTCCATATTTCATTCGCCGTCCGTTTTTCAGCCACACTAGACAACACTTGATCAGCTAGTGCTAAGTGTAGATTAGCAACTGCTTTGTTGTCTATGTCGTTCCACTTACTGTCATCAACAAAGTCTGTGGGCCTACCTTCAATTGCAGCTAAGTAATTGTCTTTTCTCAGTATCGCTTTTATTTTTATTTTCTATAATGAGAAATTAGTCCCATTGAATTTTTCAATGTCAAACTTTATTGTACTCGATATTGTTATTTACTTCACACCCTTCTAGATCATTTCTGAATATTTTTGCGAACAATCGTGACAAACTGTACCGTAATTGAAATTTACTATTCACATGAATAGTACTTTTTATCGAATTTTACTATTCATGAAAATTTACTATTCACTAATAATAACTTCGCATAAAACAGATAGAATATCCAAGGGCTCTGATACCACTGTTGGGGGGAGGAAGCACTACAACTAAAGTTTGATATGAAAATAAATAATAAAAATAAATTGGACATGAGAATTTTACGTGGAAACCCCTCAAACAGATAGAGGAGAAAAACCATGGGGTAGAAGGATTTTACTATTCAAATATGGGAGTACATTGCTCTCAAATACAAGGAAAAAAAATAATTAACACTCTTCTCTTGTAAAAGAAACAACTCACTAAAGAGGACACTCAAGACTACAATATTTATGTTGGTGTATAACTCTCTTTGTATTCTTTCTCTCTTTTTAGAATGATCTAAATAAGGGCAAGATGCCCTCTATTTATTGGAGAGAAAAAACGCGTATACGCATTTTCAAAACGTGTAAAGACAGAAGGTTGCTGACATAAAAAAAAAGGTGGTCAAAAAAGGGTGCTATGCCTACCTACCTTTTGTCCATTTTTGACTTTCTTTTCATTTCCTTTTTGATTTTTCTTTTTATGCACTTCCTCCCTTTTTTGACTTTCTTTTTGTGCACACTTTACAATCATACAAAAAAAACTAAGGAGAAAAACACTCAAACACCACAAAACATATTACAAATAGGAAGCAGTTGAAAAGATCATCTCTTTAAGCTTGCATTCTACATTAAAGCCAACTCATTTCTCCATGTGGTCCACTCCTCAGATAATTCAACAACAATAATAATGATATCAATATAATATTTACAAAGTGAAATTTGAAGAGAGTAAAGTGTGCAAACCTTGCCACTATCTTGGAGGTAGAGGAGTTGTTTTAGATAGACCATTAACTCAAGAAAAATACAGTCCAAAGAAATATATAAAAAATACAACAACAACAATAATAAACCTAGTATAATCCCACCATGTGGGGTCTGGGGAGGGTAGAGTGTACGCAGACCTAACCCCCACCTTGAAAGGTAGGGCGACTATTTCCGAAAGACCCTCGACTCAAAATATATATATAAAAATAAAAATAAAAAAAAGTCATGAAAAATACTATAAACATCCCAACAAATCATCCTAAATAATAGTAATAGCAAGATAAAACAACAATCAAAGTGTAAAAAAATACATATAATAACCAAACTCAAAGGACAAGAAACTACAATAGTAATACTACAACTAATAGTACAGTTAATAATATAGAAGAATAAGCGAGACAATGCTCAATTATCTAATTAATTGCTTTCGATCCTAATATGTATCTTCATAACCTCTTATCTAAAGTCATATCCTCAGCAAGTTGAAGTTGTGTCATTCTTATCTAATCACATCTTCATAATACTTCTTCTTCATCATCTTACCTATACCTTTGTTGAAATCATCCATAGTCAAACTTTTACACCTCAACATTGGAACATCCGTGTATATCCTTTACACATGTCCAAATCATCTCAACCTCGTATTTCGTATCTTGTCTTCTATCGAGGTCATTCTTACTTATCTCAGATATCTTTATTCCTAATTTTATCTCTACTATTATGATCACGCATCCATCTCATCATCCTCATTTCCGCACCTTTCATCTTCTAAATGTAGGAGTTCTTGACTTGTCAATACTCCGATCCATATATCATAGTCAATCTAACCATCGCTCTGTAAACTTGCCTTTAAATATTAACAACACATTCTTATCACATAGGACTCTGAATGCGAACCTCCATTTTAGCCACCTTGTATTTATATGATGTGTGGCATCATCATCTATCTTCCTATTTTCTTGGACAATAAACCTAAGATACTTAAAACCTCCTCTCGTCTGAATGACCTGTGTATCATGTCCCAATTCCACGTCAACCTCAGGTGTTAATTCAACCTGCACTCCAAGTAGTTTATCATGATTCTATTCAACCTGAACCCTTTTAGACTCCAAGGTTTGCCTCTCCAAACATCTAGCTTAGCAACTCTGCCTCAAGTCTCGTCAATCATAAATATGTAATCCGCAAATAACACACACCATGATATCTCTTTTTGAATATGAATCAATTTATCCATCACCAAAATAAATAAAAGATGGCTAAAAGTTGACCCCTAATGCAACCCCACCAAACTGAAAAGTGCTCTAAAAAATTGTTGGACTTTTTTATAATATAAAAAATCCACCCTAATTATTTAGAACAATTATAGATTTATATTGAACCTTCGATTTTATTTCAGAAAATCTAAAAATTGATTTGGTACAATTCGATTCGATCGATTCTATCATGTTTATTTAAAATTATTAACACCTCTAGTACATATACATGTCTTTGATCACCATAAGCCACTAATATATCTTTAGCTTCCATCTCCATAGAACCTTCCTAGAGACTTTATCGTAAGTCTTTTCTAGATCATAAATATCATATGTAGGTCCTTCTTTCTCTCCTTGTACTGCTTTATCGATCTCCTCTCGTGTTGATATTCCACTTTGTTCTTTCATGTCCATGTCTCTCTATGAATTAAATTGTGCATCAAACAACAAACACTAGTGATCTTGTTATGAACCTTAATTGAGTATCACGAAAAGCTTCTAAGAATTCTCAACCCCTTTTTAAGCATCTTCTTATCGGGAATGGGCTATTATATTTTAGGCTAGAATTTGCAATTTAAATTTTGGACTATATTATATATTTTTATTTCTCTATGAATTAAATTGTGCATCAAACAACTAACAGTAACAGTAATGATCTTGCTATGAACCTTAACTAAGTATCACGAAAAGCTTCTAAGAATTCCCCAACCCCAATTTAAGAATCTTCTTATCGGGAACGAGCTATTATGTTTTAAGCTAAAAATTGTAATGTAAATTTTGGGCTTTATTTTTTCAATTTAAGTTAATTAATTATATTTTTTTGATATTGTCCTTTTTTTTAAAAAATAATAATAAAAATAAAATTGCTATCCGTGCATTTTCCCCCAAATTACACTCGCACTCTGTTAATTGCAAATCCACCATAAATTGTAGCAAACCTACTCGTCCATCTTTTTGACCCAGGGCCACCCTCCTCCACCGCAAACCACTGCCGGAAAATCAAGAATGCCACCCAAATCCGAAACCCAATCGGCATCAACCACCACCAGAACCCAACTTTCCGATCCGTCTGATGACTACTCCATCGACCCAATTTTCCACATCCTCCGTATTCTCCCATTCTCCTTCCTCCGCCCTCCGAAGCTCCGCCTGAGAATCCCAACGGTGACTCTTCCCTCCGCCATGACAGTTTTCAGCCTTATCCTTCTTACCTACTTCATGGTTGTCTCTGGCATCGTCTATGACGTCATTGTTGAACCGCCGGGAATTGGATCAACCCAAGACCGATTCACAGGAGCTGTTAAACCTGTGGTTTTTCTTCCGGGTCGAGTTAATGGTCAGTATATTATTGAAGGGCTCTCTTCTGGATTCATGTTTGTACTAGGTGGTATTGGGATTGTGCTTTTGGATTTGGCACTTGATAAAAACCGAGAAAAGAGTGTCAAGGTTTCTTTTGCATCAGCTGGGATTGTGTTTGTTGTCATTGCTTATGTTATGAGTATGTTGTTTATCCGTATCAAGATCCCAGCTTATCTTCGCTGACAGTTTTAGCCTTTATATTTGTTTTAATAAGCACTGTGTTATTTTTAGTATTTCTCTGAATGGATATAGTTTGTCACTTCACTCTTTAAATTTTGAAGAGCTTGACATATGACACTGTTTGTAGTAGAGGAGTAAGTGAAGTTGATTTGGGTATTTGTGGCTTTTGGTAGATGTTGGTTATTGAAATGTATGCAAACTTGGATCTCATGAATGCATAGTAGAAAACTGTTTTCGTTGCTTATGTTATGAGTAAGTTGTTTATCTGCATAAGATCCTAGCTTATCTTTGTTGAAGAAAAGAATCAGTTTGTGGCTTTGAGGATTTTTCTGAATGGTTTTAGTTTATCACTCTTTTAGCGAGACTGATACATGATAATATTGCTAGAGTAGAAGTAACAGAAGTTGATTCGGGTATTTGTGGCTTTTGGTCGATTTTGATTATTGAAATGTATGCAATCTTGGATCTCATGAATTCATAGTAGAACTGTTTTCATTGCTTATGTTATGAGTAAGTTGTTTATCTGCATAAGCTCCCAGCTTATCTTTGCTGAAGAAAAGAAATCAGTTTGTGGCTTTAAGAAATTTTCCGAATGGTTTTAGTTCATCACTCTTTTAGTGAGACTGATTCGTGATAATCTTGCTAAAGTAGAAGTAACAGAAGTTGATTTGGGTATTTCTGGCTTTTGATAGATTTGGAGCATATGAACTGTGTGCAATTTGGTTCTTTGAATGCATGGTAGAAAACTGTTGCTAGAGGAAGCTGCATTTAAGCTATGTTTTAGTTGCAAATTTCCTAGTATCATATGGATAGATAAAATTGTTAGGTTTTATGGATGAATAGCTGTGGCATTTGTGTTCATGTTCAACCATGACACATTATAAGAAAAATTATTCATTTGATGAAAAATTAATCGCTTAGCCAGTTATTAATCTCAATTAGTTGGGTGAACTATATGAATGTCTGTCATGGTTCAGATGCATTGGGTCTTCTACCAAAACTTTACTAGAGTGATAGTCTG
This sequence comes from Solanum dulcamara, assembly GCF_947179165.1. Taxonomy (NCBI): domain Eukaryota; kingdom Viridiplantae; phylum Streptophyta; class Magnoliopsida; order Solanales; family Solanaceae; genus Solanum; species Solanum dulcamara. Next base: position 10,456,677 of record NC_077238.1, read on the forward strand.
ATAGATATATGGAACTACTACTAGCTGGTTGCTGGTTTTCCCTTCAAAAGGCTAATCTTCTCGAATGCAGAAGCATTATTTAGGCTGCTGACAAAAATGCAGAATGCATTTGTAAGAGATTGTTTTTTCCTTAAAGCAATTGGGGCGGTGAATATTTGAGGTATGCATCATGTTAATCGTTGGTTTTAGCTCGTGTAAACGAGTTTCTCAACCCTCATTCTATCAGTCCTAGACTTGCAGACGTTCTTCATTCCACTAAGGCCCCTGCATCATGTGGATCTTTTTCTTCTTAGTGCTTGCTATTTCACTCAAACCTGTTCTGATGATAGCATAATACCTTCCATGAATTCCTATCTGTTGAATGGTCAATGTCTACATATATTGAGTTTTTACGTGCAATGTCTCATAGAAAGAAGAAACTGGGACAGAATTGGATCATCTTTAAATGATTCCAAAAGAATTGTGAAATGCCTTTCACATTCATCAAACATTGTAAAACCTACTTCTCAAGCCAAAGAAAACCCAACATTATGCGTGAACGCACAATTTGTTTCCATTACTTCATTCAGATACTAACATTTACATACAAGAAATCAACAAACCTGACCTTAATATTGAAGTGAATAGTAAATCTACAAAAATGAATGACTGCAAAAACGATAACCCCAGCTACTGTTGCTACAGAAATGTGAATGCTGGCCATTGTTAGCTTGGGTTTTTTCAGAGTCAAGATGGTTTCTTTTGTGCATATTTGGATAAAACTCCAGTGAGTACAGCTTTCTCCTTAGTTTTCAACCTGCATGACATTTGCAGCAGTTGGTAAGCGAAACCAAAGCAATGAGTTTAAATATGAGTGCAGAAGTATGTTATATCATGAGCTTATAGCTTACTTGCGTGCAGATCCTGGAATATTCAATTTTGAGACCTTCTCTTTCTTTTGCTTAGGCTTTTTCTTCTTCTCCTTTGCTTCAACTTTCTTTTTTTCTGAGAATTCATCTTCTCCAACATCCTGCTCATCACCCGATGTAGACTCTGCAGATAAAGTTTCTGAATTTTCTACATAATCATTCGTGTATGCTGATAAATCCTCCACCTCTGCAACATTGTGGTCAGTGGAGATGTTTTCCTCTGAATCCGAGAGGATATTTGTGTCAAAATCATCATCCTGGTCTCCGTGCAGATCAGGTATTTCTTGTTCAGGAGTATACTTAATTTCATCAATTGACTGTTTAGTTGTGGACTTCAGTGATCCGGGATATATCATCTCACACTTTATTTGCTTCTGGACCTTACCAAAACTTATACTTCGTCCAGAAAACATTTGCACAAATCTACAATTACAAACATTCTATAGTTTCATAAAGAATGCAAAGGTAAAGATTAAATAGGCACCTGGTCTAATTTTTCAAACAAACTGCTATTATAAGGTAGATAACCTAATACACATACAAAGTCGCACAAGATTTTACTAACCTGTGATTTTAATTATATCTCTAAACTATGGCAAGAAACAAAAATCAACAGAAAGTCTAAAAAGCATTAGTGTACGTGTTGTTGTGATACTAATTAATTGGTCATGTTACGAGCTTCACCCTATTATTTCTTCCGTATAGCCATAAACAACACAAAGCAGAGCAAGACCAAGAGACAATCGAGGTATAAATTCCAATTCTAAAGCATTACCTTTGTGCTTCATTCTTAGACTTGAAGTCAATATAGGCCAGGCCTTTGCAAATAGGATTCCTGGTCTTCTTGTTCCCAGTCACGACTGGGACTATGTTAGTTATTCCTGGAACTCCTTTGAAAGCCACTCGTAGATCTTTATCAATGTTCATTTTCTTCGGAATATTGACCAAGCGCACACGGAGTTCATCCTGAACAACTTTAGAAATTATAGGGCTTAAGTGAAATACTGCGATGCTAGAAACATGGTAAAAAGCACAATTTAAAAAGAGTAGAAGATGCAGAAGTCATTGAAGCTCCATGAGGTCTCTCCAAACTCTTTTGTTCTACACGAAGCATCTACGGATAATACTGCTGATCACTGAACTAGTTAAAGCTATTTGATTCCATAACATTCATAACTTTAGTTCCAAACTCTAGCTCATACGTCTGACTTGGGTTGAGATAGACCAAATTCACCCCTGATAGAGTTTTAATGCTTTTTAAATGTTGGTTAGAGTTAAGAATGAGCAATTACAGAGAAATAAGAGGAAATTAAAAAGGGGAAAACTTAAAAGTTATGTTAGATATTCCTTTATCTGCTTACTATTGTTTGATAAGTAATAAAAGAATTAGTAAATTTTTATACTAAGCCAGTGCAACAGGCATGATTACAGGTTGTGCAATCCATCTATGCTAGCATTACATCTACACCATGTACAATAACCAGATTGCACCCAAAAGCTAACAAAAAAATTATATCTTTGTTAAGGCTGTGTATGTTTCTCTTTCGCCTTAAAAATTCTGCTATTTCTTTCAAGTTCAGACAGTCCACTAAATGGCCTGAGCCCTGAGATATAATATTCCAAATCTTTAAGGATTTCTTGCCAAACCCCCGCCCTTCCGCTGTTCCAGCCTTGCACAAACTCCAATTCAATAATGGATTTTGGCATGGTCCAATTTTTGACTAAACAAGGTGTATCAGATGCTTATGCAGATGGTTTTGGTGGCGGTAGAGTCAATAATCAGCAGATTTCTCTAAAGTAATCGGAGAAAAGTAGTTATCGTTAATTTAATTTCTCCAATACTCCTATATAAGATGTTTAGTACTATAAAAGAATCTACATTCCTAGTATAATACAAGTTTGGCAGAACAAATTCCAAATTCCAAATTATAGGTACAATAGGAGTTCCGACTATGTTAATAGGTATCACAATGCTCAGCTCATATTAAGTCCTTAAGGTGATAAACAATTCACTCTCAAGGGTAATTTACTATGAACAAATACATAATTTGTTCATTGTTTCCCATCATTTCAGTTGCATTCTTAGATGATTTCATATTTTCCCCCTACCAAGATCATAGGGATCCTATGCCCAGCAGAAGGCTCATAACACATACAACAACAAGAAGTCGTGTCTAGGGAGTCTAGGGAGCCCAGACCTTACCCGTACCTTTGCGGGGCAGACTTATAAAATTTACAAAACCAAATGTTCAAAAGAAGTTACCTTTATCCTGCTGAACTGGTTTGGTATTTGCTTTAACTGGATTGTTCTTGAGCTTATTGATATTAGCAAGCTGAGCTTTTCTACTCTGCTCAATTTCTTCCATCAACTTATCTTCAACTGAAGTATCATACTCTTTATCTACTCCAAACCCACGAGGCTTGTTTTCTAACCATTTCTTCATATTTCTTAATGGAATAATTACCTCATCATCATCATCATCTTCATCTTCATCCCCAAGAAAATCATCCACATCAACATCGTCATCGTCAAAATCCTCAATTTCTTCCATTTCTACCACACCATTGCCACCTCTTTCTTCATCCTTTCGTGCAAAAACGCACACCCCAGTTCGTTTTTGCCACAGAAGATGACGAATGCTTAGATGGGTCACTCTATTTGAGGTAAAAAACAACTGGGTTTGAGGAATCTGGGGAAAAAGAGGAAGAAATTGTGAATTTGGGCTGGCACAACATTGGGGTTGCCTTGGATAACTTCCTAGGCTAAGCATTTTTATAACAGAAACTTCAAAAACTTGAAATGGGATTCGGAGGAAGCTCAAATTTTGCTTGGTTAAACAGGTATTCCGACTTCTTCTTCTTCGATATCTACTTGGGTTTATCAGTTATCAGTACAGGCATCTGGGAATTTAGCTGAGGTTTTCGGGGAAGAATGGAGATGAAGAAGAGAAGAAGATTTTGTGGACTTCAGTGAATATAAGCCCAAATGAAAATGGGTATTTTGGCCTGACACTATTTGGGCTAGATATGTACCGGGAATCTTTATACAAATAGTCGTTCAAATTTATTGTTTACTTTTTTGGATATTTATGCAAAGTAGCCATTCGGCCCTTTCTTCACCAAAATATTAGCCCAATTTTAAAATTATCGAAATTGAATGAATATTTTCCTCCTCATCCTTTCAATTTCGTCATTAATGACTTCTTCCTTCTTCGTCTTCTCCTTCTTGTTCTTCTTCTTCTTTTTTTTTTTAATAAAAAAACATCGACGTACCGCAAATATTAATCGTTTCGAGCGACATTAAATAGTCAGTGTGTACTTCTTGTATAGCCAAGGTATACTTCATATATAATTAAGCTATATTCAGCTTTTTGAATGTATCATAATGTATAATCTTTGTATAGTTCATGTATAGTTAATCTATATTATATAATCAATGTATACTTTTTATGACTTTTGACAAGGTATATATTTTATAGTCAGTGTATAATTTCTATAACTTTTGGCTTCTTTTTTTTTTATGTAAATAAAGAATGACTATATTTGTTATAAATAAATTACTTTATTATATATATATATATAATATATTTAAAATTAGCCCTACTTATTTTCCATTGTATACTTATACATTTATTTGTGATTTTTAGTTTAAATAGTTGGGTAGTTTAAATGAAAAGATAGGCAGTGAATTCTATCGGCTATTTGTGTAAGGATTTCTCCGAGTAAAGTTGATCAAAATAGCCAACTAATTGGGTACCTTTTCATTTAAATGTGAAATGTCATTATAGAACTTGTTTTTTCTATTTCTACTGGTAAAATTATTTTCCTCATTTTCTAAAAATTTTAATTAACGACCATGAAAAAATTAAATTACTCACCCTTTAATGACAAGATGTGAGATGGACTTCTATATTATTGGTCTAATAATGAATATTTGATATGCTCCAACTTTATTTCTTTAGAGTGCCATATATTTGCACAACCTTTTATTTCTTGACATGATTGAACCAAAAACTTCCTCTTTCCTCCATTGAACAACTTACCTTTAATTGATCATTTAATGTCATCGACAAAAATGGTACATAACTGTCATACGAATTTCTCTCTCCTTTTTTTTTTCTTTCAAAAGTTTGATGTTAACATTATGATATTTTTATTTGTTTTGAGGTTTGATGTATGATAATTAAGTGCAATGTTGTAATCTAATGTGTTTCTGAGTTTGGACGGATTATTGATCATCTCATTTATTAGCTTAATCCATTAAAAATTAAGTTGATATATAATTCAAATTAACTCATGAGAAATCTTGTCAAAATAAAAGCTAGTAAAAATTGAATTGGGTTGGGTCTTGACCCGTTACCCGACCCGTTTTGACCCAAGCAAATTTGATTTGGGTTCGATTGAACCTTAACCTTTTTGTTGTTTTGACCCATTATAACTCATCCAAATTTGACCTAACCTGCGCAATTATCACCCCTAGCTCCCACTGTCATGTGTGTCACATATACACCTCCTTTAATTAGAAATTCAACGGTCTGGCTAAGGTTTGCTCCATCTTCGTATGAGTGATGAGTCCAACTCTAATATATAACATATGTTTTACGATTCAAGCTCATAGTACGTATTGTCCGTTTTAATATAATAAACCTCACGATTTTATCCTTTACGTTGGGCTACATCGAGCTCAAAAATGATCGTATATCATGTATTAAACTTGTACTCCATTATGTATTTTGCAATTTCACCTTTTTTTGATGTATGACTTGTCTAGATCGTTATACATCTTCCTTCTTCATAAACTTGTTGGATTCAAAATCAGTCAATTATCTATTTAGCCAACTTTCGTCAATCCTTTACTGTCATATAGAGGCGCCAAATCCATTTAAATGGTTTTACTATAGTATGTCTTATAGCAATATTATTGATTTGAGAGAATAGACTAAAGTTTAGGGTACCAAATTCATAGGCATTGGGCATAGGTCATAATCATTAATGTATGTATCAGTCTATTGAATAGTACTATTAATTACTTAGGGCAACGGTAAGAGATTTATGAATTGTAATACTCCATTCAATGTTTGGTGGGCATCATATTTTTGGTAAAGAAAAGACTAAGCTAGGAGGAACCTATTTCTTTTGACTTCGATATATAGTTAGTTACATCTTTTTCTTTGTTTTCAGACGTTAATCTCCCCCTCTTTTTTGACAAAATATCCCAATGATATGTTAGGGAGACTTTTCCTTCTTGATGGTCTTCTTCAATTGAATAACAATAATAATAACATAGTCAGTCTAATTCCACGATTAAAATCTAAAGAGGTTGGAGAGTACGCATATTTTATCCTTATCTTAGAAGGTAGAAATGTTATTTTCCCTTGATTCAAGAAAAAATAATTTATAGTAGATCGAAAAAGAAATGACGAAGTGGAGAAGCTATGGCAAAACACTATAGAGATCATGACCAAACAGTCTGAAAAAAAGAGCTGTAACTGCAATAAAATACTACAATAATTATAGTATAAAAAACAACAGTCAATAACAGAAATTAAAGGACAAGAAACTACATGCTAAGAGTAATACTATGCTAACTAGTATATATGGAAAAAATTAATTAAACAACGCTCAACTACCTACTAACCTTTAATTGAATATTCCGAAAAAATGGCTTTCGCACCATATTACATACTTCATCCACTTTTACTTATCTACTATATTAAATATAAATGTTCATTTTTATTTGTCCAGTTTAAAAAATCAAAAAATAATTTACCATTTTATATCTATTTTGCTCTTATTATTAAATACTACATTCATTTCTTCTCAGACTGCTAATAATACTAAGGTATAATTACGTCGAACCATAAAACATCTAAATTACGAAAAATTAATAAACATGACAAAACAGACAAAATGTTGATTACTACATAAGAAGAAAGTACAAAAAAATTAAAAAGGTATCATTGGACAGTATTATACGAGAATTAAGACATTAGATTCTAGGTTAAATATATTCTTTTTGGGTCTTCTTATTGTCCTCTTATGCATTTAACAACTACAAGACATTTGATCAAATTAATGTTGTTCTTCCTTTTCATAATTAGCCTTAGTCTCTTCAATCCCTAATTGTATAATTTACTTTGATTTTTTGACCCTCCAAAACAATTATAATTATTTATAACAAGGTCTCATCAGCACATGAGCGGAACTTTGTAGATCGGAGGGGTGTCACGCCTAATGACTATGAATTTTGTACCCTAAACTTTAGGCATAGGCCATAAATGATTGAAAATCTTTATATACATGTATATTTGTATATATATATTTATAAGAAAACTATAAATATTAAACGTGACATCTTAAAAATAATGAGCCTTGTGGTGCCATTGGTTAAAGTTCAAGTTTAACACAATAGGGGATGCAAATTCAAGCAAAAAGAATTGTGAAAGTAGATTAAAACCCTAAACCTCTTGTAATTAAAATTTTAACTAAACCAACAGAACAAGTCTATATTATTTATGCAAATTTGTTAATAAATATTAAGTATTATCTTGCTCTAAACTAGAGTTTTTGCCATAAGTTACTGTTCAAAATAGTGTGACACCCAGAGATTCAAAATTCTTGATCCGCCTCTGCACCAGCTTATAACTAATGAATGTATACCTGAGAAATTTATATATATATACCTTACTGATGCCACATATATATATAAGTAAATATTTCGATAACTTATTCAATTAAAATTTTAATGTTAGGATTTTTTCGATTATAGATTATGAAACATAAGCAATCTAATTAAAACTCAGCATGATGTTAGAATCATGGAACTTAATGATTTTTATAAGACATCATATAACATTAATACTTTAATCAATAAAACATACTTCATGAATCTATAACGTTTTCTTAAATTATCTTTAACGAAATTGATTGAACTTCTTGGGAAACTACTTTCTCTCCTTTGTAGTACTGTGCTCATTCTCACATTATTTGATGAGAATAATACATACATTAATGATTATGACCTATGCCCAATGCCTATGAATTTTGTACCCTAAACTTTAGTCTATTCTCTCAAATCAATATTATTGCTATAAGACATACTATAGTAAAACCATTTAAATGGATTTGGCGCCAATATATGACAGTAAAGGATTGACGAAAGTTGGCTAAATAGATAATTGACTGATTTTGAGACTAACATGTTTTTGAAGAAGGAAAATGTATAACGATTTAGACAAGTCATACATCAAAAAAAGGTAAAATTGCAAAATATATAATGGAGTACAAGTTTAATACATGATATACGACTACTTTTGAGCTCAATGTGACCCAGCGTAGAGGATAAATTCGTGAGGTTTATTATATTAAAACGGACAATACGTACTATGAGCTTGAATCGTAAAACATATGTTATATATTAGAGTTGGACTCATCACTCATACAAAGATGTAGCAAACCTTAACCAGACCGTTGAATTTCTAATTAAAGGAGATGTATATGCGACACATATGACAGTGGGAGCTAGGGTTGATAATTGCGCGGGTTAGGTCAAATTTGGGTGGGTTATAATGGGTCAAAACAACAAAAAGCTTAAGGTTCAATCCAACCCAAATCAAATTAGCTTGGGTCAAAACGGGTCGGGTAACGAGGTCATGTAACGGGTCAAGACCCAACCCAATTCATTACTAAGTTTAATTATTTTATTTGTTCTTTTAAAATATTTTAGTACCTAATAAATTATTTTTTTTCTTTATTATGCATGTATGTAACATATCACATTTAAAAACTTTTATTTTGACAAAATTTTCCATTAGTTAATTTAAATTACATATCAACTTAATTTTTAATGAATTAAACTAATAAATGAGAGGATCAATAACCCATCCAAACTTAGAAACACAGTAGATTATAACATTGCACTGAATTATCATAGTGTTAACATCAAACCTCAAAACAAATAAAAATGTTATAATGTTAACATCAAACTTTTGAAAGTGCACCCCTCCGATCATAGTCATTAGGCATAGGTCATAATCGATTGAAAATCTTTATATACATGTACATTTGTATATATATATTGATAAGAAAAGTAAAGATATTAAACGTGGCACTCTTAGAAAATAATGAATCTTATAGTGTTATTGGTTAAAGTTTAAGTTTAATCCAAAGGCGATGCAAGTTCAAGCAAAAAGAACTTCGAAAGTAGATTAGAACCCTACACCTCTTGTAATTAAAATTTTAAGAGGTTTTGTCATAGGTTACTATTCAAAGCAGCGTGGCACCCATAGATTCAAAATTCTCGATCCACCTCTACATCAACATATAACTCACGAATGTATACCTGAGAAATTTATATATATATATTTATATATAAAGAATTAATAAACCTGCCATATATATATATATATATATATATATATATATATATATATATATATATATATATATAGGTATATATTTCGATAACTTATTCAGTTTTTTAATGTTAGGTTTTTCTCGATTATAAATTGTGAAACATAAGCAATCTAATTAAAACTCGGGCGTGATTTTAGAATCGTGTAACTTAATGATTTTTATAAGACATCATATAACATTAATCATTTAATCAATAAAACATAGTTCATGAATCTATAACGTATTCTTGAATTATTTTCAACGAAATTGATTGAAACTTGTTGAGAAACTATTTTCTCTCATTTGTAGTACTGTGTTCATTCTCACATTATTTGATGAGAATAATTGGAATTGCAGTTGAGAAAGAACCAATTTCGTAAGCTACTTTATGCAATTTTTTACACATATTGTGTTGTTTGAAGTAGATTTAGATATATATAATAAAATTAGGGGTTCGTTTCTTAGTAAAAGTAGTTTACACATATTATAGATGTTTATGACTAATCTACTGATAATGGAAGATGATTGCGCAAGAGTGGCACATACATGACATGTGTCATAATAGGTGGCAACTTCTCATGTTTTATGTGATTCATGTCAGACAGAAGTGTCACATTTATCAACCACTTTATTGTAATTTGATTCTGAACACCCCCTAATCATTAAATTCTCACTTGATTCTCTATTTTTCACCAAAATGGAAAGTTACTTAATTGCCTTGTAGAATTACCTCAATTTATTTAACCAATAATTTTAATTAATTATTTTATTATTTAAACTCAACTTAATCACATGAAACATATGTCTAACATTTAAAGGTAAATAAATGAAGAGAGAAGTATCAAAAACACCCTCGAATTTGGCGTGAATTATTGGTTTAGTTTCTGAATTATTGATAGACTTTAAAACACCTCTTAACTTGACAATTAAGCTTAAATACACTCCTCCCATTTCATACACAAAAATATGTCATTTACGCGCTACACGTGGAATATTTTTTACTGATGTGACATATATATATATATATATATAAAAAATTAAAAAAAGAGAAAAATATTAAAAACACTCCTAAATTTGGCGTGGATTATTGATTTCGTCCCTGAAATATTAATAGGCTTAAAAACACCCCTCAAGTTGACGAACTAAGCTTAAATACACCCCTCTCATTTCATACGCAAAAGTGTGTCATTCAAGCGCTACACGTGAATTTTTGTAACTGATATGACATATATGTCACAAATTCCTTTAATAAATTATATATATCACAAATTTAAAAATTTGAATTAATCAGAATTTCAAACAAATTAAATAAAGAATAAAAACAAAAATTTTATGGCATGTGATTCTTTGTATCGTGTTCACTCATATGAAGTGGGACATTGATTTTCCTTATTATGCAATGATTTCTAAAGCAATATAATTATATTAGTCATGTATAGCTCTATAGATTGAATTAACTCCACTTTGTAAAGAACATAATAGTATAGGAAACTACATATTTTTTGTCCTATGAGTTCAATAATTTCACTCCATTTTGTTTGAGAGTCGGTGTATTATTATTAGTTGTGAGAAAATTCCAATCTTTAGTGTATGATTGCGTAGAGTGATCCAGTGCATCAATAGAATATTGAAACAACTAGATTAGTTCTCATTTATTTTATTTTATTTTATTTTATTTTACCTAGGATAGTAATTACTTGTTCCAAAAATAATTACTCGTACACGCATGTCTCCAATTTCGATTTTGATATGCATTATTTGAGTTGAGGAATATGAGAAAAAATATTTTTATTTATCTGCATAAATATTATCCTCTCCATATTCCATCAATGAAATTATATCTAATATATTATTATTTTTGTTGTTGTTGTTATTGAGAAATTCAAAAAATATATATTCTTTTAAGCGTTTATATTTTTGTAATATTTCTCCCTTACAATTTGAAATTTCCGAAGTTAAATTGGTAATAATTTTAATATTTAATTTTCAAGTCCTAACATGTGTAAAGAAAAATCAGGTCAAATTCTGTAATTTAAAACTTATAAATTAACTTCAACTAATGATTGTGTATAATTATTATATTATGATATGCTCTTATCCTATAAGTATAATGATAACTAATCTAGCTAGGTTAATTATACACTATTAGAATTTAGAAAAGCTAATGATGAATTGAATACCTAACTTTGCATTTGACAAAAACAACTGAATAAACTCAAAGGAATCTTAAAAAATTGAATCGAGAAAGCCTCTTATATAGGATATATATTAATTAGAGCATACCATTGATTAAGAATATAATCCCTCCATCTCAAATTACCTGTTAAAATTTTTAAAAATAATTTTCTCAAATTATTTTTATTTATTATTTTAGATGTTTAACACAATTTTTTTTTTCATTTTATCCTTAATTATTATTATTCTTGAAATTTGTAAACACCTTAATTTCAATGATGTTAGAATTATCCAAATACCAAAAAAATCTAAAATAATTAAATTTTTCTTCTAATTAATATTTTTTTAAAAAAATTATGACACATAATTTGAAACTAGGAAGTATCAATTAAGTCTAATGGGTTAGAGTTTGGTACAATGGCAATGAGAAATTGAATAAAATTGCATGGGTCCCCTTCCCATTCCACACCACCGACCAAATTCAAAAAAATTGCTAAATATTTAACTGGGTCCCTAATTTGTTTATGTTATTTATATTATAATAATGGGAAAAAATTGATAAATCAAAGTTGTGGATAACAACATATACCAGAATCTTTAACTCCAAAAACAAAAGTTAATTAAGATTGCTCTTCTTTCACAATCAGTCTCATCCATCTCAAATTTCTTTTCTTTTTTGAAAAAAACAATATGAAAAAAAAATACAAATGAACTTGAAACCAGAATGAATAATCTTGAAAAGCACCTATAAATAATGGAAAATATTTTAATAATATTTTTTTAAAAAAAATTAAAGGAAAGAAATATAACATTAATGTTGAAAATGAAATTTCATTTTCCATTTATAAGTATTTCCTCTGTCTCAATATTATTTCTGTTTTCGAGATTCAAATTAAAAAGAAATTTTAACCTACATCAATTAATATGAAAAAATTATAATTTATAATATTTTTCGTATATTATTTTAATCTAATCAATTTAATTTTAAATATTAATTCAAAAAAAAAGTTATATAAATTAGGACAGAGGAACTGATTAATTTTTGTCCGTTATTAATGTGATAAAACACCATGGTCCCTGCTACCCTGGCCACTGCACGAGAATTCAATCATTTTATAGATTCTCCGAAAATAAAAAAAATTACTCACACATTATATTATTTCTCCGTTTACTTTTATTTATTTATTATTTTAAAAATAAAATTTTGCTTTTATTTATCACTATTAAAAAATTAATTTTTTTTTAGATAATATAGTAAAATACTTATAATTATTTATTCAATAACGTATAAAGTTCAACAACGTTGAGGAATAAAAATGAATGAACAGAGTATTAAAAACATGTATTTGTTCTACTTTGTAATTATTTCTTATCAATGAACACAAATACGTCCATAAAAAAACACATCCCGATATATTATCCGTAGAATGGGGGTGGGTGGGGTATGGTATTGACTCGATACACACAACTATATTATTTAATCGAAATAAAATAAATATAACTCTTCAAAGAAAATGTTAATATATCGCATATATGTTGCTTGAGTCGTTTGGTTAGAGTTATGCATGTATTATAATGTAGATATTAGTTATAACTTATAAGTGAATATATGTATTATTTTATGCAGGGATATTTAGTTATTCATATATTAGTTATTCCATATTTTATTCTGCATAAAATAATATATGGATTCCCTCATAACTTATAAATATATTAGTTATGCAGATTTCTAAATTGTCTACTAAACGTTGTATTAATTTTATATACGTGAATATAACTTTTTTCTATCTAACTACCAGACGTCGTATAAGTTATAATGAAAAATTAATACATGAATAACTTGTTTCTAATCCAAATCAAACGATCCGTTACTTTATATCTTCCTATTTTGTTTTCATATTTTCTTATAATTTTACTTCGAATATTCCTCTTTTGAGCCAAAAATCTATCAAAAATAACCTTTATATCCTAAAAAAATTGACATAAGATTTGTTAATAGTTGTCCTCTTTCTATGTATTATGTGTTTCAACCAAGAGGGACCTATATATCAACTATGCTTCCTTGGGCATTGTCACTGTCCATGAAACCCTTGGATGTGTACTGTTTTCTAAGACAGGTGTCTTTTTGATCCATATATACTATAGGGTGTTGGTTGGGCTTTGATTTTTGATACTTGCTTTGATTGGATGGCTGTTACTTATTATCAATTCATATAATAAAAAGGTAGATAAAGGGGAAAAAATATAACGATCACATCAAATCAATCGCCAGATGAAATATAAATTTTTTCACCTAATATAACGAAGAGCCATATTTTCCAATCATCTAACAAGAAATAAAGCGCAAAATGTAATCAACGAAAGAAAATTTTACCGTGAAAAACTACGACCTAACTCTGTAAAATTTCCTTGGCTTCAATCTCCAAATTCCTATTTGGTTAAGGAATTCAATCTTATTTGGAATTGATTTCTTTGATTGTTTTGACCTCTATAGGTTTTTCTCCTATTTCTAAAGTTCTTTCCACATATGCAAGTGTAACAATATTTTCATGTTTGTGCTTGTTTCCTTGATCCACACATTTAGCCATAAACCTAATTTATCAATTAGAAGAAGAAAAAAAAACCTTTTGTACTTGAAATTTGCTTCGTGATCATTAATATTATGAATAACTTTCTTTAAGAGACAAGCAAATAACTTGGTTTTTTTGTATTATTCGTCAATAATATTCAAAATTCGAATTTAATACAACTCAATAAGTTCCCCCGTTTTGATAATGACAAATCCATAGCAAAACCATTAAATCTAATTACCCAAAATATTCTTCTTGCTCTTGATATATATATATATTTAACTACTTTTCAACAGTCGTTTCCAATCATTTGCTAAGGACCTGGTTCTTTCAGTGTTTGAACGATATTTCTTCAACTAAATTCACAACATAACTAGTTTCCTTTAAGAGACCTGCGAAGAATCTAGTTCTTGTGTATTGTTTATATATACATTTCTTGTGTTAATAGTTAGTTTCTTTGTGTGGTTCTAAGATAAAATCTTGATTACATTCTTAATTGATTATCGTAAATATTATTTTGTTTTTGTAAGAGACTCCATTAACCAGATGGAGTCATTGAAAAAGAGAGTAGAAAAGGGGGCTATTGGGAACATTCATGAGGTGTACGAAAGTAATTGTAGCCTTGAAGTTGCTCTCGATTTTAGGGAAGAGTTTGAGAAAATTCTATAAAAGATGGGTTGTGATTTTTGTTTCTCTTGAACAACGAATTTTCTACACTAATTACTTGTATTGATTTACATACTTAGCTTGTTACCTTCTTGCATAACTGCATATATTAGGTCGTAGTTGAACTATCATGATTGACGGTAGCTAGGCGTGGCTAATGGGCGGGTTTAGTCGGAGATGGATTGGTTGAAAATGAGTTTCATGACGGAAAAAATATCTGAGTCGATCCATATTTAATATGGATAAAAATGGGTAAACTCAATGGATAATATGTATCCATATTATCTATTGTTTCTTATTATGTAAAGAAATAACTATTTTCATATTACAATTTTCTTTCCTTATTCTTTTTCTCTTTTTAGAATGTGTTTGATATGAAAGGAAAATATTTTCATGTTTTCCTAGGAAATATTTTTCTGGAAAATGAATGATCTTAAATCGGGGTCGGGAGGTCAAAATTCGAATCTCGGGTCGAGGTCGAACGCCGGATCTCAGATTTGTACCCGTTTTAGGTGATGAGGTTTAAGAAAACTTTTGAAAAATATTTTCTTGATTTAAGGAAAGTTTTGAATTTTTTTCCCCTTACATTATATATGGAAGTCATTTTTCTTAATTTCGAGGAAATTCTTTGAAAAATATTTTTCAAAACATATAAATCAATCAAACATGAGAAAAATTGAAAAATATTTTTCAAAAATATTTTTTCTTCGTACCAAACACACCCTTAATAAGTATATTTTTTAGAAGTTCCTACACCCTTACATACTCTAAGTAGGGTGTAATTAGTGGATAACTGAATATCCATTAGTTATCCGTATTTTATGATGGATAAAATGAGTTGATGCATATTTGATCCACTTCTAATTGATTGAATACCAGCCCATTTAAAATGAATTGGAGGCCACTTCTTAATTAAGTAGAAATGTTAAAAATCAGAAAAAAAGAAGAAGAGGTAAATGTACTTGGGATATTTAAAGGGCATTGATTATAGTTTCTGTTAGAAATTTCTATCAAAAGTCTTTGGAAAATGGAGCAATAAATAGGAGATATATATGAGTAACTACTAATTCTTCAATTTTATAATTTCTCCTTTAATACACACTGAAATATTGTGTAAGAAAGTAGGTGCAATAAATTGCAATGAGAAAATATTATAGCTGGTAGGTTAACAACATGTTGACTAATAAAGACCATAGGTTAAATGGAGGATTCTTTGATTAAATGCTTGAACTGTATACCTATTGGAAGACAGCCATACTGAAGAGATAGGCAATGTACCTTAATATTATTTGTCCCTACATTTGGAAGCATTTTCCTGTTGTGCCTTTGCCATCAACATATTTCTTTTTGGTTTAATTCCACTTGGATCTGCCTGTTAGAAAGGGCACAAAATTCAAATATTTATTTATTTACTTATTTATTATGACCTCTTTTCAGTAGGATAAAAATGATGTTGTGATGACATAATTTAATAATAAAAGAAGCCAAGGTTCATTTAGGTTATGCATCATTACATGATGTAAAAAGATGGCAAATAGAAAATTGATTTGAGATAAAGAAAGACAAAATGTCAAAGATCAAAGTACAGAAAAAAAAATTTATTTGTCTAGCAATAATATGGATATAACTATTTTAATCCAATTTTAACTCTATCTACTGATAATATAAATAATTTTATACCATCAAAATAGTTTGATCGATTTAAGTAAATTATTCAAACGTAATGCGGTGGTATTTCTTAAGGGAGACAAGCTTGAAACACCCCAATGACTTCCTTAGAAACTAAACTCTCATAAAACTAACGTCTTTCATTGCATACTTTATATTTTGAACGGAAAATGACCTAAAATACCTTTGAACTATTGAAAATCGTACAAAAATGTCCCACATCCATTTATTGGGTCTAAAATGCTCTTTTTCATTAAAGAAAATGTCATTTTTGGACCTAAAGGTGGATGTCAAGAGCATTTTAGGCCCAATAAATGAATGATGACATTTTTGTACCATTTTCAATAGTTCGAGGACATTTTAGGCTCTTTTCCGTACTTTGAATTGTTCACTTTAGACATATTAAAAATGGACCGTGCATATAATTTATTATACGTTTTATATGCTCTCATTTTCTTGTAACAATTAGACTCAAACTTAAATAATATAGTTCCATTGTACAATTATTATTATTATAAACTTCGTGAAATTTGTGTGAGGCTGAAATGACAATAGATGAATTTGGAAACATTACACAAGAGTATAGTCATATTGTCAACCTACAATATGGATGAAAAGAAAAAAGAAAAGAATACTTATTTTACTAGTGATTAGAATATATTTTTATATGATCGTGTAGAGGATAAGTCCAAACGATGTGGAGTTAACGTCACTTTAAATTTATACTACTAGCCAATATTCCAAAAGCCCTTAGCAATAGGATCATAATATATTCTTTTACCAAGAAGAGTCATAAGATCAATAAATTAAAATTCGTCCATTCCTAATTAAAGTTTCGAATTTGAGTTTTAGCTATAAATTTTTTTTATTTGAGAGCTACTTTCCTTTAAATAGTCCAAGTGAATCTTGATAAGTCAAAATACGAATATAAATATCAAATATCGAATAAAATTAAAAATTTCAAAAGAATATCGTATTATTTTATTCTGCTGTCATTCCACTAAATTGTTAAGAGTTCAAAATGTTAAATCATGTCGACGCTCCTCCAAAAGCTAAAAGGTCCCTTAGAATAATACTTCCAAATATCACAAATATTAATCATATAATACTGTGCCATGTTCAAAGGGGGCCCTAGATAAATTGAGGGCACCTCTCCACTTTAAGGCTGCTATAATCTTTTTTTTCTTTGTTACTAAAATTCCAAACATAATATTCTTATTCCAGACTGTTAAATATACTAAAGATGATTGACAAGTACGTACGTAGCTTTTGTATAATTTTATTTGTTTTTTTCTTTCTAGTATTGATTAAGAATTTTAAGTAATTATACGCACTTTAAAGTTTGTTTATATTGTTATTGTTGACCAATCGGTATTAGAATTTAATTTAGAACAAAATTTATTTATTTTTTCTTTGTGAAACAAAAGCTTTTTGTAGAACACAAACTTTTGTTGAATAATATTATTTTTTTTAGAAATAATAAACAACAAAGTTTCTAGCAAATTTTTCAAAATCAGAATTTAAAAACTAGTAATGAAAACAAAATCTGTAAGAAAAACAAAAAAAAATATTAACAAGAAGGAAATCTAACCCACTGAATGCATAGTGTGTCCTTAAGGAAATTATTCCATTCAAGTATTCGAGGTTAATAGAATATATCCTCCCAGGATAAAACGATTTTACTCACCAGTGTATAGGAACCAAAAACAATGGTGTCAGCGAGCCACTCAACGGGAGCAAAATACAATAGAACACTAGATTTAGTTGTGTAGAATAAAAAGATAGCCAAAGCTGAGCCGAGTGACGATGACGACGACGGTGCGGGGTCCCTCTTTTCAATCCTTTTAACAACTAGTAAAAATATTCTCTTATTTAAACACTTGAACTTTCTTTTCCACCAGGAGAATTGTTTTTCACTAAAGCATAAGAGAACACTTAATATTCCCTCATTTCATCTTCCTTCCATTTCTCATTTATTCTTACTATATACCCAACAGTTATAAGTGTAATGTAACTTATTATTGTTAGAATTAAGCTAGTGTGGTATTTCAAAGAATTAGACTTGCACACGAGATTTACTTAGCAAGGTAAACCTAGCTATACAAACATAATATATTTAGTGTAATCTTATAAATGAGGTTTCGGAAGGTGATGTCTATGCAACCTTATTCCTATCTTGTAAAGATAGAGAAGTTATTTACGATAGACCCTCGACCGAAGTAAAACATATAAAACATAAGTATGCAACAAAAAAAGTACTCCCTTTATTTCAATTTATATGACACACTCTTTTTTAGTCCGTCTAAAAAAGAATTGACACATTTTTATATTATTAACAATATAACTTTGAAATGTCAATTTTGACTCTTAATGAGATGATTTATAGTCACCCAAACATCTATGACTTATTTTAGATCATAAATTTTAAAGTCTTTTTTTTTCTAAAAATCCGTATTCAATCAAACTATATTATATAAATTTGAACGGAGGAAATAGCAGAGGAAACTCATAATACAAATAATGAAGAACAGTAGCAATGTTAAATTATTTTAGAGGTCATATGTACGCAAATAGAATGGGACGTGAAATACACTTATAGTAACAATCTTGGATTATAATGAGCAAATAGTTCGTGAATAATATTAATTAATAATAGAGTTCTTTTAAATTAAAATCCAGAAAAATTATCAAACTCATTCCATCAGTCATAGGATTAAATAATTCTATTTCTTACAATTAATAAAATTAGCATGCCGGGTTTTTAGTTTTGAGTCCATTTGTCAAATGTATGATTTTTTAAATTTAAGTGACATGAAATTTTGGGAACAATAAAAATATAATGATTTTTTTTCATTACGAAACAAAGAAAAGTGATTTTATATATAAAACAATTACAATAAAATCGTAATTTTATGTGAAAACTCAAAAGTAGATCCTTTTGTCCAATTTAACTTATTCAATCAAACTTGATTACCGCGTGTGATCTATCTTTCTTACTAAAAAGATAGTAATTATTACTATAAATATAATTATTTAAAAATAATAATCATATCAAAGAAGATCATATTTTATATGTATAGCCCACATGGAATATTAATAGCAAATATCCGATGTACACGTGCTCTTCCTATTTTCACAATATCTCTTTTTTTTTATCCCAAATTCTCTTCTCTTTTTTTCTTTCTTTTTTGTCTCTTTTGACAAGGTGTGGTTGGTGTCAATTCATAAATTATAAAGGTGATCATGAGCAATATGTAATCTACAATTCTTTTCCCAAAACATATTGTTATAATTAAATGATTTAATGAAGTAAAAATGTGTGTTGATTAATTAGAATTAAATAAAAAAAGTCTAATTACTAATGCTTATAATGTTGTTACAACAATAATAATAATATAATTAATGCTATTTTATATGTGAGGTTTGAAAAATATAGATTATAATTTGAGCATATTTTATTATTACTTCATGAATTAGATATGTTGTTTTTTAAAATCTTTGAGTCAAGTGCAACAAATTAAATTAATTATAAAAAAAATACTGTAATAAAGAAAACCTGATATCTAAAGAAGTACAAAGCAATAAAAAAAAATTCAGTAACAACAATGAGATAATAAGGTGACCGAAACACAATAGACAAAATGGTAACAAATATGAAAACAACACACTACATAAATAAGCTAATACTACAATAGACATGATACTCTAAACTCTCAGTCTCTCACCAACCTTAATTTTGTTGAAAAACGAAACAATACTCAATTACCTACTAATTTTCTACGTACTAATTTGCAACCTTACTTTCTATCTAACATCATATCTTTTATAAGCCAAATCTGCGTCATACTTTCGTTTTGATTATTTATTCATTTGGCGTGAATCCGTAGGAAAACAGTTTAATAAGTGTAGATCAATCTACAATTTTCCAAACATACTTTAAAAGAGAAGAGATCCAATCTACTTTTACCCTGTCTTGATCTTGTATTTTTATAAGGAAAAATCCATCGGTGGCCTCCTAAAGTTGGCACCAACTTTTACTTAGACATCTCAACTAGATTTTGTTCATTTTAGACACCTCAAGCAAGATTCCG
This sequence comes from Solanum dulcamara, assembly GCF_947179165.1. Lineage (NCBI taxonomy): Eukaryota > Viridiplantae > Streptophyta > Magnoliopsida > Solanales > Solanaceae > Solanum > Solanum dulcamara. Next base: position 10,477,149 of record NC_077238.1, read on the forward strand.
ATGTGTCATTTTGACACTTTTTTGACAATCACCAAAATATATTAAATGCGTGTAATACACTCGCCTAACATATCAAAAACAACAAATTAAATAAAAATACGTGGCATATATTTAATGCATATATGCACTTTCTAAAATTGCAAAACACTTGAGAAAAAGCAAGGCCAGAGGACTCCACTGCTTTTCCTCCACAAAGAAATTGGACAAAAAAAATAGAATCCAAATTTCAGCCTTACCTTTTTATACTAAAATAAGTTTTTTTTACAAATAAAATAATAATAATAATGAAAAACACGATTTAGTCCTTGCGTTTCAAGGTAGTTTCGCATTTCATTGTCGCACTTAGGGCTGTTCACAGTTTTAGTTAAAACCAAAATCAAACAAAAAATTTAACCAAATCGAATAAAAAAACCGACATTCAGTTTGGTTTGGTTTGGTTTGGTTTTAAATTTCAATAACCGATAATATTTGGTTTGGTTATGGTTATAGAAAAAAATAACCGAATAAATAACCGAACCAAACCGATAATTATATACTTAAAATTTATAATTATTTATATGTATAATATTAGTTTTTCATAAATAATTAAAGATATTTTATACGTTTTAATTATTAATTTAATATTAATATACTTATTTTTAAGGCCCAACAATCCAAACCCAACTCTCAAGCCCAATTATAAATTCTAATAAACACTAAACAACGGTCCAAGTCCAACAATCCAAGCCCATTAGCCCAACTCTCAAGCCAATTCTAAATCCTAAATTCTAAATCCTAAATTTCTAATAAGCACTAAGCACTTGAGCAGCAGGCAGCAACATAAAGTAAAAGTTAAAACTTTAAAACCCTAGTATCTGTTTTCCTTTTACATTTTTGTTCCTCTCACGTTGGTTTCTCACAAAGTCACAGACTCACAGTCATAGACTAACAGTGAAGGCTCAAGAGCAACCTCAACTCCTCAACCCCAAGTATAAGATTGTCAAATTTTGAGAAGGTTTGTAAGGAGTTTTTCAAATTTTAAATTGATTTTAAGTTGTTTTCTTTTTTTTTCCGAATGTTTAAGTTGTTTCATTTTCTGTTTTGAACCTCTGTGGGTCGTGAGGAAAAAAGAGCTTCATAAGAATTTGAAGAATGTAGAGAGAGAATATTTGAATTATCTCGGCTAGTCATAAACCGAATAACCGAATCAAACCGAACCAAACCGACAATAACCAAACCCGTGGTTATTATTTTACTTGGTTTGGTTATGGTTTTAGACATTTAATAACCGATTAAATTGGTTTGGTTATGGTTTTAATCAATAACCGACCCAAACCGAACCATGAACACCCCTAGTCGCACTATCTTCGACTTATATTTCTACAATAATAAACTATATACGTTATCTCACTTTAAATAAATAATTATCAAATAATGACTTTTGAATAGAAAAAAATGATCAATAATTTAATGACACGTGATATTTTTTTATCCAAATAATAATTATTTTAAAAAATAAAAATTAACAACTATTAACCCCACCCACCCCACCTTCATCTTCTCCAACCCTACCCACCTCAATCCCAACCGCTCCCCCACCCTACTGTCATTTCTCCAACCCCACCCACCCCAACCACAACCACTCCCCCACCAGATCTTCTTCTCATCCAACACTCACCCAACGCTATCCATATCATCTAAAGAGGAAAAAATGAAGCTATAATGACAAACAAAAATATAAATTAAATTGGATAAAAAAATTCAACGAACCTCCATTTTTTCCGGCAAGATTAATACAAATCTAAAATTATTTTCTTTGAAATTGTTAAAGAATTCAAACTTTAAAGAACCCACAACAAAATTCGAAGTCCAATTAAAAAACAAATGGGCTATTCTCCAATTTCTCATATTTCTAAGAACAACTTCAACAATACAAGTAGTAATCTTTGAATCCAACTCATCAAGTTCTTGGCTTTTTGATGAATCAAGAGGCTTAGTGAATATGTGAACAAGTCTATCAACGATTCTTGAATCGTCTGGAGAGATTGGGAGAGGGGAATTTATGGGTTTTGGGGAAATGGGTATTGAAGAAAATGGAGAAAGATTGTGTTTTGTAAAAGGAATTTGTAAAAGAAGAACACGCAATGAAGAAGAAGAAGAAATGAAGAAGAAAAAGAAGAAGAAATGATGGCAGAAATGAAGAAGAAGAACAACAACAAAAAAAAATATTTTAAAAGAAAAAAATATTTTTCACGCGCTTAAAATAGGTGCAGCACACGCAATGTGCCAAGTCAGCACAATGTGTCAAAATGACACATCGAAGTCTTACTTGAAGTGTCTAAAATGAACAAAGTCTAGTTGATGTGTCTAAGTGAAAGTTGGTGCCAACTTTAGGGGGCCACCAATGGGTTTCGCCTTTTTATAAATATGGAATAAACTAAAAATAAAGTTGACTCGCCCAAAAATAGATACTTAAGTCAAGTCAATCTCACAACGCCTTTCAAATATGTTAGGGCATTTCCAATTCTAGCAACAAATTTTACATCAAAAAAGATTTTTTTTTCTCTCTTCATTATTATATTATTATTTCTTATATTTTCTTATTTCATAAAATAAAATGCTTTCTAAAAAACATTCATTACATATAATTTTCATATTATTTCAAATTATAATTGTTTAATATAAAATTATTTTATATCATAATTTTTTTAAATAATAATATTACATATTATACATAATAATGGATAACACAAATAAAAGTGAAATAATTAACAAAATATAATTAAATAAATATTACACAATTGAAAATTTTATTTTAAGTTCTACGTGAATATTCAACTTTCAAGATCACTACGGTGCTCCCATAAATGCTCTATTAATGCATTGCGTAGTTCAAAATGAGCTTCTTTGTAACACCCCCTAAAATGTTGTATGTGGTGTTTCAATTCTCCACGAAAATGATACTGCTTCTGTATTTTGGGCATAACTTTTCATAGAATAGTCCAAATTAGGTGATTCAAATTTCTAAATAACCCCAAAGGCATTATCTACAACTTTTATAAGACCATATCTTAAGATTCAGAGGATACGTAGGTCGAATAAATTAATTTTTACAAGATATGATGCTATGATGAAATGAAGTGTTTGTAGAAGAAAAATCATATCTCATGGTAGGATGCTCCAAATCAGTTGATTCTTGAACGACATGAAATTATACTTCTAGATCTACAATTCATATGAGACACCAAATCCTAATTAGGAAGTTATCTTATTCAAACGCAACTCTGAAAAAGGGTATTCCGTTAAAAAAAGGTTTATCTCACCTACCATGGAAAGATCTAGATCCATTTGACATCACTCATGATATCAATAGTCCTCTATTTGACATCATCCATGAGATCACAATCCTCCATTGAATTTTTAAGATCATCCTTTGTAATTATTTTTATTTATTTTTAGGTCCCTCCTTCACACCTATAAATACCCACCTTATTTTCTCATTTTAATCATCAAGCTTTCTCAAGCAACTCTTCTCTCTATACACTTCTTTACTCATTCTCAAATATAGTTTTAGTTTTTAGTAGTGTAGAAATACTATTCCGGTGATTCTTATATTTCGGGTAGTACACAAAATCCTCCGGCGAGGAAAAAGGCTAGAGGTTCAAGAGTGGTCATTTAGTTCTTCAATTCGGAGTAAAGCTTTGAATTCCAGGTATGTAAGACTATTCATAGCATTGGATTGAGTTCGTCCATGCGCCCAATATTTAAATTCATCGTAATTGAGTAAAAGTTGAGTTTTATCCAAATCTTGAATTCTAAATGAATTAATTCTTCTTCTATTGAATTAGATATATTTATGCATTGAGATTATTATTATTTTTATCTTTCATATTATTGAAATTATTGTTCATGGCTACTTTCCCATGAATCCTAATTGATTTGATGTTCATGAATATTTTTACACATGTTTTGAGTAAAGATGTTGGCTTTTAATATTTATTGACAAAAAAAGTGATTTGAATTAATACTATATATGTATTTTATTGAGTATTGAAAAGGCAAAAGACTGAGTTTAAATGAATTTGAGTAAGCATTGCTTATTATTATTTTTAAACTTGCATTACATATTGATGTTGAGTTTTGAGCCGAGTCTTCCTAAGAGGAGTTTCTTGATATCTGTCTTTACTTTCCTGCCATTTTACATACTCGTACATTTCATGTACTGACGTCATTCGACCTGCATCATTTTATGATGCAGATATAGGTGTTAGAGATCCTCTACAGGCACATCATTGAAGATCATTACTTTCCAACTATTTGGTGAGTCATTCTTGTATTCGGAGGAACTCTTTATCCTTTTATTATTGTTGAGTATTATGCTTTTTTTGAGGTAGCCATGGACATGTCATTGGCACCGTCTCATAGTGTTAAAGGCTTCATAGACAGAGTTTGATGATGTAATTGGAATAATTCTACTTAGAGACTACTTCTTCTAAGGATTATTTCTTCATTTGATGTTGATGATGGCGAGCCACATAAGTATTCTTATTTTCACTTAAGTATTGCGCTGATGAACGAATGAGTGATTAGACCAGGTGGTTCTCTCGAAGGCCAGAGATGATTTCTGAGTGCCGGCCACGCCTAGCGTACCCTTTCGGTGCGTGACATTCTTTGTCCTTAATTTTTTTTATGTCGAGCAAGAAATTTTTGAAATCGATAATTTTCATCTACTATCATTTCTACCATCGGAGTTGAATCATTTAAAGCATCTTGAATTGGTACGTTAAGATTACGCTCATCCTCAATTATCATGTTTTGCATTATAATACATGAAGTTAATATATTCACCAATTTATATTTTTGCCTATTTAATTTTTGACAAGGTTAATTGTACTTATATCCAATTCAAATTTATAGTAGAATTACCATAAATTTAATTTTAAAAAATTTCATGTAAAGGAAAATAATATATAAAAAATTAAAAATTTTAATATAAAATTAATATTATAAAAATATTATGTAAAACTAATAAAATGTTTTAATTAAAACATACCAATTTATATAATATTTAATTAAAAATATGGCACAATAAAATAATAATAAAGAACAATTGGTGTGATGAATAGTGTAGCACCAAATTTGATGCTGCACTATTCACACACCAAATTTGTGCAAAATTTGGCGTGAATCGAAGCAACTTTGCACCAAATATAATATTTGGCACAAAATTTGGCACAGATTGAAGATTGCCTTAGGCACATTGAAATGAAATTAGATCCACAAATAAAATGTTCAATATAAGATATCCCACAGTAAATTTTACCCGTGATTATTTAATTTTGTGTTTATCACACAAATTCAAGTTCTGTTTTTTTGTTTTTTTTTACATAAACGTCATTTAATTTTAAAAGTTATCACAGAAAAAATATTTTTCTATTTTACACCCCATAAAAGTTATCTAACTTTAAGTCTATCACACAAAGGTCATTTTTTTTCTTTTTTTGTGAGACATAAAGTTAGTTAATTTTGCCCAAATTAACTAAACAGTAAATTTCACCTAAACTTTTATATTTTGCATTGAAAACACTATAGATAAAGTCATTTACTTTTGTTTTTAATTTCTTAATAATAATTTTAACACATTATATTAACATAAAATATATATAATTTAATTATTTTGTCCTTAATTATATACTTTTTTTTTTAATTTCATAAATACCTTTTTCAATTAATAAAAGATTCATTTTTAAGAGGATCAAAATAAAATAATGTCACGACCTTGAACAGCCGTGATTGGCACCCACATTAACCCTCTTGTGGGAGAACCATTTTCAACAGCCCAATCTAACAAGACTTATGCGATATAACAGTTAAAGATTTACGGAAGCAGAAATTAGTCAAGAAATAATACTGAGTTCCCATAAACTCAGTAAACAATCTATGCAACAACTGAAAAATGCAGAAAAACATCCTAGAAACTGAAAGTCATCGTACCAAAACTCTAAAAACTAAATAAGTCTAGAAAAGAAAATACAATCCCCAAAAGAAAATCATTTAGAGTTAACCCATGTTTGAACATCTAGGTCCCAGACGAAGGACTAAGATATATGAGAGAGTCCACGACAGGATGACAGAATAGCTCACCCTTGGACTCAAACAAGATCACTACTTCTCTAGGCGAGGTGTACGATCCAACCCCGTAGGCCGTGACGGGTGCCCGAACTGGAAACTCACGTATACCCCTGCTACTATAAGTGAACCTGTCCCCTGTTTATGTTATAATGTATTGACAGGCACGATAACATATGAGCTGACGAGGCCATCACAAAATATAGGAATAACCGTACACAGATACATATACAACCACATACATGTCCACAGACCTCTAAGAGTAAGAACAGCATCATAAGGTGGGACAGGGCCCCCACTATATCCGTGAATAAATAAATATATACATCGAGGGTTAGTACCAAATCTAGGCTCTGGCACAATAGAGCGCTTCTGAGCTGCTAAGTGGAACTCCTACGTTGTCGGATCCCCAAAGTATGTATCTGTACCTGCGGACATGAACGCAGCCCCCCTAAAAAAGGGGGGTCAGTACGACATATGTACTAAGTATATACGCATAGACATCATAAGGAAATTACAGTTGGTATAGGGGTGCAGGGGTAAGTATGACATCTAATCATTTACTATACTTGTAGCTTATAACATAAAGTCGTACATACTATCATCACGTACTGTACCCGACTTGTTTGGGGACTTGGTATAACAACTATATCACTTTATTATCATAAACATCTATATACTATTAGTGCTATTTCATATAATAATACCGAGGAATGTACGATCCGATCCATATACCATATAGTAATGTCGAGGAATATTCGGGCCGATCCAGATATCACATAGTAATGCCGAGGAACGTTCGGCCCAATCCATATATTATATAGTAATACCGAAGAATATTTGGCCCGATCCAGATATTATATAGTAATGCCGAGGAACGTTCAGCCCGATCCATATATTATATAGTAATACCGAGAAACGTTCGGCCTGATCCATATATTATATATACATACATACCCAACCCTCTAGTGCGTAACCATATGCATTTTAGATTGTATTTGAGACTCGATGAAATACTCAAAATGTGCTATCATTTAAAAATCAAGACAAGAGTCATATCAAGTACCTTTTAATTGCCACTATGGATTAGGTCAAAATGGAAATTTTGGAATCATATTCCCGTATCAGGTCATTATCAAATATCTTTTGGGAATTAAGAACTTGGCTATCCTAGTGGCTTTAAAAAGGGGAACTTCCTTGGAATCATATACACTTTATCTATTTGTCTCATAAGATCATGCCAAAAAGAAAGGAGGATTAGCTTTACATACTTACTACTTCCCAATGTACAGAAAAACTTGAGAAGCAATAGCTCAATTATTGTAAGAGTTCCAACATTAGAGGATGAGTAAGAAACACTTAGGAATGGAGTCACATCTGAGATTGTATCATCCTTTACGTACATCTAGGACATGCCAAAAGAAGAGAAATGATAGGCTTTATATACTCTCTACTTTCCCACATGGAGTCATCATATACTTATGTGGAGACATGTCAAAAGGAAAGAAGGGTATCTTTACATACTTATGCCAAAAATATGCCAAAAGAAAGGAGGTAGCTTTACATACCTCTTTAGGGATTAATTGTAACTCAACTTGCCTCGATATCTTCTTAACCTATTTAATATGAAAGTAATGCTAAGGTTAATAGCCTTTCACTTTCCAATATCCCACTCTACAACCAAGTACTAATAAGAGTCAGTTCCTATCCATTACCCTCGACTAGTTTATTACTAGTTCCGAGGCTACCGAAAATTGAGCAATATTTCCCATGTAACTTCAACGTCTCTGAGATTTTAGCTCGGCCAAAATATCAATAACCATACCAACAAAAACAACCAGAAGCATATTTACAAGTAATTCACTTCAACATTGCACAATACAAGCTCCAAACAACTAGCTCCAAAATACGATACGAAAATAGAGTTTTTAATATTTATTTCACAAAATTTTTAACCATACCAAATGGAGGATCTTGTAGCTGCAACCAGAAGAACCCACACCCTTTTTAAAATACTTTACATCCCTGCAACACACCACCCAACCAGCTGCAATTACAGCACCATAACGACAACACACTACGCGACTTCGATTTAACTACAAAGACTTCAATTTAGTTTGTTTCTAGCGTATAGCATCCTTATGAAATTTTCCACTTCCAACCTTATTTAAGACATGTAATATACCTCATAACGACATAATAAACTCCAATTTGAAAGAAAAACCCTTACTTTGCCCGAAACTCATCAAACTCGTTGAAATTTTCCTCGGAAGTCCTTTTAGTGCGCCTAAATCTTTATGGCTGTTTGATAACATTTTGGGCTGCTACAAATTCTAAATTTGCATTACTAACACCTTCATAACATCGTGGTGCACCCTAGATAATTAATTCATGGAACAAAATTGGAGACTCACCTTTTTTTCTCCCAAATCCGAGCTCTCTCTCTCTCTAGCTTCAAGTTTCTCTTCTTTCTTTTCTCTAGAATTTTCTTGTAGTATCTTTTTTTTTTATAAAGATGAACTTAAGAGATAAGAAAGAGTTAAAAAGTCATCAAATATGTATATATATACCACCTTAGGGGGGTGACACGTGTCAAGCCCCAAGTGGTGACACGTGTCAAGCCCTTGTTGGGCCAACACATCGCACCACCCCTCATGGGCTACCACATGGTAGGTGGGGCCCACCCCTTTGCTGCAGCTGCTGCCATGTGACACTTCTAGCCTACTTCCACGTGGCACTCCTTGATACATAAGCTTGTTATGCACTCAAGTAGCTTGAGTATATAAGGTTTTCAAGTTGGTAGCTTACGTAAGTAAGTCGAGTCCTACGACTTATTACTTGGCCTCCAATTTTTTTCGAAATCATATAGCCCTAATTCAAATCTTTTCTATTATGGGGTATCGCATTTTCCTTTCGTTAGAGTTGTTTGATAGCGTTATAGATTATTCGAATCACATGGTAACCCTTAAGAGCTTTAAGAAACTTAAGAGGCTTACGATTCTTGCAAGAAACTTAAGAGCCTTTCAAGTGACTTAAGAACGCGTTCCAAGGTACAAACGTACGGGGTGTAACATGAGGTGTCTCCGTAGCAGGCTGAATATGCCCTGTACTCAATAAAAGACAGAGTAAGTGTAGTATCAGTACACAAAATCAATAGTGTACTGTTAGGATCACGCGGCTAACCATTAAGTGGATTATGGACTAGTAAACTCAACATAACATACACATATATACAGAATAGCTAAAACCAGTGTCATCTCAAACAATATTCAGCAAAACCACAGTTCAATAACATCAACTCATATAATATTCATATAAAGGTCCTCTCATGGGACCTACAATCACTCAACTTGTGTTGGAACGTGATACCTGATCCAAAATTTGTGTCAGAATGTGACATCCGATCTAAATATATGTCAAAACATGACACCCGATCTAATTTATGTATTGGAATGTGACACCATGTTACATCTCGCACTTTTGCACATTCGAAAAGAAAAAAAAATTTGACTTGCTAGGAATGGGGTTATGATTTATTTTATTTAATATCAGTGTGATGTTTAGGGAAAATTGATGTGGAAATATGGAGGAAGGCCGAGGGTAAAATTGGGAGTTTTGGAAATTAGTTTCATGAATTTCAAAATAAGACTTATAGTTTTTGGGCTCAAAAATAAAAATAACGAATAAGAGAAATTGAGGCCCAAAGGCCATGGTTAGCCCAAGCCCATGGAAAATTTATTCCATGTGACTAATCAATTAAGAGGGTCCAATATATATATGTGTCATCTACTAGAACCTTCAAGAGACATAAGGAATCAACAAGAGAGGGAGTGAGAGCATCAAACTTAGGGGAAAAAAGGAAGGAAAAAAAGAAAAAATTTCAAGTTCTTCAACTTTGATCCAAAAATCTCTTCCTTCTTGAATTCTTGTTAGGTTCAACGCCCTCTTCAACGTGGCATAATTAGTCAAGCAAGAAAGCTACGTTTGTGGCAAGTGGAAATTTGAAGAAAAAGGTAAGAATTCTATTTTTTTATGTTATGGAAGGAGTGTATGTGTTGTAAGTGTTAGAATTAAATAAAAATCATGAAATTGTGATATATGTGTGTGTGTGGCCATGTGGGTGTGCAAGTGTGTGTATGGCCGTGTGGTATGATGGTGAAGGGAAGAGAAATTGAATTTTGTTTAGCTTGTTAGTTGCATCGTTGTGGTAGTTATGATGTAACTAAAAGTTTAATGATTCGAGATGGCCTTGAAATTGGTTATAAGTTGTTATAGTGAATTATGTGATTTTAGTATAGTTTTTATATAATTATGAAAGTAGAATTCTAATATAGGAATTATTTTTATTTTTAATGAATTTGGAAGAAGACAATGCGACTTGGTTGTTTCGCTGCGTTCGTAGAAGTTTTGGGTGGATTATGGTTTTGGTGGAATTTTTGGTATATTGTGTGGAATAATGTGAATTTCTTTCGAATTGTGTTTAAGTGGTCTTGAATTAGTGAATGGACATGAAAATGTCGATATTAGTTGGAAGGTGTAAAGTTGGAGTAGAATTTATTGCCTTATGTAAAAAGGAGACTATTGATGTTACAATGTATTTTGTAGTGATTGTTGATGTTGTCGGTATTGTTGTGGATGTTGTTGTTGATATTCTGGTCTAGTTAAATTCTCAGGAATGTTGAATTTATAGGGGAGGTGTTGTCCAAATTTTTGTAGACAAATAGGGGTTAAGATTGAACTCTTAAAGGCTCATAACTTACATTTGGTAATTGCGACCATTTGTAGATTTTTGAGAAAACGGGAGTTGAGTTGGAGTGAGCATAAGAAGAGGATAAGGTATGTAAGGCTCTTCCTTTTCTTCTTTTGGCATGTCTTAGGTAGGGGTGTACATGGACCGGGTTGGTTTGGATTTTTTACAAATCAAACCAAACCATTTGTGTCGGGTTATTAAATCTATAAACCAAATCAAACCAATAAAAGTCGAGTTTTTCGATATCAATTTTTCTCGAGTTTTTTGAGTTTTTTCGGATTTCTCAGGTTTTTCGGATTTTTTTTGAGTTTCTCGGGTTTTTCATAGTATCTAATAAAAAGTACAGAGCAGTGCTTCTTAAAAAGAGTTCTAGTACAAAATATCAACATATAAGATGGAGGCAGAACACTGTTTGAAATTTTAACTTTATAATATAACTTTATAAGATGAGTTTTTTTGGTATATTATTTAGATGAGCTTCTCAAGTCCAAATCTAAATGTAAGAAAGAAAACAAAAATTATGAAAATTTTTAAAAAATATTTTTAAATTATATTTTAATAAATATTTTTATGTATAACATAATTTAAAAATAATATATCTATAATCGGATCGGTTTGGGTTCGGTTTGACTTTTTTTAGTTAAAATCAAACAACCTATAATGGTTGGGTTTTTTTTCCAAACACCAAACCAAGTCAAACCAAACCACTAGTCGGTTTTTTTTTCCGATTTGGTTCGGTTTGTCGATTTGGTGCGATTTATCAGTTTGCCCTGTACAGCCCTAGTCCTAGGTATAGTAGGTTGTAATTTGAGCCTCGGGAAAAATTTTGTTCATGAAAATCTGAGTTTAAATTTCCTACTATTCCATTCAGTAAAAGTGAATTAAAAACTCATGTCTATTAAAAGGAAACGTGTAAACATCCGTAACTTCTACTTACAAGATCGGATCATCCTACAACCTTGATAGATGACTCCCTAGAGCCAAATGTTTGAAATTCATATACGCCACCTCGGTTTGGCTTAAGGTGGGCCCACTAACTTTGAGACTCGCTTAGTTGTCCTATTCAATTTATTCTTGTATGACATAAAGGGATAACTTTTGCCTATGATTTTTTCCTATTAAAGAATAATGTCCTAATCGTTCTCTTATGTTGTAATACCCATTTTGGGGCTGCAAATATAACTTTAGAAATGCTATCACGGGACAGCCCCTGTGTCCCTTAGACGTTCGATCGGTTCTACTTAACTTATTGTCATATGATTATCTCGAGTCTCCAGAAATGCTTTATATACATGTGCTGCATTAGTTTTTCACTACTTCGCTCGTGCATACTATTATGATATCATTTTTTGGAATCCGAGCCGACTTTGTAATCATGTGCCCTATAATGTATTTGGTAGTATAATGTGTTATGGGTTTCGAGACCTCGCCATAGAGCCGGGTACCGTTTATGATGTCATGATGTAATATGGCATATGATATGTTCTGATGATATGACATGTTATGATGATATGATATGTTCGGAGTTTGTACGGAGACTTGAAACCTTCTAGAGTATGATGTGTTATGGTATCATTGTCGGGGAAGTGGCCACGTTCCTGAGCCGTATGCATGATTTTTATCTGCATTACGTACATATGTTTTTAGTACAGATTTTGATGCCCTGGTTTGGTATTTTCTCCTTGTACCTTTCCTTTCAGTTATGGTTTAGATTCTTTGTACTTCATACCTTCCATATTCAGTACACATTTCATACTGACCCCTTTCCTTCGAGAGAGGGGTTGCGTTTTATGCCCACAGGTACAGACGTTCGTGATCCATCAGTGTAGGCTACACACCTTCTGCTACTACAGAGTGCTTCTTTGACTCGGAGCTCGCATTTCGGTATATAGCTTTCTTATGTACATGCTCTTATATATTTGACCATTTGGGTACAGCGGGGCCTTGTCCCCTCATATATTTCAGCTATGTACTGTAGAGACCTGTAGACATAGGTGTGGATCGTGGGTTGCATATGCTCGTCTGTTTATGACTTTTGTCTTAATGCGGTCCCTTTCGTTATAACGGCCAAAATGGCCCATATGTTTGTATATATGCACATATCCGACGATGCGCATTTCGACACCTCTTTTGGTTTGATATGTTAATTTCTGCACGCACGACTACTTAAATTAATGATTGCCTACTGTTCTAATTGAAACAAATATTAAATTTGAATTATTCTGTAATATGATGATTTGCTATATAAGTTCGTTTGGGTGTCCAAATAGGGCACCAGTCGCGGTCCACGGGGCTGAGTCATGACACACCCGATCCTAGCATACAAAAACAACCATAACTATATTCAGTACTCAACATTATATTAACAAGAACAAGTTCATCACAAAACAAGCCAGCAAGTGATCATTTCACCTATAATCTAGCAGTTTCCCTATTCATATACACATATGCATATCATGAAACAATTTAACAAGTATGAAACACATACGGGAACAAAACCATCACCTACCTAGAATTCGAGCTTCAACAACCTTTAAAGTGAAAGAGTTTTCCCTTTACGGATTCGTCCCACTAGTTCTTGGTCTAAAGCAAGTCAAATATATACAAAGAGTCAATACAATGGCCTTGTTCACATGAATTATAAGATAATTTTCCTCCTAGGCCAAAACCCATGATCCTAACCCACCCTAAGCTATTTCCCACCATTGATTTCAGTTCAAACCTTCCCCCAATGATTACCAACCATAGTTTTTAGGTTCTAGGAATCAAATGATGAGTTTAGAGAGTAAAATCCTTACCTTAAGCATGGAAATCTATGGAAAATTGATGAAAATCATCCTAGGTTGCCTCTCGTCGTTCTAGAAACTATTTTTGCAGAAAAAAACCGTTCCTGAGGTTTTTTCTGACTTAAGTCGCGACAGTCCTGTTCTAGCGGGACCATCCTACTCTGGAGGCCCCGCTCTAGCGGTACAAATCCCGCTCTGGTGGGTTGCCCAAAAACAGAGAGCTCGGAGTTTGAGCTCCAAGCCCCCATTTCACAATATACTCCCTTTCAAAGACGTATTAAATTATACTCTTCACGCAAAGTTTAATTTCGAGAGTTTTACTCGCCCAAATGCGATTCCACAAAGCTGTAAATGCTCCGTATCGTCTTGGCTATCAACTTACCCACTCAAATTAGAGACTCGATCCCCCACCATTCACAAGGTCACCCTAGACCTCACCTGACTTAGAATTGGTCCAATTTTGGCCTAGGCTAAATTTTTTCGAAGTTACTACCCGAAATTTTTCTGGCTCAAAATCCTTTCCCATTAGCCTATCCATAATGACGGGGACAGATCGTTACAAATAACAAACACAAAATCTACAAAGTACATATGACTAATGGCTTGAGATTGTTATAAAGAAATCCAAATGAGAAGGTAAACATGATTTTCATAAATCCTTTGAGGAAGGTCTCTAAAATTAATTAATCATATTTAATATGTTTTATTTAGCTAACTAGCTTATTTAGAGTGTCATATCATAATTTCAATATGACATATAAAGTTCAGGTAAATTTACTTTTAGTTAATTTGAGCAAAATTAAATAATTTTATGTGACAAAAAATAGAAGTATGACTTTGTGTGATAAACTAAAAAGTTAGATGTCTTTTGTGGTATAAAATAGAAAAAATAGAAAAGTAATTTGTATGTGATAAAGTATTATAGATCAATTTTTTTTTTTAATATAAAGATCAAGTAAAAATAAAACGAATAGGATAGTATAGAACAAATTTAAAAAGCAAGAGAGACATTTAAAATGAACAAGTGGGAATACTATATTACAATCTACCATCTGGAATGAACATATTTAATTTGCAAGTTTCATAATCATGTCAGAAACAAAAATATGAATTTCAACTTATTTCAATCTTTCAGACATTTGGTAGTCGAAATTCATTTCATTCTACCATTAAAAAGTTGAATTTGAATTATTATTACAATTTATTTATTATTTTTTTTAATATGTATAAGAAATAATTTGAGTCAAAGCTAATAAATTGGGATGAGCTTATGACAGTATAAAACATATAATACGGGTGGAGAATAAGTTACTAGACTGGATGAGCGTACAACATACTTCATTTTATTTGTGTATCGGATTTTGACTTCACACAAAAAAAAATTAAAAAATATTATAATTTTAAATTAAAGATATGTAAAATATATCAAGATATTCTTTAATCTTATTATTTTGAATATAGTATGTGGAAAATTAAATTTATAAAATTATAAAAAAGAAATGTATTATTACTTGAACGAATTAAAAAAAGCAAGACAGAGAAATTAACGAATGAAGAATAAACGTATAATGCGGGTGGAAAATAGTAGGTAAAGACTGATTGTTGTACTCCTTCCGTTTCAAAAGAGAATGGTCTAATTTGACTTGATACTATCTTTTAATTATATGACCTTTTATATGCTATGTGAAAAGTTAAAATTAAAGCATCGTCAAAAACAAAAATGGTGAAAATTATTCCCCCCCCCCCCTTACCCCCAACTTTCAACAATAATCATGTTCTCCCCTTTATCCCATGCAATGTCTATTTTGCCCTTGATTTTCTATCTTCCATCACCTATTTATACAAATACAAATAATAGGTAATATAATAGCTTTTAAATATATTTCAAAAATAATACAAAAATATTAATAAAAATAAAGGTAATCCTATAAAAAAAAATTAAAAGATTATCTATTTGTATTGTAAGTAATTTTTTATTTTTTAAATTTAAAAAATATTTCATTATTAACAAACAAAAATCGTTTATCTATTCAGATATTTAAGAATAAGAGAGAATTGAAATATGCATTTATATACATATACATATTAAATGCATGTAATATTAAAATAATAATTATAAATAATAATATAAATTTTAATGGCAAACTGATAAAAAATTTATTCTACTTATAATTTTAATGTGCTTACATAAAAATCTATAAATACTTAGATTAAGAAAGATAAATAATATACATTCCGGTTTTGACTATTGTTAAACTATTCACTTTTTACTCTACTCATTTATTTTATTATAGAACGTCAATAATTTATATATTCAACTAGAATCTCTAGCTTTTTCGAATAGGAAAAATAATTTTTATTTTTAATAGAAAATTTGTTACCTACAATAAAAAATAAAAATTCATGATTTTAAAGAAGTTAAAAAAAAATAGGATAACGGGGGAAGATGATTATTATTGAAAGTTGGGGGAATTTGATTTTTAAAGCAAACTTCGGAGGAGGGGGAGGGGGGCGGGGAGGAATGATTTTCACCTAAAAAAAAATGAGTCATCATTTTTGAAGTAGATAAAAAATAATGTATTTCATTTTTTTTTTAAACGGATGGATTAATTCTTTTTTAATTAATTATAGACTGTCATCTCACGTGATACTTAAGCATCTGTCATCTGATAAGTTATAAATGAACCAACCACAGATTTTAATATTTTTTTTCAAAAAAATTTTAAAAACATCTAAAATGGTCGGTACAAATGAAAATGTATTTCATAAAAATAATATTTCTTCCTAAACAAATATGTAGTCCATCAGAAAAAAATGTCATTTTTTGATAATTAGAAATAAGTTAATTTAACTATTTTTAAAGTTTTCTTTTTCTAAAATCTTTTTTTCCTTAAATATATCAAATCAAATAATTTCATACAAATTGAGACCAAAAAAGTATAACATAAGTGATTTTATTATTTATAACTTAATAAGTATTTGATAAATAAATAAATAAAATTATTTTATTAATATAAATATAGTTTAGCCAACTATTATAAGAACAAAAGTGGAGATTGAGAGGTGGGGAAGAGACAAATAGCGTTGAATTTTTGTATATGCACATAATTTTATAAATTCCGAATTTATCATAAAATTATTACTATTTTTGAATTTTATTTTTACTTTATTTAAAAGTTAGTGTTTGATCATTAAAATTTAATTTGTTTAAAATTATATTTCAAATTTTAAAAGTAATTTATAATTTATTTATCAACTCACTTTCTATTTTTTACTTTTAAAAGAAGGTAAATAAAAGTGAACAAAGAGTATAAGATTGGTAAATGGTAAGCAATATAAAAATAGTTAAACAGTGGATCTTTTGATGAATATACTAATAAATGAATAGACTTTTTTAAAAGAATAAATTGATAGAATCGAATAAATAAAGACTATTTATAGTTTTATACTGTCAATATATTCAAACTAAAAGTTTAAATTGATGCACAATTGATTGATTGATATATAATTGTATTAAATTTATAAGTTTTTGACTTGGTAAAAGAAAATGGAGTGCTGAAAACTTGTACTAGCCCATACTGCTATGTTTTTTATTTTTGTTTTTTAATTAAAAAAAATGGCCACTGGTTGTACGAAATTTATATTAGAGTCCTCATTAAATTCGAATCATATATTATAGGATCTATTTGAGGATGACGCTCCCAACGAAACTTTTTCCATATTTAATGCTCAAATTTAAGACTTTTAATTTAGGATTAAATAGTTTCACCACTACATCACAATTCACACTGATATATTGAATCTTCTAGATAAAATAAGATACATTGATGTAATTCCAGAGTCTTATAAAAAAGAGAAATTACTTTAATTTTTTCGGCCAAAATTAGTTGTTATGTTTTATATTTTTAGAGTTAATTTGATTAATATATAAAATTAAATTAGAATAAATTAATATAATATTTTAAGTTAAATTTATATATATTTAAAAGTTATACAAAAGTATTAGTATAAACTATAGTTTTTCTCACGTCAAAAGAAAAATATATATTTATAAATATTGATCAAATATGACAACTAATTTATAACAAAGCAGATAATACGCCATTCATTGAAGCCCTCATTTACTTGAATTTTTGCAATGTACCAATGTCTCATTTTAATTTGATATTATTACTACGTGAAGAGTTAAATAGTTCCTTATTCTGTTATTCATATTCAACCGAATCAATTTTATTAATTTTCTAGATAAAATAAAATACATAACTAAAATAGCGTTTATGAATAACTAATCTTCATGAGAGATATATAACGCACAGAAGGAAAAATAACCCTTTTTTTAATATTAAGTTACAATTTGAATAAACAATTGTCCTTAGGATATATAAAATATAATAATTCAGACGAATTTACTTTTAAATAACTTTTAAAATTAAATGACTTTTTCGATGATCATTATAAGCATCTTAATTGTACTCCTTAGCTACAATTTGCAAATTTACGGGTTGTAGCTATAGTTTAAGTTGTTTCATTTATATAATTTGCGGATTTATATAATTCGTGGGTTTGTATAATTCATGGGTGAATTTGTATAATTGAACTATTTTTGAATAAATTCGAAATAGCGAATTTATACAAACACAAATTACAAACAGTTATACAAAATATATTATATAAAAGTTAAACAAATTATATTATACAAATTTCGAATTATACAAATTTCGAATTATACAAATGTGCGAATTATACAAACTCAAATCTTAATTAATATTAAATGTTAGTGCCAAATTGTAAATTAGTTAAATTATACCTATATGTCTTTTTCCCAAAAATAAATGAAATAGTTCTATAATTATAAAACTAGTTGACATATTTCTAACTATTTTATTTTCTTTTCTTTTTTGTATATTTTTTAAATCCTAAAACAAAATTACAAAATATAAATCATATAACTATTTATACCCAGTGAATGAGGTAACCACAATCAAACACACACACACGAAAAAAAAAAAAAAACTAACACTTCCTGATACCTCTTCTTCAAGTCCACGTAGACATTCCGGCAATCTTCTCCGATCAATCTCCGTTTCCGGCCATTAACTTCTCAAATAAAAAAAATGATCAGACTAGAATGAGCATTTCCATCGGTGACCTATCATGTCAGTCTCGTGCTCCGACTGCTTCTCCGACCTACTCTGCGGCGAAAACTCCGATACCGTTTTCTCAAACGGAGGAGGAGAGGATTTGCCGGAATGTTCCTCGTCGGATATCGAATCTCCGTTCGCCGATATCGATGAATCTATCGCCGGTCTTATTGAAGACGAGCGAAATTTCGTACCTGGATTTGACTATATCGAGAAATTCCAATCTCAATCTCTAAGCGCCGCCGCTAGAGATGAATCCGTTGCATGGATTCTCAAGGTATTATTCAATTAATCAATCTCATCGATAGCACAGTAAACTCCGGCGAAAAAAAACCAGCATCGGCGCATGTTAGATTTTTGTTTCTTTTGTTTGCTAAAATATACTTATAGTGAACACTACACACTAAAACATTTTTTTTGCAGGTACAACGCCACTATGGTTTCCAGCCTTTAACGGCGTATCTCGCCGTTAACTATTTTGATCGTTTTCTCTACTCGAGAAGCTTGCCGGTAAATTAGTCATTTCCCCGGTTCGTTTTTTTTCTTTTTATTAATGAGAGGTTGCCGGAAATAAGGGAGGAAAAATATTGATGGTATGAAAAATATTTATTGATATTCGATGAATTATTTCAAACTCCACTAATGAGATTAAATTGGATATGTTGTTGTTATTCTCTATCAAATAGTCAAGTTTAAGGGTAATTAAGACTAATGAAAATTTAGGTGTACAATTAACAATTGGTGTCATATTCAAGGTTTTTTTTAGGTGTGCTATTATTTTTTATTAATATTTGTATTTTCTTAGAGTCATTTAACAATGTGATTACATTGACTTTTGATCACACGTTAAGAAAAGTTGAGCAAACTGTAAATTCATAAACAGGGCTTAAAACTTATTTATCCTTATTGTTGGCTTTTTTTGGTCAGATCTAGCTAACAACGGCAAAGACAAATTCAACTAATTGGGTCCTTAATTGTTTCTGTACTAGTATATATTATAACGGAAGTGTTATAAAAGTACAAGATCTTTTTGTTTTATGGTCTTGCCAATAATAATTTGATGTAGATTTTTATAGTAGTAGTAATTTATAGTGTCACCTAAAAACAATGAGTTATAAAGGGGATTTCACTTAGTAAAATAGGAAAAAGAAAAAAAGAGAATGGAATAAATAGTACAGTTGAAAGGTATTAGAAACCTTTTTAAATACTAATCTTTTTTACTCTAGTGTACTTGAATGTGTGCATAATTTAATGTCATATATATAGGCATGCTAGCAATAATTTAAGTGTACGTGAACGTGACATAGGTTTTAAAAGTATTCGTTCTGAAGGTCCGCTTGTCTGTATAGCATAATTGATTAAATATGTGTACTATTTTATTAGTTTTTTCGAGCACTCTAATCGAATTGGAGGTGGAGAGTGTTTGGCTCGTAGTGTATATTCAATTTTTCTTTGTTAGTTGTGTGAATTTCCCTTTTCAATGTATAATTTCAGCAAACAAATGGTTGGCCACTGCAACTACTGTCGGTTGCTTGCTTATCTTTAGCAGCAAAAATGGAGGAACCTCTTGTTCCTTCTCTTTTGGAGCTTCAGGTAATTTGATTGTTTTCTTCATGGAAATGAAAATGGGACCCCTCAAGTAATTTAACAATTTATTTGGGACTCAGGTTGAAGGTGCAAAGTATATATTTGAACCAAAAACCATCCAAAGAATGGAGTTTCTTGTGCTGAGAATATTAGATTGGAGGCTCCGATCGATAACTCCGTTTAGCTTCCTCAGCTTCTTTGCCTCTAAACTTGATTCACTCGGAACTTTCACTGCCTTCCTTATCTCAAGGGCTTCTCAGATTATCCTCTCAAATATTCAAGGTTCGTTTTTCTAGTTATAGTTTTATATTATTAAAAATGTCATATATACGTACATTACACATGCATGCATGAGTATTTCTACGCTTTGTATACCACCGTATAAATAACTTCGTACACTATACATGTATTTTACTCTGGTGTAGCAAGTAACTTTTCTTATTTTTACTGTAGTTATCGTTTAGATGGCTTGATTGTGAATTTTAACTTGTTAGTTCGTGATATTTACAGAAGCTAGCTTTCTTGAGTATTGGCCATCATGCATAGCTGCAGCTACAATACTGTGTGCAGCTAATGACCTTCCTAATTTCTCTTTTGTGAATGCTGAACATGCTGAATCCTGGTGTCATGGACTCCGCAAAGTAAGAAGAAATTTCGTATCATGTCTTCTAACTCTCAATTCTTGACTTTAGAATAAAGTTTTTTTTTTTTATAAAAATAAATTCTCCTTTTTTGCAGGATAAAATCGTGGGCTGCTATGAATTAGTGCAAAAGTATGCAATTGCATTAAGGCCCCGGAGATTTCCAAGAGTTTACCCACAGGTACGAGTCATGACTCGGGCTAGTACTACTACTACTACTATAGCATCCAGTGACTCGTCATCGTCCTCATCATCCTCTTCCACATCTTATAAAAGGAGAAAATTAAATAACAGCTGGTGGAGTGCCACAGATGACGACAGTTAAGATGTGGGAATAAGGGGGCTAGGGAAAAGAAAAAAAAAAGAAAAAGAATCCTCAGTAATTTTTTTCATCTTTGAGGGTGTTTTTGAGTTTAATTTGACAGATGAGTGGTGTAGATTATATGAGAGTTTAGTAGAGAAGAAGAAATGCCATTCAATAAATGGCTTTGCAGATTCCCAAGGGAAGGGGATTTGGTACATATTATTTTGGAGATTGTTTAATTATAGCTAGCAAGTAAGTGGAGTGATATGGAGTATTGTGAATGAAGTGGGGTTTGTGATTGAATTCAAAGAGAGCATTGATTATTGAAATGGAAGAAGGGTATGGTGGAGCCCATTTGCAAAGGATTGGAGAAGTGAAAATTAAATCAGAAATTTGAAATTTGGGCAACAAATGCATTGTGATGAATAAGTCAAGAAGGCTCTTGATATATATATATATATATAAACTATATAGGGCCACCATTATTGCTTCCAACTTCTACACTAGCTCCAAGAAAGTGAAGGAAAATGAATGAAAGAAAAAAACAAGGGTTACTGAACTTCAACAATAACAGTTGGCTCTGTATAATCAGACTTTTTGGTTTGAGGTGTGTTCTATACACACTGTGTATGTGTGCTTTTTTGGCGGGAAAATTTGCCTTTTTTTTGTTTGTGTCCTAACCATATACTGGACTATTTTTTTTTTCTCTTTTTCTTTCAAACGTGTAATGGATACACGTGTGTATTCTTTTAATTTATTTCTTTTTTAAAATCAAAAGAGGAGGTAAATATGGAAAAAAACCACCTCTGATCTTTCCGGCCAAAATTTGGCCTAACCATACAAAGGGTCTTTGGGGCCTTTTAATTTCCTACTTTTTTCTCAAAGTGTGTTGTATTTTGGATTCATGTATCAAACATGATCATGTTACATATATCTAGTATATATGAATAAAATTATAATAAAATGTTTCCTATTTTTATTTGGGATGTCATTTTGTTTATTTCCTATGTCTTGTACTTCGATTATTGTCCTATTTTATTGTAGTTATTATCCCTTTAAGAATGTTTTTAGTATTTTATTCTGACTTCTTTTTTAAATCAAAAATCTATCGAAAACAAGCTCTTTATTTTTCAAGTTAGTGATACTGCGTGTACATTATCCTCCGTAGACGTGGGATTACACAGTATGTTGTTGTTTAGCATTTGTTTATTTACTTCTCTCTCTCTTGCCTTTTCTTTTCACCATGTGCCATGCACGTGAATGACGATAAAGACTTTTGTAGCTTTGCTATTTGTTTTTATTACTGCCGAAAGAAGTTTTATAATGGGAAAAAGGTGGCATTATAGGGGGAAACAAAAAACATGACCATAAGCTAAATGCAGTGAAGTGAAGGAGACTTTTAGAAAGAGAGTTGGTTGGTCCCTCTTAGCAATAAAAGATGGGGGTTCCAATCAATGAATATGACTAGTACTACTTAACCAGTACTAGTCCAATAATATTAATTAGACTGTGTAGTTACCTCCTAGTTATCTTAATGCTTTATGACCCTTTACTTTGTTTGATTAATCCCCTTAGATTTCAGACAGACAGACAGACATCTTCCTCTTCTTACCCTCTTCCATATCCAACTTTGTGTGACCATAACATTCACCTTTTAGGGAGAAACACACCTTTATTTATCTAAAAATGATTAAATGTATATGAAGAGATTTAATGTTGATACAAGTTTTATTTAGATACCTGGGAAGTTAACTAGAGGTAATACATATTTCATTAGTTTCAGATTATTTGTCTTACTTTTCATTTTTAGTTCGTTTAAAATAGAATACCTCATTTCTTTTTTGGCATTTTTTTTAATTTTCCATATGATATGTTTAAGATCACACGATTTAAAAGTATTTTAATACATTTTACATATTTTAAATTTAAGATTAGAAGATTCAATTATTTTTTAAAAAAATTTTGTCAACTCAAAATTAAACAAACAAATTGAAATGAAAAGAGTACTCCCTCCATTCCTTTTTAGTTGTCATGTAATGTTTTGTACAACCCTTAAAAAAATAGTAATTAGGAGCATTATTTGATTAATATACACCTTATTAATTCTTTAATCTTTATCTATTTTTAATATACATGACAATTAATACGAGAGCAAGGGAGTATCATTTATAACTCCTTTTGTTGTTGTGGCAATGTGGTGTACTTCACCTTTGTGGTGCGTGGAAGAAGATTTTTTTTTTTCCTTTCTCTTCCTCCCTCTACCTTTTTTTTATGAGATTCGAATATAAAATTTGAAGATAACGGGTGCGCTATTACTTTAAGATAAAATATAAAGTTTTATAGTGACAACAATTTAGCGAGTAAAAGATTAATTAATTATATTATTATATTTGAGAGTTCAATGTTATTATAACTTTTGGCCAACACCCGAAGTGAAATTTTACCACCGTGGAGCGATATTTTACAAAAAGATAAGAAGAAATTCAATAAAATGTCGGAAAAGTAAATTATATGAAATCATAAATGTAGATTGTTCATAGCTAGGCTAAATATGAATTGAGACGAAAGTTTTATAAATTCCTTCATAAAGATTCCAATCTTTCTAGTGATAAGCGGGACAAAAATATAAGAAGACTACTTAGAGTAAAAAACATAGAAAAGAAATAAATGGCAGTAAGTGGGATACAATTCCTTGACCTAAAAGAGTAAAGACCAGCTTTCAACTAGTGCACAACTCAATCTCTTTCTACCATGGTTGTCTTTCATATAAATTATACCAATAACATATTCAGTTTAGTCGGATAACGATGAATTCACGTGACCCTTTTTACGATTAAATTTTCCACTGAACATGTTCACGCTTTCTCTTCATCTACTCTCTCCCTGCTATCACCGGAACCACCCTTCTCCATTTTTAAATATCCGCAACTTGAAAATCCTTCTTAGATAAAAATCATGTATTAGAGTACGTAATTATTCTTTTACACATTCATTTGACGTTCTGTTAGAAAGTGTCAAGATAAGAACACTCTATAGCCTTATAATTTAGTTACATTTTCGTGATTGAGAAAAAACAAAAACACTAAGATATAACGTTGAATATGTTGTAAATTTGTTACAAATAATGTTGGAATTTTTGGTAAATAGTCAGTCGAGGTCGATAGTTTTAAAGATTAGTCTGAAAATTCAGATTTGAAATTGAAATTTATTGGCTAAATTTTAATTGAAATGAATGACAATCATGTATTTATGCTGAAATTTTTATATTCAAACATTGGTCGTCACGTTGAATTGAATAAATTGAGATAGAAATTTGATGACTCCGTTAAAGCTCATTTAAAGCTTCTTGCAAAAAAATTCTCCGAAATTCTTGTTAAACTTATTTTTTCTTTCTTTTTTTACTCAAATTAACGACAAAATATCTTTATTTAATTAGATACTTTATACGTTATTCACGAGTGTAGTAAACACCTTATAATTTTGGCTAATTATAAAAAAAAAGTATTTAACTGATACAAATTTCGACTAGTGTAAATAGTCAATAGATACTATCTTTAAACAGTCTTAAAACTTTAGATATTTCTGTATGTATATAGCATTTAAAAGTTATGCCTTTTATGCGCCCTTCCGTTTGTGTACATTTTTTTTTAATGATCCAATCATGTAAATATATCTCTGTGTATGTGTGATAATGAGTGATGTTGTGGCTTGAACTTACGATTTTACCTTTTTTTTAATATCATTTTGAAGTGTTTAATTAAGGTATATAAAAATTTAAGTTGACAGTGGTCATATCTTTACTTACTTAATTATGTCTTTAATGCATCCACTTATGTGAAGTTTGATTATTTTTTACGAACGAAACATGTATATATTCTTCTTCTTTTTCTGATAATGAATTGCAGTGAGATTCAAACTCAGAAAATCTATTTTTTTATGATATCATGTTGAAATGTAATACCATATAATTTTAAGGAGAGCACATTTCTATTTATTTAATATTATATACTTTATTTGTCTCAATTTATGTAACACTTTTCACTTTTGAGATTCAAACTTTAATCGTATATTCGAACATGAAATCTTTGAATTTTCCAAAATATAATTTAAATATTTGAAACCCATATAAAAGTACAAGTCATAATTAATAATTTAAAATATTTTAAAAATATATAAAAAAAAATTTCAATCAAAGATCAACTTATTTGAATCTTAAAAAAGTAAAAGTTGTCGTATAAATGGGTAAAGAGAGTATCTTCCATATACAAATGGCATTTAAGTATCTTCTATATACAAATGGCATTTACTCTTTTCATGCCATTTATGTGACCTGATTAAGAGTATCAATGTTATACACTAATTAATTTTTAATGTGAATTCAGGCTTGAATTTTTCATTTTTGTTAGAATAAAAAATTTATAACATTAAAAAAAAGTTATAATGTATTTTAAAAAAATTATGATCAAAGAAAAGATTATTGTGTTTGACTTTTCATAATACTACTCATTTATCTCAACTTATGTAATATATTTTTATTTAATTTATCCTATAAAGTATTGCCTTTTTATAATTAAAATTAATTTAATTTTAAAAATTTTCTAGCACATACATATTTAAGATTTATTTTATACTAAAATTTATTGTTCTTTTTATTATTAACATAGTAATTAGATGAATGAAGTTACTAAAATACATAAAATCTAAAAAAGATCATGTGTACACAGATTTTATTCTTACGTTGGTTTTTATCATGGACTCGTGATAAACCCCTTCCTCAATAATAATATATTATATATGCATATGTCCTACTTCTAATACAGTAACCAAAGAAATCCTAGTGGACTTTCTTGCCTTCAATGTCTACAAGCATTTCTTCAGTTTTGTCATCGCAATAAGTGAACTGCTAATTCATCATCACCACTATTTCCAATTCTCTGGATTCAAACGAATGTATGTAGGTTGAGTTGTTCAGCTTTATACAAATTTAAATATTTATTTATTTATATTCTAAGTTGGAGGATATAAATGTTAGCTAAACTCAAGTTATAAAATATGTTAATGTATTAGGCTAAATTTCAAATGTATACCACTAATAAAAGAAGGAAAAAAACTCAAATATGTCATTATACTTTGAGAAAAGGTTCATTTATGTCACTGTTAAAAATTTGGCCCATCCATGCTATTTCCGTTTGAGAAAAGGCTTATCCATGTCATTATTTGTTAACTGAAAACAATTTTGACTTTGCAAAATCATTTTTTATACGTGGTCAATTATGATTCGATCATGTTATTAATTAAATCATTTTTTTTAAAAGGAAAAAGGCTCAAATATGCAATTGAACTTTGAGAAAAGACTTATTTATATCATCTATTAAAGTTTGATTCATCTATGCCATTTTAGTTAACAAATAATGGTGTGAATGAGCCTTTTGTCAAACGAAAATAACATAGATGAGCCATAGTTTTAACAGATGACATAAATAAGTTTTTTCTTAAAGTTCAATGATATATTTGAATCTTTTCCTATAGTTTCTCCCATTCTAAGTCCAATAACTCTATATCTTAACTTAGATTCCTATGATAAATTGATAATGATACACCATATATATGTGGTTTCAAGATTCCCACAAGAGGTCCTCCTCATAAGCAAAGAAGATTGGACATTGCCTATTTAGTATGGGTATCTTTATAAATTAAAGATGTGAAAATGAGTTTAATTTGATGTACTAGATTAGTCATTAGTTCAATTGTTAGTAGCCACGTAGTACCAATTGTCAAATCACTTCACAATTAAATTATCAATGGACCATATAGGACCAAACAAAGAAGAAAAACTGACTAGGTTGGGCATTATATTTGTCAGCGCTATTTATAAATATTTCTGTTTGGGGGTATACCTCCTGCTTTTGCTCTTCTGTTTCATTAAGGACCACTTGACTGATAAATAAAGACTGTAATGGATAAGTAAGTAATCAGAAATTTTATGTTCGAGTCTTTTTGATACGGAATTTCTTTTGTTAGCGAGTATTTTATTTTCAATATGAGATTTTCTGATGCGAATCTTAATTTAATTGAATTTCAATAAAAATATCGAGCGTCAGATTAGAAAACAAAAAAAAAGGGACTCTTGACTAGAAAGATAAAATAAAAAAAATTAATGTGAAAAATAAAAGATCAATTCCAGGAATTAATGAATGAAGACATTTTAAGCTTTGGACATTGATATAGACTTATCGTATTGAAAATTGTATCATTATATAATGGAGTCCGCTTTCCAACATAGTGGTTCCCACAAAAAAAATAAAATCTAAGGGATATGAACATCCACTTGATATTTTCTAAAAATAAATAAATTAAGTCGCAATTTAAAAAGAAAAAAAAATAGTTTTTATTTATTATTGATTTTTGATATGCATGTGGCTTATTTTAATTAGGCTAGAATTAAAGACAGACGCTCCTCCCTTAATCAGACAAATCAACAATCTTCCCCACAAAGGGGGTTATATTTGAAAGGAACTTTTGATTTTTATGTGGTGATTAACGATCATGTCCAATAATTGTTGTAATATAGGTCTCAAAATATGGATTTGAATTTTCAATAGACAAATTAAATGATAATGAAGACAAAAAATAGGACAAGCGACCTCATGAATATAAATATTTATGTTTATTTTTTTAAATATTTTATTTAATGAGCGGAAAAAGTATTTTGCACAACTAATAGCGTATGTTAGATTTGCGTTTGACCAGGTAATTTGGAGCTTAATTTGAAGTTTGATTAGAATTGATGTTTGTTTTGATAATTTGTAGTTAAAATTTTATTTTGACATATTGTCACTACCTAAGCCTAGGGCCTAGACGTGACATGGCGAATGAGGAATCCGAAAGTACCTCAAACAAGCCTCTTAGCATTCTTTTAGCCTTTCATAGGTAATGACAATAAATAAACAAGCAGAAATCATAATAGTAAATCTTCAATTTACATATATCCAATAATACCTCTAATTTTTAGATTTAACGGAGTTAAGACAAGTCCCTATCTCACCCTTAATCATAATAGAAAGAAATGTCATAGTAAGTGTCTAAAGATCTTAACATATCATAAGCTAGAAAGATAAATGAGTATTGTTCTCGGAACATGGGAGCTCACCAAAAGTAGTCTTCAAACGAAATCTCAACTAGCCATGTGGAGGAGAACGAGGAGGGAAACCGATCCCTACATGATGATATCATGTAGGCAAAAGAGTATGCGTTAGTACTTTGAATGTACTAAGTATGTAAGCATGCATGAACATTGAGGAAACATTAAAACATTTATGTAATATGAAACATAATGCAATGCATGCATAATCAATCATATATATATATATCCTTTAAAATATTTATTTTGTGGGAAAATGACCATAATCGACATTTAAGACAATGCGATCTATTACATGAAATCCAACATAACCCCCTATGTTGGTCGGGGAGACTACTTGTCAGGTAGAACTCCGTCAACTTCATTCATTTCTTTAACTTTAACTTTAAGGGTTATTTGTGGATTCATTAGCCTAAGCCTACAAGGGCTCCTATGTTGGCACATAGTTAATGAGACAAAGGGTTGCTACTAGGATTCCCTTACCGAATTCCATCTCAATGACCCATTCGGTGCTAAGTCAATCCCACAGAATAGTTTAATACTTCAAAATAGTCAAGACATATAACTTGAGAATTCAAAACATCATATTCGGTAGAATAGCTCATTAAAACCTTTGATAATTCAAATATGCAAGAATTGTTCTTATTGCATAAAGAATCCATCATTCATATCATTTCATCATTCTTTCATTTCATAAGACTCCCTTTTGATCATAAATATTGCGTTCATAAACATTCATTTGAAGTCAAAGCTTTTAAGTCAAACTTCATTGAAAATATAGTAAAACTAGGCGGGTTCAAATCACTTCAACTTTCAAACATGAATATAAATGAAATTAAACATAAATACTTTGAAATCCATCAATTAAAAATTATGTTTTAAACAACCCACCATGAATTTCAAGATCATTTAAAGAACTAAATAGAGAAAATACTTACAAACCATCAATTCATACATATGAAATTATTTTACATCAAAATAGATCAATAATCATTAGTTTAACCATGATTCATGCTATTAAGTAGAAATAAAAATTACCCATAAGAAAATTTTACTTAAAATCAAGAGATTTAGTTGAAAGAGTTTTGGACTACTACATGGGTGGAAGAACCGATGGATGAACACCCATATACCGTAGAGTAAAGTTTAAAGAAAATAAACAGAATTTAGCATATAATCAAAATACTTTAGGCATGAGAGTGGAAGGAATACTCTCATTGAAGCCTTACATACCTGGAATCCGAAGCGTTACTCAGAATCGAAGGACTTAATAAACACTCTTGAATCCTAGCATTTTCTCCTCGCCGGAGCATTTTGTGTACTACCCGGAGTATATCAATAACTGGAATAATATTTCTACACTACTAAGAACTAAAATTATATTTTGAGAATGAGTAAAGAAGTGTATAGAGAGAAGAGTTGCTTGAGAAAGGTCGATGAACAAAATGATGAAATAAGGTGGTATTTATAGGTGTGAAGGAGTGACCTAACAATAATTAAAATAATTATAAAGAAAAATCTGAAAATTTAATGGAAGATTGTAATGTCATGAGTGATGTCAAATGGAGGACTATTGATGTCATAAGTGATGTCAAATGGATCTAGATCTTTCCATGGTTGGTGAGATGAGCCTTCTTTTAACGTAATGCCCTTTTTCGGAGATGCATTTGAAAAAGATAACTTTCTCATTAGGATTTGGTGTCTTAATATGAATTGTTGCTCTAAAAGTCTACTTTCATTTCGTTCAAGAATCAACTGATTTGGAGCATCCTACAGTGAGATATGATTTTTATTCTACAAATACTCCATTTTGTCACAGTACCATGTCTTGCAACAATTAATTAATTTGACCTACTTAACCTCCGAAACTTAAAATCTCCACAAAAGTTGTAGGTAATGATGTTTGGGTTATTCAGAAATTTGAATCACCTAATTTGGACCATCATATTAAAAGTTATGCCCAAAATACAGAAGAGATATCATTTTCATCGAGAATTGAAATATCATATACAACGTTTTTAGGGGGTGTTACACATATAATTTCAATTTTTAAGTTAAATTTTTTCTTATAAACACAAAAACCACCACAATTTGGACTTTGCACGCTTCTTAAAAATGCAGTTGAAGAGATATTTCACCAAAAAACATGTCTGATCGAGCAGTAGAATTGCCTAAAATTATAAAAAAAATTACTTGAGTTCGATTTCAAGTAGCTTTTCGTCGATTTCACAAAAACGACTAAGGTAAATTCGATAATGTCCAGTATGTCGCATTGGCATCGAATTTTCTTAAAAACCAAAATATGTTCATCCATTTTGACCCATTTTTCAGTAGTGTCAGATGTTTGTGTATATTTTTGGCCAACTTAAATTGAGTTAAGGATATGATTTAAGAAATAATGAAACTAATCTCTGTATAAACTTCTGCATACCTGATACGAAGTACATAATACTCTACATTATTAATGTGATATCTGGTTAACTAAGTTCTTTAGATAATTCTTGAGTAATATTAGTCCGTCCGTTTTATTTTATTTGGCTCATGTTAATTTATATTCTCTTTAAAAAAATATTTATAAGAAATTTATTTACTAATCTAATCTTATTAATTATGTTTTGGAAATTTAAAATTTTGATTACTTGAACTTTAGGTAGTTACTTAATAAAAGTTAGTATTGAAAGAAAATGATAATTTCTCTATTTGCTAAAACGAATAATTTTTTTTTTTAAAAAAAATCTTTTAGTATAAGATCCCGGTAAAATGAAGTGGAAGGAGTATTAGCCTGTTTGGATTGACTTATTTTTAAGCAGTTTATAAGTTGAAAACTGTTTATAAGTTTTTTAAAAAAAGTAGGTGTAGACCAACTTTTTTTTTTTGACTTATAAGCTGCTTTCAACTTATAAACTGTTTAAAATAAGTTCATCCAAATAAATCCAACTATTTATTGGGGCTTATTTTAAGCACAAAATGACTTTAAGTTGATCAGTCAAACACTCAAAAAAGTTGAAAACAGCTTATAAGCAACTTATAAGCCAATCCAAACGGCCTCTATCTTTTATTACCGTGTATAACAATGTTCATTACTCTCTCTGTCCCAAATTGTCTATCGTAATTTCTAAAAATAGTTATCTCAAATTATTTATCCTTTTAGTAGTTCAAAATATAATTAATTACCTCTATTTTTACCCTTAATAGTAATCGTTCTTGATTACTACAAACACCTTAATTATGGGATGACTACACACATATAGAATAAATATTCAATTAAGAAATCAAAATTTAAGACATAAATAACGATAAGATAGTTAAAATACTTCTCTATTAACATTTTTAAAGGGGTGTAATAGAGAAACACAATATATAATTTGAGACCGGAAAGGAAATGGGATACATTATTAACCGTCCTTTATAACTTACAATTATCTCAAATAATTAATTAATGACAATTATCAGATTTATATTAATCATGTAGCTTAGCCTAATACTCAGAGATGATAATCACACACACTACTAAAAAAATTGAAATTAGCTACGAACTTCGTCGCTATTTTGTTCGTAACTAACAAAAATTTATTGCTAATTTGTCGCTAAGTAGGATTAGCGATAAATTTCTGTTTAGATACAAATTTTATCCGTCACTAAATCTAGTTTTTTTTAGTAGTGACTTTTTTTTTTAATCCCAAACTAAAGAGAATCCTAAGTACAAAGCCCTTTCTTTTATTCTCCCAATAAAAAAGTAGGATGTGAGGGGTTGTAGGGAGCAAATTAAACTCTTTTAAGTGAGATTTTTCAACTTTTTGTGGTCATGACAAAGATAGAGGACCCTTAAAGGTATCAAAAATCTCTATTTCATTCTTTTTTCCTTTTTTGAATCTTTGGATTTTGGACAGTATTATAAAGAGAATGGTCATGGGGTTTTCTGAAAAAGAGACAATATATATAGGGCATTGGGAATAAAGGATTCAAAAGTTGTAATGATGTTTTTATTTTTTATTTTCATTTTGTGTGGATATATATATATCATGAGTTCTCATGCTGAATGCAAGACAGCATTTCAATATTATGCAAAAAGAAATAAACACTCTTTTTGTACCAACTAAACCCCTCAAGTATATTTAGTTTGTCTTTCTATGACTATAAGTCATTTTATTGGTTTGTTTATGTACAAAACTACTAGTACATAGCCAAAAGGAGAACCAATAAAGAGAATATATATAGTTTTTTTAAAAAATCTTTTAGAACCAATAGCAAATGTTGATTTGTGAGATTAAAAGTACACCTTTTTTCCTTTCAATTCTTGTTTATGGTTGTGTTTAATACGAAGGAAAATATTTTCTACAAACTATTTTTCATGTTTGGTTAGTCAAAAAAATTAAAAAATAATTATTTTTTAAGAAAATAATTTTTCTTAAAAATGAGAAAAAAGATTTTTATAGTAGAAGTAAGGAATTAAAACAAGTTTCACAAGTAGAATTACACATTGATGTTCTCACCCGCGAACATATTTCATCTTCGCCCCAACCTTCCTAGCCCCCACATGGAGCCTTCCGTAGTTTTTGTCTAAACTATATACAAATATTTTTAAGATAATATTTTTTACTTATATGTATAAAACACACACAAAAAATAAATAAGAAGCACACTTATTTTCCTAAAAAAACACTTTTTCATGAAAAGCTCTTCCCTTCGTACCAAACATACCCTAATATACGTTAAAACGTACATCGTTTATATTGCAAAATAAAGTGTCGCAAAGGACATGAAGATCTCCGATCCATCAACGATCGATATATATTTCTGTGATCTATAGCTAGCACAAAAATAACTTTATCGTTACTCCTAAACTCCCTTTCGATTTTTCTTTTTTCTTTTTAGAAAAAAAAAAGTAGAAAATAAAAATAAAATCATGTGGTTGCAAGTGAAAAAAGATATATGTGCTTTACTTCTTTGCCCATATGAAGGACCCTTAAAAGTAGGCTTTCCAACTAAGAAATTTGATCTTTGGATACCAAAATGTCTCATATGCATGAATAAAGAAGGTTGGTTGGTCATGAAAGTGAAGATTATATATATACGCACACACATAATAAGTAGCTGTCTGGAGGGAGCGTCTTGCGCATTTTCTTTGCACTTTGGTCATAGAGATAATGCTTTGGTTGGACCTCCCACAATTTCCCTATTTATTTTCTCTAAAGAGTGGAGACAAAAGCACTCCCCTATTCAATCATACAATTTCAATATAACCTATGACATTTTTATTCTTTTTTGAGATATGATCTCATATAGATATATAGCTCTAGAAAATGACACATCACGAGACACATTATTTTAATTAATTATGTGTATATAGTTGATGATGACAAAGAACAAAAATTGATCCAGGATTTTATTTTATGTTGTGATCGTATAAATTATCATTAGAGATAATGGTCATATACATCTCTGAATAATCACTTTTTGCTAGTTTACACTTAAACTATCAGTTGTTTTGTTTTTTTATCTGATCAATTAGCACAATCTATGTATTAAAACATAACTAATTGAGTAGATGGTGATAGGTCAGGTAGGGAAAGGGAATAACAATTGATAGTTGGCCTAGTCAACTCCAACAATTGATAGTTGGAGTTCTGTAAAACTCACGAAAAAGTGATCATTTAGATTTGATTTTGATCATTTAACTCTTATTGCTATAAACTAATTTGTAACAAAAGGTATAAACTTAAGTACATGTGTGTATATATATGTCATAAATTCAAGTAGAGGACAATGAGTGTAATTATGCCTAGCTTTTACACAACTTGTACCATATTGATTCATGATGTTGGATGAAATTTACATAAAATTATGAAAGGAAAAAAGTAAGGAGTCTTTAACTTTTAAGCAAAGCTATATAGATATTAATGCAAGGTATTTTTGATGTGAAAGGCTAAAGTTTAAAGTCAATAGTTGATAATAAGTAGTGATGTTTAGCCGAAAGCAACGTTCTCTTGGGGGCCAAAAGGAAAATATTTCAACGTATCATTTGGAATTAATTAAAATGTATGAAGATTTTCAAAATGCTGACTTATTGTGATTACCTATATATTGAATATATTGAAGTTGATATTGATTGGGTGTTTGTTTTTTCCACACAAATACTTTCCCTTTTTGAATAAATTGCAACTCCATAAATTAACCACACCAAAGGTGAAAGAAATAATCATTACATCCATCTCTATGTTATGAAAGTGGAAGGTGGATTGTCCACCTTATAAGTGGATTACCCACTAAACTACAACCACCAATAATTTACCATTTTTTCCTTTCATATTGTTCTACTTTCCATGCCTATATAAAGGCACGATACAAAGAAGGAAATTGACACACAGATACAAAAACATTAATACACGGCAATTTCTCTCTGCCTTTCTTCTGTCTCTCTTTTCTCATTTCAATATATGTCCTTTTAATTATTTTGCTATTTACTAAGTTAAGTTATTTCATAACACGTTATCAGCACGAGGCTCCGGCTAATTTTCAAGGTAACAAAAGTGGTAAGAGTTTTATTTAATTTTATTTTTATAAAATGACAAATATTTCCAAAATTGAATTTGTTGCTTTGGATATCTCTGAAAAAGATTACTCCTCATGGGCACTAGATGCCGAAATTCATCTTGAATCAATGGATCTGGCAGACACCATCAAAGATGATAACACGGCATCTAGTCAAG
Source organism: Solanum dulcamara (assembly GCF_947179165.1). NCBI lineage: Eukaryota > Viridiplantae > Streptophyta > Magnoliopsida > Solanales > Solanaceae > Solanum > Solanum dulcamara. The sequence continues at coordinate 10,512,317 of NC_077238.1, forward strand.
ACCGTGCAAAAGCTATGATTTTCCTCCGCCACCATCTCGACGAGGGTCTTAAATTACAATATCTTACATTAAAAGATCCCTTGAAATTGTGGAAAAATTTAAAAGAAAGGTATGACCACCTGAAGTTGGTCATGCTTCCACAAGCACGTTATGACTGGTTAAATCTGAGACTGATGGATTTTAAAAATATAACTGAATATAATTCTGCTTTATTTAGAATTATAGCTCAGTTAACTTTATGCGGAGATGAAATCACGGAACAAGATAAACTTGAAAAAACGTACTCCACATTTCCACCCGCGAATATGCTCCTGCAGCAGCAATATCGCGAAAAAGGCTTTAAAAAATATTCTGAATTACTTTCTCACCTTCTTATTGCTGAAAGACATAATGAACTATTAATGAAAAATCATGATAGTCGGCCAGTTGGTTCTTTACCACTCCCTGAAGTGAATCAGGCAAATTCTAACCAACGAGAAAGAGGCCATGGCCCCAGTCGTGGTCGTGGTCGTGGTCGTGGTCAAAGAAGAAATTTTAATCATGATGCTCGGCTGGCACCGAGAAATAACCAGCAATATAAAAGGCAGGGTAAAAAGCCAGAAGCTTTACCGAAGAATAATTCAGAAACAATATGTCATAGATGTGGAGGTGTGGGGCACTGGTCGCGGATTTGCCGGTCATCAAAACGCTTGGTTCAGCTATATCAGGCATCGTTAAAGAGGGCAGAAAATAATCCAGAGACAAATTTTATCTCTGAGGACAATATTGAGCCCATGCATCTGGATGTAGCTGATTTCTTTAATTTTCCAGAAGTAAATATGAATGTTGATAAGCCCGATAATATTTAAATAATTCTCTTTGTTGTTATATGTATTAAATATTATGTTTGTATTTTTCTAGATCCATGTAATAAAATAAAATTTTGTATAATAAATTTTGTATTAATTATAATATTTTTTTTTTTTTTTCCTTTTGAAGAAAATATGGAAATGCCTCAAATTTTATTTGGATCAATGATCAATCAAGAAGATATTTGTGTAATTGATAGTGGAACAACTCATGCTATTTTTAAAGACGAGAAATATTTTTCCAACTTGCTTAGAAGAAAAGCTAATGTTACTACGATATCTGGCAATTCCAAAATGATTGAAGGCTCCGGAAGAGCTACTATAATTCTGCCTAAAGGGACAAAAATTGTTATAGAAGATGCATTATTTTTTTCTAAATCTCCAAGAAATTTGTTAAGTTTTAAAGATATCCGCAGAAATGGATATCATGTTGAGACACTAACTGAAATAAATACTGAATATCTTGGTATAACCAAGAGTGTCTCAGGCCAGAAATATATTTTGGAAAAATTACCAACTCTGTCATCTGGCCTATATTATGCAAAAATTAGTGTAATTGAAGCACATATGATCGTAAACCAGAAGTTTACTGATCCAAATATATTTGTGCTATGGCATGATCGAATAGGTCATCCTGGATCAATAATGATGAGACGAATTCTTGAAAATTCAACTGGACATCCGTTAAAGAACCAGAAGATTCTTACAAATAATGAATTTTCATGTGCTGCTTGTTATCAAGGCAAATTAATTGCCAGACCATCGACCCTGAAGGTCAGCATCGAATCTCCTGGATTTTTAGAGCGTATACATGGAGATATATGTGGCCCTATTCATCCACCTAGTGGGTTGTTTAGATATTTTATGGTCCTAATAGATGCATCATCTAGATGGTCTCATGTGTGCCTGTTATCATCTCGCAACCTGGCGTTTGCGAAGTTGTTAGCACAAATAATAAGATTGAGAGCGCAATTCCCAGATTATCCAATTAAGGCCATTCGCCTTGATAATGCTGGAGAATTTACATCCCAAGCATTTAATGATTATTGCTTATCAATTGGGATAAAAATTGAACATCCTGTTGCACATGTTCATACTCAAAATGGCCTTGCAGAGTCATTTATAAAGCGTCTACAATTGATAGCAAGACCTCTACTAATGAAAACAAAATTGCCAATTACTGTTTGGGGTCATGCTATTTTACATGCAGCAGCACTTGTACGTCTCAGACCGACACATTATAATAAATACTCTCCGTCACAATTAGTATTTGGTCATGAACCAAATATAGCCCATTTAAGAATTTTTGGTTGTGCAGTATACGTGCCTGTAGCACCACCACAACGTACAAAAATGGGCCCTCAACGAAGGTTGGGCATATATGTTGGGTTTGACTCACCCTCCATAATTCGATACCTTGAACCGTTGACTGGAGATTTATTCACTGCTCGATTTACAGATTGTCGGTTTGATGAAACAATTTTCCCGCCATTAGGGGGAGAGAAAAAAGAACCCGAAAAAGAAAAAGAAATTGCGTGGAAAGTTTCATCACTATCACATTTTGATTCACGCACCCGCACATGTGAGCAGGAGGTGCAGAAGATCATCCACTTACAGAAAATAGCAAATCAAATGCCAGATGCATTTACTGATTTGAAACGGATAACTAAGTCACATATCCCTGCAGTGAATGTACCTATCCGAATTGATGTCCCAAAAGGACCATCTACAAGTATCATAGCTTCTGAATCTCAAACACGCCAGAAGCGTGGTAGACCGTTGGGTTCAAAGGATAAAAATCCTAGAAAAAGAAGCGTAAGAAATAATAAAGATGATACTACACACGAACTTCCTGAAGAAGGTCAAGGTTTGAGTAATCCTGATATTCCTGAAGAAATTAGTGAACCCGATACTCAAGTGAATGAAGAACTTTCAATAAGTTCTACCGGTGATGAGATAAATTTAGATCGATCAAAAATTACGGTGGATAATATTTTTGCGTATAATGTTGCAATTAACCTCATGCAAGATAGTGAAAGTCTTGAACCTAAATCCGTCGAAGATTGTCGACGTAGATGTGATTGGCCAGAATGGCAAAAGGCAATTCAATCAGAATTAGACTCACTTGCTAAACGTGAGGTTTTTGGACCAGTAGTCCAAACCCCTGAAGGTGTAAAACCAGTTGGCTATAAATGGGTTTTTGTTAGAAAACGAAATGAGAGAAATGAAATTGTAAGATATAAGGCACGCCTTGTTGCACAAGGATTCTCTCAAAGACCCGGAGTCAACTATGAAGAAACATATTCACCGGTTATGGATGGAATAACATTTCGATATCTCATCAGTTTAGCTGTACATAAAAATCTTGAAATACACCTAATGGATGTGGTTACAGCTTACCTTTATGGTTCACTTGATAATGAAATTTACATGAAAATCCCAGAAGGATTAAAATTACCTGAAGCATGTAAAAAATATCGGGAAGTATACTCAATAAAATTACAAAGATCATTATATGGTCTGAAACAATCAGGGTGCATGTGGTATAATCGCCTAAGTGAGTACTTAATAAATGAAGGCTATATTAATGATGTTATTTGTCCATGTGTTTTTATTAAGAAAACAAAATCAGAGTTTGTTATACTCGCCATTTATGTTGATGACATAAATCTCATTGGAACCCCTGAAGAGGTCCAAAAGGCAATTGAATATCTAAAGAAAGAATTTGAAATGAAAGACCTTGGAAAGACAAAACTTTGTCTAGGTCTGCCAATTGAACATTTAGCAGACGGAGTTTTTATCCATCAATCTGCCTACACTGAGAAAATCTTAAAAAGATTTTACATGGACAAAGCACATTCATTAAGTACTCCTATGGTTGTTCGATCACTTGAAGTAGAAAAAGATCAATTTCGACCTCCAGAAGAGGATGAAGAAATTCTTGGTCCTGAAGTACCATATCTCAGTGCTATTGGTGCACTTATGTATCTTGCTAACGCAACTAGGCCGGATATAACATTTTCTGTTAATTTGCTAGCAAGGTATAGTTCTTCCCCAACGCAAAGGCATTGGAACGGTATCAAACACATTTTGCGATACCTGAAGGGTACGATTGATATGGGTTTGTTTTATACTGACAAAGGTTGCGCAAACCTTATTGGTTATGCAGATGCAGGTTATTTATCGGACCCACATAAAGCCCGATCTCAAACAGGCTATCTATTTACACACGGAGGAACTGCTATATCATGGCGATCTACAAAGCAGTCCATTGTTGCTACTTCTTCAAACCATGCTAAAATAATAGCAATTCACGAAGCAAGTAGAGAATGTGTGTGGTTGAGATCGATGATACGGTTCATCAAAGAAAGATGTGGCCTGAAAAATGATGTCAAAGTACCCACAATTATATTCGAAGACAATGCCGCGTGCATAGCTCAATTGAAAGGTGGCTTCATAAAAGGAGACAGAACGAAACATATTTCACCAAAATTATTCTTCACACATGATCTTCAGAAGAATGGTGATATTGATGTACAACAAATTCGTTCAAGTGATAATCTTGCAGATTTATTCACAAAGGCATTACCTACATCAACTTTTGAGAAATTAAGATATAAAGTTGGAATGCGCCGTCTCCAAAATATCAAATGACGCTTTCATCAGGGGGAGTAAAATACGCGCTGCACTCTTTTTTCCTTAACCAAGGTTTTGTCCCACTGGGTTTTCCTGGTAAGGTTTTTAATGAGGCAGCAATCAAGACGTATTATCAGATATGTAAACACAAGCTTTATGGATATTCATGATAAATATGTATATTATGTTTTGTAAATTTTTTTTACACGTGGACATCCAAGGGGGAGTGTTATGAAAGTGGAAGGTGGATTGTCCACCTTATAAGTGGATTACCCACTAAACTACAACCACCAATAATTTACCATTTTTTCCTTTCATATTGTTCTACTTTCCATGCCTATATAAAGGCACGATACAAAGAAGGAAATTGACACACAGATACAAAAACATTAATACACGGCAATTTCTCTCTGCCTTTCTTCTGTCTCTCTTTTCTCATTTCAATATATGTCCTTTTAATTATTTTGCTATTTACTAAGTTAAGTTATTTCATAACACTCTAAATATATTAGTTGTTGTTATTTTTGATTTCTTATTCGGTGTCTCATAGCTATTTGTATTAGGACTTTGGCTAAATTAGATTCTTGTCGCGTAAAATTCATTTAAGAGAAAACACTCTTTAATAAAATATTTGTTATACATAAGACTTAAACCTAAAACCTCTAATTAAAAATACTGAAATCATATATATCATACCACAACCTTGTTGATTCTAATACATTAGTCATATTCATCAGCAAACCTACTCAAGGACTTTAACTACACTCAAACCAAACAAAATTCCATTCGAATGATCTATTGGCTAACTAGACAACAAGTCAATTTATTGAGGAAAAATTATGCGGACGGCAAATATTACTACTATAATTATGCAATAAGGGTATAATTTCAATTAATTACACGAATTGATTATAGTTTAATAAAATTTGTTATTGTACAAATCTGGGGCTCATATACAAATCTGGAAGCGAACATACAAATCTCTAAAGTAAATCTGGAAGCGAATATACAAATTTGAAAACGAATATATAGTGAATATACAAATCTCTAAAGCAAATCTGAAAGCGAATACACAAATATGGAAGCGAATATACTATTCTGAAAGTGAATATATACAATCTCTTTGAAAACCCAATTTGTATAATGTAGCAAGATATACAAACGGGAAAATCCAATTTGCATAATGCAGCGCGATGTACAAACGTTAATGATCATAAAAAACATAAATATAGCTATGAAGAGTAATTAGAAAAACGATTTTCATAAGAAATTATTAAGCTTAATATGTTTGTCATTTCTGAAATTTTTCCATTTATTAATCCCCCCCTCAAATTTTGTTATTAATGAGAACAAATCGGTATAAACTATTGTCCATTAGAGGAGGATGCCCAAAGTGGATAATAATAAGTGCCATAAAACAATTAATCTATATGCTAGCCACATCAAGATTCCACCTTAAGATATGCATGCAAAAAAAAAAGGTTTAATTAGTTATATATGAACGTGTTTAATTTTTATAATATTACAACATGTACTTTATAATAGATAAAAAACAAAATAGCAACAAGCTAAGTAAAGTTTATCTGATTAACAGACAACATATCCTTTTGAAATTAGTATAAATTAATTAAGTACTCCACGAGTGAATGTATTTTACATTTTTTTTTTATTCCTTGGAAACTTCTAAGATCAAACCAATTCAATCACTACTTTTTGGGATGACCAAGGGACTAGATAGTGGTATCTTTGCCTGTTTGCATACTGAAATGATTCACATAACTTTTATTTCTATTTATTGTTTGGTAGTGTTTTGCTGCTTATAATTGGAGCATTATACAACTTTAGTGAGCTAGATTACATAATTATGTACTTTCTTTATATTGAAAATAATTACATATTGATACGAATTTGAATTTAATCGAATTTTAATATGAGTATCGAACATCGAATAGAAAATCGTCCGCGGTGAAAAGAATAGGTGAGCAATTTGGTGAGGCCAGAGCTGTTTTTGGGCCAAAGCCCATGGTAGACTGGTAGTTCATACTTCATTACAATTGTGGTCGTTTGCACTTTTGTACCTATTTTGTGTTAGGTCTTTAATATTTTTCCTTTAGAGTAATTTTTTTTATGGTACATAAGTTTATATATTTATATCATAATATTTCATAAGTTATGCACCATATCTTTAAAAAACTTATGTCTCGCTAGGTATAAATTCGATTTCTAAAGGTAAAAATTAAAAACTGCCCATTTAAAAAACAAAAATTAAAGATCAGCTTCTTTAAGAGACAAACCGTGCAATTACATCGTACCATTGCTTTGAAGTTGAAAATTGAAATCGTAACATTTTGACCTGAGACTAAAAGTGATCATATCTAACGTAGGTTACTTTCTAAATTCCTAAATATGAAACTTTCAAGATCATAAGTGAGCAATTGGTCCAGAGCTAAAGTTTGGGTCAGGATAACCTTTCTGATTTACGCAAAGGGCTTCTTTCATTTTTGGTCCGTCGGCCTAATTTAATGGGTAACTTACACAAGTCTCATTATTTTATGAGCTAATTACTTAGATTCACACTAATTTACAATATTACGTTCCTTACCATACTTGGGGCCTCGGATACATGTATCTACCTCTACCAGATACATGTATTTGAGATACATGTAAGAGAGATACATATCAATTAGTGTGTCTAATCAGAGGATATAACTGAAAAATCATTAATTAAAAAGTTTATCTAATTAAAAGATATAACTGAAAGACATTAATTAAGAAGAATTGGTATATGTGGTGGAAAGATAAAGTGTATGCATGCTGTATGTGGCACTTTGGCAAGGAGAAACCAGTAACAAAAATGTATACATTGTATGTCCTGTACATCTGTAACGACCTGTCCCGACGTTACGAATAGGCCAATGGGGAAGGATTTTTGGGCCAGAAAATTTCGGGTAGTAATTTCGAAATAATTTAGCCTGGCCAGACTTGGACGAATTTTGAGTCAGGTAAAGTCTAAGGTGGTCATGTGAATGATGGGAGGTCAAATCTCTAATTTGATTGGACAAGCTGATAGCTAAGATGATGCGGAGCATTTACGGTTTTGCGGAATTGCATTCGAGCGAGTAAAACACCCGAAATTGAATTTGATGTAAAGGACATATTTTAATACGTCCTTGGAAAGGGGTGTGTTTTGAAATGGGAGCTTGGAGCACAAACTCCGAGCTCACTCTTTCCGCATATTCTGCTAGAGCAGGATGGGTCCCGCCAGAGCGGGGCAATCGCGACGTAAGTCGTGAAAAATCTCAGAAACGATCGTTTCTGCAAAATTAGTTTCTAAAACTTCAAGAGGCGATCGAAGACGAATTCTACCAATTTTCTATGGATTTCCACGCTTAAGGTAGGATTTTACTCCCTAAATTAATAATTCCTAGAACCTAGAAAGTATGATTGGTAGTCATTGGAGGAAGGTTTGAACTGAAAACTAACGGTGAGAAATAGCCCTAGGGTGAGGTTAAGATCATGGGTTTGGCCTAGGGTGTGAGTTGTACTATATTTCATGATAGTTAGGCCATTGTGTTGATCCTTTATATGTATTTACTATTTTCTAGACAAAGAACAAGAAGAACGAACCTAGAAAGGAAAAGTTCTTGCATTGTATGGTTGATGAAGCTTGAAATTGAGGTAGGTGATGGTCTAGTTTCCCGTATGATTTTCATATAATTGTTAAATTACTTCATGATATGCATGTGTATATATGAATAGGGAAATATACTAGATTATGTATGAAATGATCACTTACTGGCATGTTCTTGTGATGAACCTATTCTTGGTGATATAAATACTATAAATAGTGAATGTATTTGTGATTATGGTATGCTTGGATTAGGTATCATATTTCGACACATATTTGGATTGGATGTCACATTCCGACATAATATATTTGGATCATGTGTCACGTTTCGATACATATTTGGATCGGGTGTCATATTCTGACACAAAGTTGATTGTTTGTAGGTTGTTTGAGAGGACCCTTGTGTGAAATTATAACATGTGGAAGATATTGAGTTGTGATATTGCTGAATGTGGTTGAACTTAAGATTAGTTGACTTATTTTGTATATGTATATGCCTATTGTGTTGAATTTACTTGTCTATGATTTGCTTACTGGCTAAACGCGTGATTCTACCAGTACACCATTATTTTTGTGTACTGATAATAATCTTGCTCTGCCTTTTATTGCGTACAGGGCATATTCAGCCAGCTGCGGAGAGACCTCGTCTAGATGAGTGATTGTATTTTTGAGTTTAAGGATGAGTTGTTCTTTCAGGCTGCCGTGAACTCTATTATTATTTCTAGTCCCTTTTCTTTTTGAGGAATTAGATATTCAGATAATGCTTTAGTTGTTACTAGTTTCTATTTGGAGTTGTACTCCTATTCTAGACTTGTTAGTTTTAAATTTTTGGTACGATGACTTTCAATTTCTAGGATGTATTTACTTTCGCATATTTTGAGTTTATAACTAGTTTGTTTCTGAGTTTATGGGAAATCGGCATCTATCTTTAATTTAATCCTACTTCCGCATCTTTAAGCTTGTGTATACCTTATGATTATTGTTGTTAGGCTGATTAGAATGGTTCTCTCACCGGAGAGTTAGAGTAGGTGTTAGTCATGGCGGATCAGGATCATGACAAAGTTGGTATTAGAGTCTAGGTTCGTTGATCTCGTCGTACCAAAATGAGTCTAAAAGAATCTTACGGAACAGTACGGAGACGTCTGTACTTTTCTTCGAGAGGCTATAGAATTTTGGAAAAAGTTTCATTGTCTTCTTTTCTTCATGCTATAACTTGAGTCCAATTGATATATGGTAATACAAATTGGTAGCTAACCTCTTTCACTCTCTTGTCGGCAGATGGTAAACACTCGTTATAACGGTGTCAGTCCCGTAGCTCCAGTGGAGACAAAAGAATTACCATCCGCTCGAGGGAGTGGTAGAGAAAGAGGCAAGAGAGGGAGATATGGCAGGGGCAGAGGTAGAGCAGCACTTGCCAGAGTGAAAGTTACCATTGAGGAGATGCTGGTAGGCAAGGCCCCTCCTACTCCCAGAATGAGTTCGAAGGAGAGGTGGAGGTTGAAGAAGAGCAAAAGCAGGCTGAACAGGATGAGTACACCCAAACTAGGACTGCTTGTATTTCCCCTTTAGATCCAACATTAGCTCTGCAAATCATGACCTTTTTTAGTGGGTTGGCTGGCACTGGCACCATCCCTATCATGCCTATAACACCTACTCTTGTTACTCATCCGTTTGTTGTTGCAGCTCAGCCAGCAGATGAGGTGGTAGGAACAAATATATTTTTCAAGCCACTAATGAGCCCTGTGATGACTGGTACTAAGCATGAAATGCTCACCAAGTTCCTCAAGCTCAAACCTCCAGTCTTTTATGGTACTCAAAATGAAGATGCCTATAAATTTATTCTTGATTGCTATGAGAAGTTGCACAAGGTAGGTGTAGTGCATCAGCATAGTGTGAAGTTTGTGACTATTCAGCTGCAGAGTTAGGCCAAACAGTAGTGGAGGGCTTATGTGGAGTGTCGTTCTTCTGTGTTGCCCCTACTCATTTGGGTTTAGTTCCATGCTCTGTTTCTACAAAAGTATGTGTCCCGTACTCTGAGGGACAGAAAAAAGGATAGGTTTATGGCCCTTGAGCAGGGAGGGTTATCAGTGGCTGCTTATGAGGCCAAGTTTCATACATTGTCTAGGTATGCTATTTATCTGGTCACTATAGAGGAGGAGAGGATCAGATTGTTCGTGAAGGGGTTGAACCTTGAGTTGCAGTTACTTTCTGTCCATATGATTTCGTATGGAAGGAGTTTCAATGATGTCACAGACTTTATTAAGAAGGTGGCCAAGCTAAATGGCTAAGAAGCTCAAGAGTGCAGGTAACTTTCAGGGATCCTATTCGAGAGGGTCAGACAGGCCAGTGATTACTGTCCGACCAATTCAGTCATCACTGCCCGCTTCTACTAGCAGTTTTTCGGGTACTCCACAGGAGTATCCGACCTATGAGGGTTAGGGAGCATCATTCCTAGGTAGCCGCCCGTCATTTGATCGTGGTTGTTATAATTTTGTATAGGAGATCCATCTACAGAGGGAGTGTCCTCACCCCCGCGGGACAGTTTCAGCACCCCAGCAGGCCAGATTAGTGGTCCCAACAGCTGAAGGGAGAAATGGTAGAGGATGTCCACAAGTTGGGCGATGAGGCAATTCAAGAGGCTGTGGGGGCTGAGGTAATGGTAGTGCATGTCGATGAGCAACCTATCACGGTAGGGAGATAGCCTTCTAGGATGATCAGGCTCAGTTTTATACATTTTGGGGTAAGCTCGAGGCAGAGGCGTCTAACGTAGTTATCACAGGTACTATTTTTGTCTCTGACCGGATTGCTACTGTTCTGTTTGATCCAGATTCCACTTATTTTTATGTATCTGTAAAATATGACTTGGATTTTGATGCACTGTGTGATATATTGGATGCCCCTGTTCATGTTTCTATCCATGTTAGAGAGTCAGTCATAGTCACCCATGTGTATCGTGCTTGTTCTGGTGTGTTTATGGGATACTAGACTTGGGTTGACTTAGTGATCCTAGACATAAAAGATTTTGATGTAATCTTAGGCATGGCTTGCTTGTCCCCCTACTTTGTTGACCTCAATTGTAATACAAAAAATGTGGCTCTAGAGATCCACGAGAGGGAAAGGTTAGAGCGAGAAGGGGAGTACAAGCCTAAGCCAGCTAAGGTCATATCTTTTCTCTAGGCTAGAAAAATGATGGGTCAGGGTTGTTTGGCTTACTTGGCCCATATCCAGAATGTGGAGGTAGAGTCTCCTAATTTCTGAAAAATTCCCTTCAGACTTGTTTTGGTATGCCTCCTGACCGAGATATAAATTTCTGTATTGACCTAGAGATGGATACCCGTCCAATTTCCATTCCTCCCTACCGTATGGGTCCGGTAGAGTTGAGAGAGCTTAAGACTCAAATTCAGGAGCTTCTTGATAAGGGGTTCATTCGTCCTATTATTTTCCCTCGGCGGTGCTCCAATGTTGTTTGTCAAGAAAAATGATGGTAGTATGAGAATGTGCATTGACTATCGACAACTGAATAAGGTCACGATTAGAAATAAATACCCTTTGCCTTATATTGATGACCTTTTTGACCAGTTGCAAGATGCTTCAGTCTTCTCAAAGATTGATCTCAGGTTTGGGTATCACCAGTTAAAAATTAGGCCTAAGGATATACCCAAAATAGCTTTTAGGACTAGGTATGAACATTATGAATTTTTAGTAATGTCCTCTGGGTTGACCAATACACCTGCAGCCTTCATTAGTTTGATGAATGGGGTGTTCAAACTATTCCTGGATTCTTTCGTGATAGTGTTTATAGATGATACATTGGTATATTCAAAGAGTGAACAGGAACATGCAGATCACTTTTGAATTGTGTTAGGTGTTTTGAGAAGACAAAAGTTGTATGCAAAATTGTCTAAGTGTGAATTTTGGCTGCTTTCAGTTGCCTTTTTAGGCCATGTTGTTTCAAAAGAAGGGGTAATGGTTGACCAACAAAAGATTGGGACAGTTAAGAATTAGTCTAGGCCCAGTTCTGTGACCGAGGTTAGAAGTTTTGTTATGCTGGCTAGTTACTATCGTTGGTTCGTGAAAAACTTTGCTTCTATTGCTACTCACTTGACCAGGTTGACTATAAAGGAAGTGTCATTCGAGTGGACTAACAAGTGTGAAGAGAGCTTCCAAAAGCTCAAGACTCTTCTGACCACAGCACCAATTCTGACCGTGCTGGTCGAAGGTAAAGACCTCATTGTTTATTGTGATGCTTCACATTCTGGTTTGGGTGCTGTGTTGATGTAGGATAAGAATGTTGTAGCATATACTTCGCGACAATTGAAGGTGCATGAGAGGAACTACCCGACTCATGACTTGGAGTTGGCAACGATTGTGTTTGCACTGAAAATCGAGACATTATCTGTATAGCGTCAAGTGTGAGGTGTTTACTGATCACCGCAACTTACAACACGTGTTCACCCAGAAGGACTTAAATTTGAGAAAGCGAAGGTGGATGGAGTTGCTTAAAGACTATGACGTCACCATCCAGTACCATCCAGGTAAGGTTAATGTGGTAACAGATGCATTGAGCTGGAAACCGGTGAGCATGGACAGTCTAGCCTGTTTGGGGGCTCTTAAGCGACCCTGACTAAAGAGATTCAGGCCTTGGAGACTAGGTTCATGAGTCTGGACATCTCAGAGAAATGTGGGATATTGGCCAGAGTTGATCTAAGCCCACTTTTATAGAAGAGATTAAGACCAAGCAGTTTGATTCTGTCTGAATCTCACTGTTAGCGATACTCTATTCACCCGGGAGTGACTATGATGTATCAAGACTTGAAACAATTGTATTGGTGGTATGGTATGAAGAAAGACATAACCGACTATGCAGCCAAGAGTCAGAACTGCCAATAGGTGAAATATGAGTACCAAAGACCTGCAGGTTTGCTTCAAAGAATGTCCATTTCTGAATGGAAGTGGGAGAGAATAACCATGGATTTTGTGGTGGAGCTTTACAAGACTTTGAGAAAGCATAACTCTATGTGGGTAGTGGTTGAAAGGTTAACGAAGTCAGTACACTTTATTTCGATTAGAGTGGACTACAATGCACAACAGCTGACCAGGATTTATATATATATATATATATATATATATATATATATGGAAGCCACTTAGGAAAGATACTATTTCCATTTTGTTTCAGTTATAATAAGATATTATATGTGCACTAATTCATATATTTTGTTTGCATCTTGGAAAAAAAGGAAAATCTTGTTATATTTTGCAAATGGACGTTAATAGCACTATTCCATAAGCCATTTCAATACGTGGCCTATATTTGCTTCAAAATTTGTTACTTTATTAAGAAAACTACTTAATTAGACATACTTCACTATCATATATACTATTACTAGATAAATTATTCGTGCTTCGCGGAGCGTAAACTAACTCATTAAGCTTACATAGGATTATTAGATAATATCCGCATTTCCAATGCGTACACTACATTGTCAAGAACATTTAATCCAAAGGCAAAACGTTTCTCAAAAATCTTAAAGTCAATATTTTTTTCTTTTCTTAGTATAAGAAAGAAGTCTAAGAAAATCTCTCCGGAAATATTTGGACAGAAATAACATAATTTTCCAACTTCCAGAAAGATATAAAGATATCTAAACATGTAAAAAATCATATTACATGAAAATAAATTGGTTAATACATCTTTAATAGGAGCTCTTACAAGTTACAACTTAGCATTTGGCAGTATGCAATATGAGCAATGCAACCAAGTCAGAGATTAATATGAAACATTTCATTCACGTTACATTGTAATAGTTGTAAATGTATAAAAATGCAACATTTTGTAAATTATATTTTCTTATAGTTTAAATTTCATCAACTGCACCTCCTCTCATGATACATTCCAGCAGCATATACTATTAATAGAGGTCCTAAAAATCTTATATGGTGTTCAATTATTTATCAATCACAATATCAAATTCTCTCCGTCATTAGTTTGTAAAACCCCATCAGTACAAATTAAAGTCCCTTCATACGTTGTAGATCATTGTCCTAATGGTAATTCCATTGGGGTTGAGAAGTGCTTCTTCAAAACACTAGCTTAATCACCCAATGCAATTATTTGCGGCCAAAACTGATAAGCAAAAATCATTAAATTTGAAGAAATCCTTTACATTGATAGGTAAGCACGAAATAAAACTCGTGCTTACCGAATTGAGGATTGATACACAAAAAGTTATAAATCTACCAAAAAAAAAAAGAAAGTAATATTGTAAAAAAGATAATAAAAGAAGAATTATAAGAACATAACATGTGTTTGTTAGCCTCAAACCTCCCTCTAAAAACATTGACATGATAAAAAAAATCAAAGAAAAATGAAATTCCAAAAAAATTACAACCTTAAAAGCTCAAAATAAAGAAATTTAAGAGAAATAATGAAAACTATATATCAATTGACAAAACAAAAAAGAAATTATGAACACATGTTATTAAAGCAGTCATATTCTTACTAATGACTTTAAAGTTTGTCAAAGTGAAAGCTTTCGTAATGGTTAAACATATAAAGACATGTTTTGGATAAAACGTCAAGGAGAATGCATGATATTGAAAAGGAAAAACAAAGGGAACAAAAAATATACTACGGTTAGTTAGTCATTATGACCTCTCCAAGAGCATGTACGTACCTGAAACAAAAATAATGTATAAAGAAAGATCACAAGTTTGAACTTATAATTGAAAGAAAGTGACCAAAAAAAAGGCAAAAGAAAGAGGTATTTTGGGCCAATGTGCTATGCCACATCTGTTGATTTCAAGAAAACTTGATCTCTAATTATGCCAAAAAAAAATAGAGAGGAAGAAATATGGCAAATTAGTCAACTTGTGATAATAGAAGTGGACTACTTGTCTTTATATTAATATTCTAGGAAGAGTGCAATGGTATACAAATTATTTGTACCTAAGATAAAACAATCAGAATAATATACTAAGATTTATTAATTGTTGTAAGCAAGAGAGCACTCCGTTTGGTCCTTTTTTAACAAACTTCATCATTGGTTACGTATTAATTATAACATATTTGCTATATTTGTTATTGCGTGCTATTAGATATATCATATCCCATGCCACAAGGAATTTGTCCAAAAAGTATACAAAGAAGCCAAAGGGACAAAAAAAAAAGAAGTTTAATTTTGAATCATTCTTGTTGGAATTTTTAACAGAATTCAATTTTTTTTTACCATAAATAGAAAAAAAATTGCAACAGTTACATGAATCACTATGACTTGCAGTAAACAATCAAACTTCATGCAGTCGAATTTAATAAGAAGTTTAAAATGTATTTGAATTCAACTCCCCTATAGCAGGGAAAAACCTACAGATAATAGTGACAGAAATAAAATTTGGTTTTCTAAAGAACCAAATGTTATGATGTCAACAATTGTTTCTACAGTATGATGTGCACAAGAATTTCAAACATTAGTATTATTGGCATGACAATTGTATAGCCAATATTAAAGGAAGTTAGCTTTTGTATCACCATCAGAGATACCAAGAAGTCAAAATTCTAGATGCCCCGAACAAAGGAAGGTACACACAACTTAACAGAACTGAAAAATTAATAAACGAACATTCCACAAATATATTAGAGTTGAAGTAAATAAGGATATCAACACCTAGCGATAAACTGTATTTTGACTTTTAGTTTTCAAATATTATTATATTGTTGTGGAATTGCTAGAAATATTTTAAATTAGAAACAAAAGATGAGATAGAGAAAACTTACTTTGTAGATAGGTCAAACATATGAAAACCTTAAACGTGTTAATTGCCAAATCATGATCTATGTAGAATTTCATCTCCCAATTCTGCCTCACTGGAGAGTGATTCTTGCTGACCCAAAACTGCAAATTGATAAAGGGTTGAGATGACTGATACACACAATATATAATTGTGGTAAGGACAATCAGTCAAATATGTTAGTATTCTACTGCATATAAGAGCTAGTTCTAGTTTGTTAATTACAAAGACAACAACTGTGAAAAAGGAGCAAACTTTAATCGATTCAAAGGGATCAAGCGTAAGAGTAGATGTACATAGCGTTATCAATTGTTGATTGGGAAGTGCAGAAGTAATGGAATCGCATTGCAATTGAAATTCATTTCCTTCGTTTGTTTTTTCTTCTTTTGGTGCCTTAGAATTTAAGTGCATTTCTTTTGTTTTGAAATGATTGAGAGAATATTAAAAGTCATGCTTTTTAGTTGGAGAAGACAAAATACATCATTAGTTGTGTTCAGATTTACTGTGTTATAATATCGCGGCTTTTAAAATAAGAAGTGTTTTAATTTTACGACAAGTCGACAAGAAAAGTGTGTGACTTTTCATTGTCTTTTCATTTTGATGAAAAAGCCCATAAATTGAGAAAAAGGCAAAAAAAAATGAGAAAGAGAGAAGCAAGAATCTTGATTCTTTCTTTTCTCTGTCTATATATATATATATGATAAGATAAGATTGTTTATATTTTTAAAATATTACGTATATTATTATTAATTAAATATTTTTTATTATATACTGAGGAAGATACATTTATATACATGTATTTTTATAATCAGATACACTAAAATAGGAATAGAGGCAAGCGAGATGAAAGAGAGGTGATAGAGGCGAGCAAGATTTGTTAGGTATTTCAGATACATGCGAATTTAATTGGATACAATGTATCTAGAATACTTAATTTTGACTTCATATATCTTGACATATATGATTGTAAATATATCTAAACACATAAAAATCTGATAAAATGCATAATATAATAAATTAAAGAGTATCTAATTAGCCCTAAACTAAAGAATGAGATTTGGTAAGTATCCCTACTTATTACAACATCAGTATTCTTCCTTGCAAAAATTTCAAGAATGGCGCTTTACCTTATAACCTGGGAGATAGAATTAAAAGGGATCTTTGAGTTATGTATTTGAAGATTTAGGACACAAGTTATAAGAATTAGGTAAAAGGGACTCTATTATAATTAGAGATTAATGGTTTATGCTAATTTAAAAAAAAATATTTTTATACACCCCAAAGTTTTGCTATTTACAAACAGACCCAACATATAAGAGGTTTAGCCAAAAGGGCAGCAACCAATTTCCAGCAAATCTGCTCGTTTTTTTAGCGGGAGCAGCAGCAGCCACATTATCTTCCTCTTCTTCCATATCTTCTTCTTCTTTTCTTTTTTTTCAATCTCAACACATTTCAGCCTTCCAAACTCCTTGCTCTCTTCAAACTAGGGTTAGATTTATCTTCATTGAACAAAAATAAAATCTGCATTTGCCTTTTTCTTCATCACTAAACCAAAGATTTTTTAATTTGTGTTACTTCTGTGTTCTTGATAGTAATTTGTTAATACATAGTTTGGGAATTTGCTTCAAAGGGGATAAACATTTCATCTCAGTGATTTAAGGTAATAATTTAACTTCTTTATCGTTTCCTAAATTAAACATTCTGTTCTTCTATATTGTTAATAAACAACTACACGTTGTTTATAAACAACTAAACAACATGCAGTTGTTTATAAACAACTGCATGTTGTTTAAACAACTGCATTATGTTTACACAAATGACCTGCATTGCACAACATGGTACTTATGCTAAGAGTTTGCACTGCACATGCATGCTCCATGTAAACAATCAAATTTTGTTTAAACAACCAAAAGTTATTTGCACTGGAACCTGCAAATAAATTATCTATGTTTAAATACTGTACTGACCATAATACTGTCACAAATTATAATATGTATCTATGTAATATCCGCAAGTATTGTGACAATTAATGGGGGACACAATACTATTAGCAGTTGATCTACATGGTGAATGAATAGAGATCGAAGAGCGTTATAGTTGGAAGTCGAAGGGTGGTCTTACTGTACCGATACTAGTGAGGAGGGATGTTGCGTATGATGAGTTTGTTGATATCATCATTACTAGGTGTAAGTTATGTTGTGCGCCAAAGAATCTCTCAATCACTTACATGCTCAGCATTGTTGCAACGAAAAAAGCACATTTTTTTGAAATAAAGGATGATGATGATTTGCTCACTTATTTAGCTGATGTTGATAAAGATGATCGTCGTTGGCCCATTCTAAGGGTAAATGTGGTTGAAATTGGGCCGACAGAAGTTTCACAATCTGGAGAAGCAATTGGAGTGTTCCCTGGACTTGCTAGTAATACAGTAGGGCAAGAAGAAGCTAAAACTTTTTCTGGATTTGATTACAATACAGCGAGACTTGAAGCTACTTCAAAATTTCCAGATTTTGATTACAATACCGAAGGGGCAGAAAGGGCAGAAGAAGATACATATACTTCTATTAATCTGTCCAGTACATAGGTGGTTGAGGTCTCAACACAATGTAGCCATAGTCGTGAAGACGACACAGGATTTTTCTCGGGCCTAACTTTCAAGAAGAAACAAGAATTGAAAATCCTATTGAACCTTGCTGCTGTGAAAAATAATTTTAGTTTTGAGCAGGTAAAGAACACAAAAAAAATCTACAATGTCAAATGTGTAGATAAGAATTGCAAGTGGCGACTGCGAGCTATGAAGTTTAAGGATACCGATAGATTTCGTATTACCACATACCATAATATGCACACATGTGGAGTACAATATCTTACAAGCCATCATCGACACGCAACAGCTGAAGTCGTTGCTAAACACATTAAAAATAAATTTATCAAGGGGAATAGTCTATCTACAAGAGAAATTAAGGAAACAATTCGTGTAGAATTGGGATGCAAGATTAGTTATTGAAAATGTTTGGCGGGTAGTTATATTGCAAAATCTTTGACAAGAGGAACACCAGAATACGGATATGAAGTTATAGATAAGTACCGTCATATGATTCATGTTACAAATGAAGGAAGCAAGACAGATTTGAAGGTTGATTCTTATGGCAGGTTCTTGTATTTTTTTGTATCCTGTGAAGCTTGGATAAATGGATTTGCTTGTACAAGAAAAGTCCTAGCTGTTGATGGAACACATTTGTTTGGAAAGTATGGAGGAGTATTGTTGTCTGCTGTGGCGTTGGATACCGAAAATCACATATTTCCCTTCGCATTTTGTATTGTAAATTCGGAGGGTGATGCCTCGTATCAGTACTTTTTTGAACAATTGCTCGAGATCGTCCCCAACACTAATGAGTTGTGCATAATTTCTGATAGATATCCATCTATAAAGAAAATTGTTTCAAAGATTTATATTGAAGCTCATTATGGAGTTTGTCTGAGGCATCTTAGTGAAAGCATCGGCAAAAACTTTCACTGTGGAGATTGGATGCACCATTTTTATGATGCAGCGAAAGCATATCAGAGGGACGAGTTTAATGATCATTTTCAACAAATCAAAAATTTGGATATGAGTGTCGCCAAATATCTTGAGGATGTTGGTTTCCACAGATGGAGTAGAGCACACTTCCCTGGCAACAGGTATGTTATAAACAACCATTAGTTGCTTAAATAAATTATATTTGCTTACACTAAACAATATTGTAGATTCTTAGTTAATATGTATGTATTTGTTGATGTTTTGGTATGATGTAATGACCACCAACATTGCTGAGTCAATTAATTCGATGTTCTTGGCGGAAAGAGAATTCCCAATCACTGCTCTATTCAATTCTATAAATAGGAGGTTTGCTCAAAAATTTCATGAGAAGCGTATGATATTGGCCAACACATCAACCATATGTGTCCCTTCTGTTGAAAGAAAAATAAGAGAAAATGTAACTATAGGCAATACACTATTGGCCCATCAAATAAGCTTCCACACTTTTAGCATCATTGATCATGGTTCCAGTGGCTATGGTCGATCTAAACAATAGAATATGTTCTTGTAGAGAGTTTGATTTGAACAAAATACCTTGTCCACATGCTATTGCAGCGATAAGAATCTAGTTTGGGGATGATTATGGATTAAGAGTTTATGATTTTGTTTCTCCATATTATTTAGTATGGTCATACAAACATGCATATGAAAAATTAATTCATCCAGTGTTATCTGAAGAATTTTGGGAGCTTCCTCTAGAGCTTTTGGAGAGTAAAATACCTTATCCATATATGGTGCGCAAACCGGGTTGAAAGAAGAGAAAACGTGCACCTTCAGTCTTGGAGCGGGGTTCAAAGAAGAAGAAAAATAAATGCGGCATATGCAAAAGAGTTGGTCACAAAAGAACTACGTGTAGTCTCAGAGCGAGACAAAATGAAGGAACAAGCAGTAGTGTAGCTTCTTAAATTCGTACTTGTAACCGAATCAATCTATTTTGTGCTTGAAACTGAATCAATATACTACGTTGGCTGTTTTTTCTATTGGACTTTACAAGTGGATATTGTTTGTTAACAGTTTAAAGTTTTTTCCTTAAAAAGTAGGTAAATAACTAGTGGTTGCTTAAACAGACACTAGTTATTTCAGAAAATATATAATTATTTATATTGAAAAATTATTGTTCATAAAAATATTGTTAAACAAATAGTGATTGCTTAAACAAATAATTGTTTGCTTAGAATAAACAACAAGAAGTTGTTTAAACAACTCTTGATTGCTTATACAATAACTTTATATCTCGTAAAAAGTAGGTAAACAACTAGTGACTGCTTAAACAACTATGGATTGTTTACAATAAACAACTAGTGGCTGCTTAAACAAATATTGATTGCTTACAATAAACAACAAAAAGTTGTTTAAGCAGCTCCTGATTGCTTATACAATAATTTCATATCTCGTAAAAAGTAGGTAAACAACTAGGAATTGCTTAAACAATTATGGATTATTTACATTAAACAACTAGTGGCTGCTTAAACAAATATTGATTGCTTACAATAAACAACAAGAATTTGTTCAAACAACTTCTTATTACTTATACAAGAATTGCAATTGGACATTTATATGATTATTTGAACATCAACTTATTGACTTTACAATAATTCAACGTCAAACGAGTCATTCAATTAGTAATTAAACCCAACTTGATAATTTGATCATCAACTGATTGACCCTACTAATAGTATAACTATAACTTATTGATCAAGTGATATGTTGTTTGATTATATGAATATTTGAACATCAACTTATTGACTTGACAATAATTCAACATCAAATGAGTCATTTGATGGATTTTAAAGTAAGCAATCAATATTTGTTTAAGCAGCCACTAGTTGTTTATTGTAAACAATCCATAGTTGTTTAAGCATCCACTAGTTGTTTACCTACTTTTTACGAGATATAAAGTTATTGTATAAGTAATCAAGAGTTGTTTAAACAACTTCTTGTTGTTTATTCTGAGCAACAATTATTTGTTTAAGCAATCACTACTTGTTTAACAATATTTTTATGAACAATAATTTTTCAGTATAAATAATTATATATTTTTTGAAACAACTAGTGTCTGTTTAAGAAACCACTAGTTGTTTACCTACTTTTTAAGGGAAAAACTTTAAACTGTTAACAAGTCTACTTTTTATGAATAGCATAAACAACTACTATTAATGTTTAAGCAACCACTGAAGCTGTTAAACAACATCATGTTGTTTTAGTAAACAACCATCTATAAACATCTACTGTGAATGTTTAAGCAACCATATATCAACATCACAAAAAGACTCATAGCATCTTCTACAAATTATCCATAAATAGTTTATTATATTTCCACATCAACAAATAGTGTAACAAAAAGATCCACCACAAATTTATCAACAAAAATTATCCAACAAACACATTCCTAGTTTATGGTTCCACTCTTTCCTTGCTCTTATCAATGTCAAGAGTCTTGTAAACAACTAGTTGATGCTTAAATAACAATTGTTTGTTTGAAACATGATCAATTGAAACATGTAGTGTATTGAATGTTGTTTATTGAATTGTGTTACTTTTGTGTTCTTGATAGTAATTTGTTAATACATAGTTTGGGAATTTGCTTCAAAGGGGATAAACATTTCATCTTAGTGATTTAAGGTAATAATTTAACTTCTTTATCGTTTTCTAAATTAAACATTCTGTTCTTCTATATTGTTAATAAACAACTGCACGTTGTTTATAAACAACTAAACAACATGCAGTTGTTTATAAACAACTGCAGGTTTCCACAAGCTCAAGAAAAATACCTACTCTTTGTTTTCACTAATAACAATTTAAAAAAACACTCAAATTTAATTTTGAAGGGGTAGCATTCTCATCATACTTTTTTTCTTTGTTCGAAAAGTACATGATTTGTTTCTTCTTCCCTTTCTTCTCCGCTTTCATTTTATTCTTGTTGATCCGTTGATTTCTCATCTTCTGCATTTTCTTCTCCACTTTCATTTTGTCCTTCCTGATGCGTTGATTTCTCATTTTCTACGCTTTTTTTTTCACTTTCATTTTTATCTTCCTGATCTATTGATTCCTCATCTTCTACACTTTCATCTTCTCTAACTGAACCACGAGCTGATGAGGTCAATTCTTCTATTTCTTGAGCTTGTGAAAACCTATCTGCTTCTCCAGCAGAAGCGGACTCCTCTTCAAAAGAGCTAGCCATTTTATCTACATACATAAATTATCATAAAATTATCAACAATAGACCAAATAAATAAACTTTTCGATGTTATAAAATAAACACAAGTTGTTTAAACAACCATCGATTGTTTACCCATAGAAGAAATTCTAAAACAATAGCAGCCACAAAATTAATTCCATATACAACTATGACATCACATAATACAGTATTTCACTGATTCAAAAGGAGGAAAACATGAAGAGGAAAAAAATGAGATTACCTTAAAATTAAAATTGTCTTCAAGGTAAACTTGAAGGCTCACAAAATAATGTTGATCTACCTTTGATTTTTGAATAAAGTAGAAAGAATTGGGGAAAGAAAAGAGAAGAGAGGAGAGGAGAACGAAGAAATTCTAATAAAGGAGAACGAATTCGAAAAAAGAAAAGAGAAGAGAAGAGAAGAAGAGGAGGAAACAGAACAGATGAAGGAAATGAATAGATTTAGGGTTTTTATTATAAGTTTTGATATTTTAATTTTTTATCCTAAATTTATAAATATTTCAAATCAACCCCAATTCTTAATAATTAATCCCTAATTAAATATTTATAACAAAAAAAAAAAATACAAATCCCTTATTCTTTATTCAACTCTCAAACATCCCTTTTAGCTAATTTTTCCATGATAGTTCATGGTCTTCTACTCCGACGCATCATTTGTCAAAAAAAGTTAGAGCTATGATTTGAATATGAAAATATGCCTGTGTGTTTTGGATTAAGGGAATTTGCCTTGATGACGGGACTACGGTGTCACTCTTTTCCTTCTGAAAAGGCATTGGCTAGTCGGGTAAAGAAGGGTGAACCATTATGGGAATTTGTTTCCAAGGAAGAAAAAATTGTTACTGCTAACCTCATCCTTGAAAAGATCAAATCACCTGAAACACCAAAAAATTATAAGTTTTCACTTGCCTTGGTTTGGTTCTTTCACTGCATCTTATGTGCAAGAGATATATCATCAAGTGTTGATGCCGACATGACCAAGCTAGCTTGCAAGCCCTCGAATTTCAATGAATATCAATGGGGCCTCAAAAGCTATCTTTTGACTGTTGAGTATCTTGCAAAACCAATAAAATTTGAATACAACCTCTACGACTTTTCGTGGGAATTCCTGGTAAGTAAATATTTTTTTTAATATTATTTTCTTTTAATATTTATATTGATTGTAATTTATTGTTACGTAATTTAGGCTTGAGCTTTTGAAGCTATTCCGAAACTTCAACAAAATGCTAAGAATGTTCCCCCTGAGAGGACATTGCCACGTATGCTAAGGTGGATGTCATATGGAGGCCTAAAAAAATATATGGATCCATTCGGTACCACTGAAGAAAACGTAAGTCTCTAAACCTGTTAAACAACCTGAGACTTGATTAAACAATTTGAGACTTGATTAAACAACTTGAGGTTGTTTGAACGAAATAATTTTCAGTTGTTTAATATACATGATGTTGTTTATAAAGGAAGATCATAACATTAAATTTTTTATTCTTTCTATGCAGGTAGTGCATCCTTTCTTGTTTCCTACAAATGTAGAAAAAAAGGAAAAATACATGAAGGACCTTGAGCCATTTTTCAGTGAGGAAGCTGATGAAAAAATTGATATGTTAAAAGCAGAATTGATTGGGGTGACAACAATCACAACGGGTGAAGTAGGAGCTAGGGAAGTTAGTGGTGAGACAAGATCCCAGTAAGGAGTGGGGCAGAGGAAAGGAGCCCGTAGAGTCCTTTAGTGAATTCTGGTGACAAATTTGTTGGTAGTCCAGCCAATTTTGATTTTGGTGGTCAGTATAGTGAAGCAGGAGTTGATGCAGGATCTTTTGGTGTTTGTCCTTCAAATGCAAAGTGCTCCTGTGAATGTCTCACTTGTGCAGAGAAACAAAGACAATTGGAACTGAAAATTTCTAAAATGGAGGAGGAGTTCAGAGAAATGGGAAAGTCTGTCAAACAACTTGTAGAAGAATTATCCACTTTGAATAAAAAGCTCGAGCCTAGGAGGATGTTAAGGAATTCCAAATACATAAGAACTCCATTTATAACTGGTGCACGTAAAATGAAGAAGAGGATAAGTGTGATAAATCTACTACCTGATATTTACAAGACTCTTGACATTGATAAGAGCAAGGAAAGAGTGGAACCATAAACTAGGAATGTGTTTGTTGGATAATTTTTGTTGATAAATTTGTGGTGGATCTTTTTGTTACACTATTTGTTGATGTGGAAATATAATAAACTATTTATGGATAATTTGTAGAAGATGCTATGAGTCTTTTTGTGATGTTGATATATGGTTGCTTAAACATTCACAGTAGATGTTTATAGATGGTTGTTTACTAAAACAACATGATGTTGTTTAACAGCTTCAGTGGTTGCTTAAACATTAATAGTAGTTGTTTATGCTATTCATAAAAAGTAGACTTGTTAACAGTTTAAAGTTTTTCCCTTAAAAAGTAGGTAAACAACTAGTGGTTTCTTAAACAGACACTAGTTGTTTCAAAAAATATATAATTATTTATACTGAAAAATTATTGTTCATAAAAATATTGTTAAACAAGTAGTGATTGCTTAAACAAATAATTGTTGCTCAGAATAAACAACAAGAAGTTGTTTAAACAACTCTTGATTACTTATACAATAACTTTATATCTCGTAAAAAGTAGGTAAACAACTAGTGGATGCTTAAACAACTATGGATTATTTACAATAAACAACTAGTGACTGCTTAAACAAATATTGATTGCTTACAATAAACAACAAGAAGTTGTTTAAGCAGCTCCTGATTGCTTATACAATAACTTCATATCTCGTAAAAAGTAGGTAAACAACTAGTGGATGCTTAAACAACTATGGATTGTTTACAATAAACAACTAGTGACTGCTTAAACAAATATTGATTGCTTACTTTAAAATTCATCAAATGACTCGTTTGATGTTGAATTGTTGTCAAGTCAATAAGTTGATGTTCAAATATTCATATAATCAAACAACATATCACTTGATCAATAAGTTATAGTTATACTATTAGTAGGGTCAATCAGTTGATGATCAAATTATCAAGTTGGGTTTAATTACTAATTGAACAACTCATTTGATGTTGAATTATTGTCAAGTCAATAAGTTGATGTTCAAATATTCATATAATCAAACAACATATCACTTGATCAATAAGTTATAGTTATACTATTAGTAGGGTCAATTAGTTGATGATCAAATTATCAAGTTGGGTTTAATTACTAATTGAATGACTCGTTTAATGTTGAATTATTATCAAGTCAATAAGTTGATGTTCAAATATTCATATAAATGTCCAATTGAAATTTTTGTGTAAGTAATAAGAAGTTGTTTGAACAACTTCTTGTTGTTTATTGTAAGCAATCAATATTTGTTTAAGCAACCACTAATTGTTTATTGTAAACAATCCATAGTTGTTTAAGCAACCCCTAGTTGTTTACCTACTTTTTACGAGATATGAAGTTATTGTATAAGCAATCAGGAGCTGATTAAACAACTTCTTGTTGTTTATTGTAAGCAATCAATATTTGTTTAAGCAGCCACTAGTTGTTTATTGTAAACAATCCATAGTTGTTTAAGCAGCCACTAGTTGTTTACCTACTTTTTACGAGATATAAAGTTAATGTATAAGCAATTAAAAGTTGTTTAAACAACTTCTTGTTGTTATTCTAAGCAACAATTATTTGTTTAAGCAATCACTACTTGTTTAATAATATTTTTATGAACAATAATTTTTCAGTATAAATAATTATATATTTTCTGAAATAACTAGTGTTTGTTTAAGCAACCACTAGTTATTTACCTACTTTTTAAGGAAAAAACTTTAAACTGTTAACAAACAATATCCACTTGTAAAGTCCAATAGAAAAAACAGCCAATTTAGTACATTGATTCAGTTTCAAGCACAAAATAAATTGATTCGGTTACAAGTACGAATTTAAGAAGCTACACTACTACTTGTTCCTTCATTTTGTCTCGCTCTGAGACTACACGTAGTTCTTTTGTGTCAAAGTCTTTTGCATATGGCGCATTTATTTTTCTTCTTCTTTGAACCCCGCTCCAAGACTGAAGGTGCACGTTTTCTCTTCTTTCGGCCCGATTTGCGCACCACATATGGACAAGGTATTTTACTCTCCAAAAGCTCTGGAGGAAGCTCCCAAAATTCTTCAAATAACACTGGATGAATTAATTTTTTATATGCATGTTTGTATGACCATACTGAATAATATGGAGAAACAAAATCATAAACTCTTTATCCATAATCATCCCCGAACTGGATTTTTATCGCTGCAATAGCATGTGGACAAGGTATTTTGTTCAAATCAAACTCTCTACAAGAACATGTTCTATTGTTTAGATCAATCATAGCCACTGAACCATGACCAATGATGCTAAAAGTGTGGAAGCTTATTTGATGGGCCAATAGTGTATTGCCTATAGTTACATTTTCTCTTATTTTTCTTTCAACAGAAGGGACACATATGGTTGATGTGTTGGCCAACATCATACGCCTCCCATGAAATTTTTGAGCAAACCTACTATTTATAGAATTGAATAGAGCAGTGATTGGGAATTCTCTTTCCGCCAAGAACATCGAATTAATTGACTCAGCAATGTTGGTGGTCATTACATCATACCTAAAACATCAACAAATACATACATATTAACTAAGAATCTACAATATTGTTTAGTGTAAGCAAATATAATTTATTTAAGCAACCAATGGTTGTTTATAACGTACCTGTTGCCAGGGAAGTGTGCTCTACTCCATCTGTGGAAACCAACATCCTCAAGATATTTGGCGACACTCATATCCAAATCTTTGATTTGTTGAAAATGATCATTAAACTCGTCCCTCTGATATGCTTTCGCTGCATCATAAAAATGGTGCATCCAATCTCCACAGTGAAAGTTTTTGCGGATGTTTTCACTAAGATGCCTCAGACAAACTCCATAATGAGCTTCAATATAAATCTTTGAAACAATTTTCTTTATAGATGGATATCTATCAGAAATTATGCACAACTCATTAGTGTTGGGGACGATCTCGAGCAATTGTTCAAAAAAGTACTGATACGAGGCATCACCCTCCGAATTTACAATACAAAATGCCAAGGGAAATATGTGATTTTCGGTATCCAACGCCATAGCAGACAACAACACTCCGCCATACTTTCCAAACAAATGTGTTCCATCAACAGCTAGGACTTTTCTTGTATAAGCAAATCCATTTATCCAAGCTCCATAGGATACAAAAAAATACAAGAACCTGCCATAAGAATCAACCTTCAAATCTGTCTTGCTTCCTTCATTTGTAACATGAATCATATGACGGTACTTATCTATAACTTCATATCCGTATTCTGGTGTTCCTCTTGTCAAAGATTTTGCAATATAACTATCCGCCAAACATTTTCAATAACTAATCTTGCATTCCAATTCTACACGAATTGTTTCCTTAATTTCTCTTGTAGATAGACTATTTCCCTTGATAAATTTATTTTTAATGTGTTTAGCAACGACTTCAGCTGTTGCGTGTCGATAATGGCTTGTAAGATGTTGTACTCCACATGTGTGCATATTATGGTATGTGCTAATACGAAATCTATCGGTACTCTTAAACTTCATAGCTCGCAGTCGCCACTTGCAATTCTTATCTACATATTTGACATTGTAGATTTTTTTTGTGTTCTTTACCTGCTCAAAACTAAAATTATTTTTCACAGCAGCAAGGTTCAATAGGATTTTCAATTCTTGTTTCTTCTTGAAAGTTAGGCCCGAGAAAAATCCTGTGTTGTCTTCACGACTATGGCTACATTGTGTTGAGACCTCAACCACCTATGTACTGGATAGATTAATAGAAGTATATGTATCTTCTTCTGCCCTTTCTGCCCCTTCGGTATTGTAATCAAAATCTGGAAATTCTGAAGTAGCTTCAACTCTCGCTGTATTGTAATCAAATCCAGAAAAAGTTTTAGCTTCTTCTTGCCCTACTGTATTACTAGCAAGTCCAGGGAACACTCCAATTGCTTCTCCAGATTGTGAAACTTCTGTCGGCCCAATTTCAACCACATTTACACTTAGAATGGGCCAACGACGATCATCTTTGTCAACATCAGCTAAATAAGTGAGCAAATCATCATCATCCTTTATTTCAAAAAAATGTGCTTTTTTCGTTGCAACAATGCTGAGCATGTAAGTGATTGAGAGATTCTTTGGCACACAACATAACTTACACCTAGTAATGATGATATCAACAAACTCATCATACGCAACATCCCTCCTCACTAGTATCGGTACTGTAAGACCACCCTTCGACTTCCAACTATAACGCTCTTCGATCTCTATTCATTCACCATGTAGATCAACTGCTAATAGTATTGTGTCCCCCATTAATTGTCACAATACTTGCGGATATTACATAGATACATATTATAATTTGTGACAGTATTATGGTCATTACAATATTTAAACATAGATAATTTATTTACAGGTTTCCAGTGCAAATAACTTTTGGTTACAACAACAACAACAACAACCCAGTGAAATCCACATCGTGGGGTCTGGGGAGGGTAGAGTGTACGCAGACCTGACTCCTACCAATGTAGGACGGCTGTTTCCGAAAGACCCTCGGCTCAATAAAAGACATAAAAAGGGGGTCAGATAAGATTAAGAAATTCAAAGCGCTATAGGAAAATAAGTAACGAAGGCATCATAGATAAAATAGAATAATCACAAGTACTGAAAGTAATAAATAGTAACAGAAATAACAGAAATGAGAGCACAAGGAATTGTAATGTGCTAATGCGCCTACGAATAGGGAAGAATAACGAGACTATGTACTAGCCTTCTACCCTAATGTGTGCCCTCCACACCCTCCTATCCAGGGTCATGTCCTCGGTAAGTCGTAAATGCGCCATGTCCTGTCTGATCACCTCTCCCCAATATTTCTTCGGCCTACCCCTACCTCTTCTGAAACCATCCATGGCCAGCCTCTCACATCTCCGCACTGGTGCATCTGGGACTCTCCTCTTCACATGTCCAAACCATCTCAGTCGCGTTTCCCGCATCTTCCACCGAGGCCACTCCTACCTTTTCTCGAATAACCTCATTTCTAATCTTGTCACTCCTGGTATGCCCACACATCCATCTCAACATTCTCATCTCGGCAACCTTCATCTTTTGCACGTGGGAGACCTTAACTGGCCAACACTCCGCCCCATATAACATAGCTGGTCTAACGACCACTTTGAAGAACTTGCCCTTAAGTTGTGGTGGCACCTTCTTGTCACATAACACACCGGAGGCGAGCCTCCATTTCATCCATCCTACCCCAATACGGTGTGTGACATCCTCGTCGATCTCTCCGTTGTCTTGCATGATAGAACCAAGGTACTTAAAACTACTTCTCTTTTGGATGGCTTGGTCCCCGAGCCTAACTTCCCCGCCAACCTCTTGAGGTGTCTCACTGAACTTGCACTCTAGGTACTCTGTCTTGGTCCTACTCAGCTTAAACCCCTTAGACTCCAAGGTGCGTCTCCAATCTTCCAGCTTAGCGTTAACTCCGCTACGAGTCTCATCGATGAGGACTATGTCATCCGCAAAAAGCATACACCATGGCACCTCACCTTGAATTTGTCGCGTCAATCCATCCATCACCAAGGCAAATAGGAACGGGCTAAGAGCTGATCCTTGATGCAACCCCATCATAACTGGGAAGTGTTCTGAGTCCCCTCCTACTGTCCTTACCCTTGTTTTGGCACCCTCGTACATGTCCTTGATCACCCTTATGTACGCTACAGGTACACCTTTAGCCTCCAAACATCTCCATAGTATCTCTCGTGGGACTTTATCATAAGCCTTTTCCAAGTCGATGAACACCATATGCAAGTCTTTCTTCCTCTCCCTATATTGCTCCATTAGTCTCCTCATAAGGTGGATGGCTTCTGTAGTTGAGCGTCCCGGCATAAATCCGAACTGGTTCTCTGAAATAGACACGCCTCTCCTCATCCTCATCTCTACCACTCTTTCCCACACTTTCATAGTATGGCTTAGAAGCTTAATACCTCTATAGTTGTCGCAGCTCTGGCTATCCCCTTTATTTTTGTATAGCGGGATCATGATGCTCGATCTCCATTCTACGGGCATCGTTGCCGTCGTAAAGATGACATTAAATAACCTAGTCAGCCATTCCAAACCTACCGAGCCCGCACTCTTCCTCATAAGTTATTTGCACTCTTCCAAAAGTGCAAATAACTTTTGGTTGTTTAAACAAAATTTGATTGTTTACATGGAGCATGCATGTGCAGTGCAAACTCTTTGCATAAGTATCATGTTGTGCAATGCAGGTCATTTGTGTAAACATAATGCAGTTGTTTAAACAACATGCAGTTGTTTATAAACAACTGCATGTTGTTTAGTTATTTATAAACGTGTAGTTGTTTATTAACAATATAGAAGAACAGAATGTTTAATTTAGGAAACGATAAAGAAGTTAAATTATTACCTTAAATCATTGAGATGAAATGTTTATCCCCTTTGAAGCAAATTCCCAAACTATGTATTAACAAATTACTATCAAGAACACAGAAGTAACACAAATTAAAAAAAAATTGGTTTAGTGATGAAGAAGAAGGCAAATGCAGATTTCATTTTTGTTCAATGAAGATAAATCTAACCCTAGTTTGAAGAGAGCATGGAGTTTGGAAGGCTGAAATGTGTTGAGATTGAAAAAAAGATATGGAAAAAGAGGAAGATAATGTGGCTGTTGTTGCTCCCGCTAAAAAAAACAAGCTTTGCTGGAAATTGGTTGCTGCTCTTTTGGCTAAACCTCTTATATGTTGGGTCTGTTTGTAAATAGCAAAACTTTGGGGTGTATAAAAATATTTTTTTTTAAATTAGCATAAACCATTAATCTCTAATTATACTAGAGTCCCTTTTACCTAATTCTTATAACTTGTGTCCTAAATCTTCAAATACATAACTCAAAGATCCCTTTTAATTCTATCCCCCAACTATCATCGACCCAAAATTTATCCGCTACATCGGAATATTTATAAAATGCCCAAAACAACTTTTTTTGAACACCTCTAAAATATCTTATTCTACCAGAAGTCCTCTAAATTCAAGAAATGCTTTTCCTCCTAGAGGTGACTTTACAAAAATCTTTCCCGAAATATCACCGTGCGTGGAATAATGTGTCTTGAAGCTATATTTTATAAGATCAATGGACTTGATGCATTCAAGAATCTCAGTATCAGAGTCATCAGCAAATTGTACATGATTATAAAATTGATTAATTAAAAGAAAGTATAAAAAATCCGCAAACATATATTGTTTGAACTGGTGGTAGTTTAAACAACTAGTTGATGCTTAAATAACAATTGTTTGTTTGAAACATGATCAATTGAAACATGTAGTGTATTGAATGTTGTTTATTGAATTGTGTTACTTCTGTGTTCTTGATAGTAATTTGTTAATACATAATTTGGGAATTTACTTCAAAAGGGGATAAACATTTCATCTCAGTGATTTAAGGTAATAATTTAACTTCTTTATCGTTTCCTAAATTAAACATTCTGTTCTTTTATATTGTTAATAAACAACTACACGTTGTTTATAAATAACTAAACAACATGCAGTTGTTTATAAACAACATGCAGTTGTTTATAAACAACTGCAGGTTTCCACAAGCTCAAGAAAAATACCTACTCTTTGTTTTCACTAATAACAATTTAAAAAAACACTCAAATTTGATTTTGAAGGGGTAGCATTCTCATCATACTTTTTTTCTTTGTTCGAAAAGTACATGATTTGTTTCTTCTTTTCTTTCTTCTCTGCTTTCATTTTCTTCTTGTTGATCCGTTGATTTCTCTTCTTCTGCATTTTCTTCTCCACTTTCATTTTGTCCTTTCTGATGCGTTGATTTCTCATCTTCTACGCTTTTTTTTCCACTTTCATTTTTATCTTCCTGATCTATTGATTCCTCATCTTCTACACTTTCATCTTCTCTAACTGAACCACGAGCTGATGAGGTCAATTCTTCTATTTCTTGAGCTTGTGAAAACCTATCCGCTTCTCCAGCAGAAGCGGACTCCTCTTCAGTTGAGCTAGCCATTTTATCTACATACATAAATTATCATAAATTTATCAACAATAGATCAAATAAATAAACTTCTCGAAGTTATAAAATAAACACAAGTTGTTTAAACAACCATCGATTGTTTACCCATAGAAGAAATTCTAAGACAATAGCAGCCACAAAATTAATTCCATATACAACTATGACATCACATAATACAATATTTCACTGATTCAAAAGGAGGAAAACATGAAGAGGAAAAAAAAATGAGATTACCTTAAAATTAAAATTGTCTTCAAGGTGAACTTGAAGGCTCACAAAATAATGTTGATCTACTTTTGATTTTTGAATAAAGGAGAAAGAATTGGGGAAAGAAAAGAGAAGAGAGGAGAACAAAGAAATTCGAATAAAGGAGAACGAATTTGAAAAAAAAAAAGAAGAGAAGAGAAGAAGAGGAGGAAACAGAACATATGAAGGAAATAAATAGATTTAGGGTTTTTATTATAAGTTTTGATATTTTAATTTTTTATCCTAAATTTATAAATATTTCAAATCAACCCCAATTCTTAATAATTAACTCCAAATTAAATATTTATAACCAAAAAAAATTAAAAAAAAATACAAATTCCTTATCCTTTATTCAACTCTCAAACATCCTAATTTTCCCTTCTAACCTTTACCGTTGCAGCTACTCCATTCTTGAATCATCCAATCCAACCCAAACCCAAAACCTCTCTGGCCTCCTCGCACCCATGGCCCCAAATAGAGTAACTAGCTTAAAATTGAGTTTAAAAAAATTGGGTTAAAATTGATAGAATTGTGAACCCCTGTTTGCCTTTGAAAGATGAGTTCTTTATCAGTATTGTAATGCATTAATTATTCATATAGTCTGACATAACTAGTTTGGGATTGTGACAGTTTATTGTCTAGTATTGATTTATTTATTTGCGAAATGTAGGAGACTCAGAAGTTCAGGGCCGAGGTCTTGAAGAAACTGTCAAAGGAAAAGGAGATTCTTGGAGACGAGCTTGATGATGTTGTTAGTGTTTTTGCTGAGGTAAGGCTTTCTAATGACAGTTCTCCATGTTAGAAAGAATCCCTTTTTCTATAAGGTGTTAACAAAATGTGAATTGGATATCTCATGAATTGTTTGATCAAATGTCTAAGTGAACATATAGCTAGATTTGTTGGATAGTAGTACAACAACATACCAGTGTAGTCCCACAAAATGGGGTATGGAGAAGGCAGAGGGTAAGGAGTCCTAAACAGTCCAGACAGAGAATAAACGGAGGTGACGGCATAACAAAACATTCTGAACAGTAACCATTAATCATACGGGACATTCAACTAAATTACTCTTTTTCTCTTCTTTTGATGAGTAATTAATGACTAATATGCCTTCTTGGATTTGTCCTCACCTATAAAGGAATCAAAAATTGTTTTTTTTCGGAAAATCTCGTCAACCTCTAATCGAAAAGATATTCCTTAGTTATATTTATCATTTCAATAAGTTTAGTAATGAGCATAATGACCTTATTGTTTCGATGGAGAGAAGAACCTGTGATTGGCTTTCTAAAAAATTTCCAAACGAACAATTTCAACGAAATCTATCAATTTCTTATTTAGAGGCCGTTTGGATTGGCTTATAAGCTGTTTTCAGCTTTTTTGAGTGTTTGACTAGCCAACTTAAAGTCATTTTGTGTGATTAAAATAAGCCCAATAAATAGTTGGGTTTATTTGGATGAACTTATTTTAAGCAGCTTATAAGTTGAAAACTGCTTATAAGTCAAAAAAAAAAATTGGTCTGCACCTACTTTTTTTTTAACTTATAAGCAGTCGACTTATAAGCTGCTTAAAAATAAGTCAATCCAAACAAGCTATTAAATATGTCCAACACTATGTTTTCCTCTATCCGCAGAGTACATTGAATGTACATAATTGGAGTAGTAGGGATGGAATTGGAAGAAAAAATGAATACCTTCTAGGTTTTCTGAAGTTGCAAATATTTTGGACCAAATTTTTTTATAACTAAAGTGACAGATAAAAAGGACTGGCGAGAGTACTAAATGTAGAACATTGAGGCATGTATTTAGAACTATCTTGAATATGTAAAGATGCATTCCAGTCCTTGCTTTACATACGTTCATTTGAATTAATATACCTATCTATGAAGAGATTGCAATGTTGCGGAGTAAGCATGTTTTATTGACTAATGTGTAAATTCTATGTTGGTTAAATAGCACAATGTTTTTCAAGTGTACTGGTTTTCAAACAAGAGAATTCCAAGAAATTTGGATAGGATTGCATATATAAGATTTAATAGGTGTTTTATAGGTAACTGTTGCTTATGGCGGAGAAGAGTTATGGGGTTGTAATATCTCAGTTCAGAGTGGATGTTCGTTTTAATTGTGATTTTGGGGTTTCTAGAGAACATAGTTGCTTATGTTCCAACGATATCCGTTTCGTCCCTATAGTTCTTGATAGTTTCATGTAGGATGAAGAGAAGAGCATAAGAAACTTGTGGAAAAGGAACCGATTTCATTAAATGTGGCTAAACTAAAAATTCATTTATAATAAGATGCAATAAACTGGAAGTGAGTGCTTGGCAGATATATCGTAATTTGACTATATTTTGAACCTACAACCCTGGATCATTTACGTTGAAGGGATGGAATCAGAGCTTATAGCATTGAAAAGAACAACTTTATCAGTTTTGATTCGGATATTAGAAGATAACTACATTTTAAGCCGGCTGAACAGGTGCAGTAAGTTCTGTTTGGTATGTACTGGATATTGAATGGGACTTGAGCGTTAGGGAGTTCATCCAGTTAAGTCTGTCGGTATCATAAAGTTGTCTTCCGATCGATGCTACAACGCTGACGTGTTTTGTGGAGTTTTTGAAGATAAAAAACACAATTCATATACTTGCAGTATATGGTCTTCATTTGATAAAAATGTTTGGTTTGATTAATGCTATGTGGAGAGCACAAGAGGAATGTACTACAGAGTCAAAAGTAAACTCGTCAATGGTTCACTAGTATTAGCTGGCTAAATTTTAAAAGCATCTACTGATCTATAAGGACAAATTTAACAACATACCCTATGTAATCCCACAGGCGGTTTTGAGGAAGATAGAATGTACGTAGACCTTACCTCTAACTTGTAAAGGTAGAACGGTTGTTTCTGAAAGACCCCCGACTCAAGTAACGCACACCATAGCTATTAGGACTGATAGTTTTAGATGCAACTTTTCCGAGTTTACATTACAGAACATGCAAAAGTACTAGTAGTATTTTCCTTTTGTAAGAAGTTGTGAACTCTTTTGCTGACCTGTAACTACTCTAGTGTACTAGGGTAAGAAACTTATTTTCTCTTTATTTAGTTTTAATTCCTAAGGATGAGGATGACTTTACTCCACCAAATATGATTAGGTGTGAGTGTGACTAACTTAGTTTGAATTTCTTTTTCGTTCATTGTTTATTTGGCTTGTCAAGACTTAGATGTTTCATTTAATGAAAGCATGTAGTATGTTGGTTATTGGGCCTATTAAAGAAATAGTACCAAAAGACAATTGGGTGATTGATATGAAAAAGGGGCAGTGATATGAAAAAGGGGCAGTCTGGTGCATTAAGCTCTCGCTATGCATGGGACCAATTCAGTAATGGACATGAGAATGAAAGAAAATTCAATATTGTCAACATAATTGGACTTTTTTGTAGTAGTTTGGCTTGGAAGCAGTAGACTAATATGCTAACAATCTCTCTCAATATTGAATGCTCTAATTAAAATGTGCTGACTTTGATTAGATTTGTTGAAAATCAAAACCGATCATAGTCAGCACATTTTGGCACTTTGGGGTACGATATTTATTATGCATTTTAAAGAATTTGGTATTCGATATGGTATTCAATGTTTATAGGAAAAGATATTGAAATATTTGATACCATGTCGAAATACTTAATTACATATACAATCAATATACATCATATTATTAGATAGATGATAATAATAATTCAATTGATCTAAATATAAATTAATAAAAGGCCTAAATCCCTTTAGACCAAAAGTATCTTGCTTTTACTACTAAATATAAAATAAATACTTATTAATTTCATATAGTCATATACAATAAAAATTACTCAAAAATATTGGTGTCGTTTCTAGCAACACTAGACAATTTTGTTTGTTTCGAGAATGAAAAAGTTTCAGCCATCTTGAAGTCATAGTTCTGCACAGTATGTAAGTCGAAGTCAAACAAATCATGCTTACCACCTTACCATACCGTACAAACTGAAGTCGAATATTAAAATACCAAACCGTGACGAATCAATTCAATACGGTAATGGTAAAGCATTTTTAACAATTGAAATTACCAAACCAAAATTTCTATTTGTACCTTACCATTCCATGAACAACAGAATAGCCTGCTCTCTTTGCATTTTGATATTCTGCGCTTGGGCTGGGAAAGTTGTGGAAGAATTTGAAAGCTGCTGGTCTTACTTCCTTAAGTTCTAGCTGCAGTCCTCTTGCTGCTTTTAGAGTGATTTACTTATTTTAAGTGTTTTTAAATCAAAAAATAGATTTTAAGCGCTTTTGTAGAATTTGAGTAAAGTAAAACTATATGTCCATCCTAACATGCTCTCAGTTTGATTAAAAATTCCAGACTATCATCATAAACATTTGCTTGTCATCTTCCAACTTCGGTTTAACAACTTGGAATAAATTACCACATACCTCCGTTTCAATTTTTTTGTATGACTTTCTTTGATCTTGTTTCAAAAAGAATGTCCTTTTCACTTTTGACAATTCTTTA
Source organism: Solanum dulcamara (assembly GCF_947179165.1). Classification (NCBI taxonomy): domain Eukaryota; kingdom Viridiplantae; phylum Streptophyta; class Magnoliopsida; order Solanales; family Solanaceae; genus Solanum; species Solanum dulcamara. The sequence goes on from NC_077238.1 coordinate 10,549,892, forward strand.
ATTTTAACTTTCCATATGACATGTTTAAGACCACAAAATGAAAGAAATATTTTGATGCATTTTACATATCTTTAGTTTAAGATCTCAAGATTTAGAAGTCTTTATTTACTTTCTTAAATTCTGTGTCAAATAAAAAAATCAGATAAACAAATTGAAACGGAGTGAGTAAAACACTACCACTACCACCCATTATGATCTTTGATTATATAATATCATGTTTATTTGTACTTATAATCTGACTTGTTTCTGACCTGGAACTAGTACAATGATTGACATTTGAAAGAGTATCTGGTACTACTTGTCATATAATAGAATCATAGATGAACAGTTTATATCAAGCTGTACTTGGCTTTTTGTGCCACTAATGCTGGCATTTTCTAGAATAATAAACACTTATTATATGATGCTTTTTACTTTCATGAGTATTTAAAAATATACAGTTGGTTTATTATTCACTAGCTTTAATTGTTTAAATCAGATTTTTAATGAATTCTTGCACAAAGAATATGGAGGACCTGGGACACTACTTGTGGAGCCTTTTACTGATATGATGTAGCTCTCAATGAGAGGAAACTTTCAGGAGCGGCATCGGCTGCACAAGCATCGCTATTATGGGCTCAAAATCATGTTGATCAAGATTGGGAGACTTGGAACTCAAAACACCTAAGATAAAGAAAGGGTCATTTTTGGTCTATCGTCAAAGTTTTTCAGTACTTGTGTTGGTGAAAGATAACATCTATCTGATGGAATAGTCAAGATGCATAACTATCGTTACAAAAAAGAAGCAATACTAGAATTCCGGAGAATATGTATTTCCATTATAGGATGTTCTTTCTATCAAGGTGGAGTTAGTAGTTCCAATTCTATTCTATACAAAAGCATTATTGCTCAACATCCCTCATGAGGGTGAACAAGACATTAGAACCACCAACTTCTGTGAGTTCCTTGTGCATATTTTCCATGATTTTAGAAGTCCCCGTTTTCCGGTGATCGAGTTGCAACCATCATTAGCTATTGGACTCAGAGATGCTCTGTAAACTCGGACGCCATGATTTGGACCTTGCTGCTGCAGCTAAGTTTGTTGTTCCAGGCCTTTGCCTATGTCCTTCATGTTTCATAGCCTGCAAATGATCAACTCTATGTTAATTAGAAAACTTGATTACTCCATCATTTTATATTAAGTCACTTTCATGTTCCCAACTCTTCTATCAGTTATTGAATTCTTGGAATATGTACAGTTTTAAGTGCTAATTCATTATGCATTTGACATTTTTCTCCTTGTTAATTGCCCTTTAATGTTATGTAGAATCTGTAATTTGGTTCAAAAGTATTACCTTGTTCTTATCTGATTCAGAGTTTCCAGCTTCAAGTTCACTGCTTGACCTTTGATTTTCTTGCAATTCTGGTCGATTCTTCTTCATCTTTGCATGTTTCTTAGCTCTCAATACCTTCATCACCTCTGTAAACCAAGAAAAAGAATGTCTTTTGAGTACAAGAAAAAAGTGCATTTGAAAACAGAGAATCACATCACATATACATATACCTTGAGTTGTGACAAGTCTATAAGCTCTGCCAAGGACTAAAGTATCCGTTGGCCGGAGAAGCTTAACACGAGTGAAACGAACAATTTTATCATCGGAGTTGTCATCCGAGGAGATTGGAAGAGGGATGATGAGAGAAACATAGTGACCAGGGTTCATTTTCATAACTTCACTAGCAGACATAGGCCAATACATCCTGTCTATCTTTCCATTTGGATGTTGTATTACTAGTGCAGCTGCATCTACAGCCTGGCAATTCCCCATTTGTTAGTTTTTTTTCTTTTTTGTGAATGATGTTTTGATTCTTCAGAAGAAGATGAGAAGAAAATAAGATGGATAAGAAGGAAGGAAGGAAGGAAAGAAGGATATGAAATAGACAAGAGTCTCTTTCCAAATAGTGCCCACCTCCTTTGTGTGTTTGTGTGAGAGGTAAAATAGGTCTCACTCAAGCTAGCCTAGCAGTACCCTCCCTTCCTCAACTAACTTATATACTAGTTATTTATGCCACCCAAAAAGATTATTTAAGTTATATAATAAAAAAAGTGATTAAGCGAGCTCACTTTTTGCATTCTAGTGGTCAAATTACAATCATATTTCTTATAATGACATTCCAACTAAAAAGATATCGAGACTGTTATAGAGAAGTTTTGATTATATTTTTTTTTTTTACATGTCAATTAGTTATCCAAGAAAACAGATGTTAAAAAAACCTATTTTTTATTAATTTAATTTGATTTATTAATTTTAAAACTCAACTATTATTTAAAAAAATTCGAATCAACGCAAACAAAGTACGACCCTTACCTCTTCCAAATCCTAGCAGTCCACTCAAAACTTTCGTCAGGCGATCAGTTTATAATACCTTATAAAAATCTCAAATTGCATTATAATAAACCTTAAAAATTAACAAAATATAATAAGATGACGTCATCAACCGGCAAAGTCCTAGAATGCAGGTGGGATTGCCACGTGGTTCAACGCCGAGGGGCCGGGATCTTGGACGGCCATGCTCGGCGGTGTCGACGGGGTCAACAAGGGACAAAAAAATTTCCATCATCAACCAAAAAAATTAAATAAATTAATAATAATAATAATAATATTTACAGGTCAATGCCTAGATATGAATGAAAATAATTAAGAAAAAAACAAATCAAGGCGTGTACCTGAGATTCTATTGTCGCCCCATCTAACGTATACTCCTACTTACCCTATTTTTGAAAAATATCATTTGTCCAGATATATTTTTTTAATTTATTACCAAACATTATTATAAAAAAATATATATATAATACAATATAGTAAAAAGTTGATTTTACGAAAAAGTTATCTGATAATGAAATATTGTTATAAAGAGATATAGCGGTATATATCTTTTATGTGTGATTTTATTTGTCAAAACGAAATTATAGCTTTGAAATGTCAATTTCCATTTTAATTTTACGTGTATAAATGTCACATTCTTTCATATTTATCCAATGGGAATTATTATTTTCAATTCATACACTCAAAAATTTATTTTCTCATGACCTTGGAAATATATTATTATTATTATTATTATTATTATTATTATTATTATTTATTTTTAAAAAATTGAGTTAATTTTTTGAATAATCATTTAACTAATAGGTTATTATTTGAGAAAATCATTTTTGTTGAAAGAATTTTTTTTAAAAAATCCTTTTATAAAATAATAACTATTAGTACGTACCCTAATAAATCTTTTAAAAGAAAAATATATATTATGGAATGAATGTCTTCTACCCATGCCTTGTGCATTTGCTGGAAGAACTTAAGAAATATTTATTTATTTATTTGTCTTGATAGCTAGACTAATCAAAGATGATTTTTCTTCTTTCTACATATGAAGAAAGTAATTGCAAAAGAGACAGAGAGGAAGTAGCTGGAATTAGGGATTTACGGCTGGGATAAAAATCGATCAAAATCAAAAAATTGAATTGAATTTATTTTATTTGGGTTTTTTTATGATAAAAGAAATTCGTAGCTTTTATCATTTGGGTGCTCACAGGATAAAATCTTCGCTCCTATACAATAGCTCGCAAATCACACAGCAAAGGTAACCCGCACTAGACAAGCCCGGTGCGATGAACTCGACCAGAAGACACTACTTTCTTTCGCTTGCAAGGGATTTTGAACTTGAGACCTCCAACATGGAAGTCCCAAATGTAATTGATTTATATTCACTTTAAATAGATTTGAAGAATGGTTACAAAAATATCAAAATAAGGGAGCTAAGCGTAATGTTGTAAACTACAGGATAGGTGAATGTTATAGAACAAAATTTGGAGGGAAGTCTTTAAAATTATCCCTAAAAAATTAAAAAAATAATCAAACCAAACTGACAAATTATATACATATATTTTATAATTGTGCATACAATTTTTTATCAACAATTATAAATATATTATATATGTTTTCATCAAAATTTATTTATAATTTTTATAAAAGCAAAAAGGCTCCAGACGAAAGCATTTATCTTATTGGTTTCATGTATATGAATGTCTATGACAGTTCTTGGTGGGACTAGGAATGTCACTGCCTTTTCCTTGTCTAGGCCAGAGTGGTGAATTTTAAAGTTTTATTCACAGTAAATTTAATGCTCGAAAATTCTATAATGCTAGCTATTCTATTTTTTTAATGAATTATTGTCTTTTTTTTCCTTTTGAATGAATTATTTCTTTTATAGGAGCGTGTGGAGGACCCACATTAGGGTAGAAGGCTAGTACATAGTCACGGTATTCTACCCTATTCGTAGGCGTTTTAGCACACTATAATTTCCTTTGTGGAGGACTCAGATTAGGATAAAAGGCTAGGTGATTCTTCCTTTGCACCATAGTAGTTGTTTATTGTCATTTAATTTATGCATTGTATTGCTGTTTATAGTTGTGGCTCCGTTGCACTTTGACTATCTTATTTATCTTATCTTATCTTATTTATTTATAGTAGTTAATGCATCTTTCTTTCCGTACCACTCTACCATGACTTTCTCATTTTTTGATATTCCTTGTTTTCATCTTATTTTCAATATGTTTGTCCTTATCTGACTTTTTATCTTATTTTCTTCTCTTAAAGCCGAGGGTCTTCCGAAAACAGCCGCCCTACCTTTCAAGGTAGGGGTTAGGTCTGCATACACTCTACCCTCCCCAGTCCCCAGACCCCACATTGTGGGATTATATTGGATTTGTTGTTGTTGTAATCGAATAACTGAACCAAACCGAATCGAAAGTGATAACAACCAAATCGATAAAAGTAGATCATATTTGATTTGATTTGGTTTAAGTAATTTAAAAATTGATTGAATTGATTTAATTTTAATTTTGATCAATAATCGACCTAAATTAACCCATGAACACCCCTAGCTAGAATAATGAGGTGCATGTATATATAATGGTATTGAGAAAATTCTTTGATTAGAAAGGAAGTTTTCTCACATAATTAAGAAGAAAAATAGAAATTCAAACTTGTGATATTATGGTTTTATTTGTAAATTATACTTTATCTATTCATTTTTATTTGTTAATTTTAAACTTTACACGCTTTTAAAAAAAATTGATATAATTATTTTATTTATTTTGAAATGTTCTAAAAAAAATACATCAAATAAAATGAAGCCAAAAAAAAAGTCTTTTGCCACTTTGAATAAAAAAGCTACGTACACATTTTTCAAACTTACAAGTAAAATTCTATAATTATTCGATTCATTTTTTTTTAATTTCTGCCGGCTTTCCATAAATTTCGTTATCATGATAATCTCTAGAAAAGTGTCTCTATTAATATGATTATTACTATCTGTAAAATGAATTAATACTAATGTGTCAATTAATCAATTATTGAAACATTATCATCAGACATAGACAAATTAATGTTTAGTAAAGTGGGCACGTATATTCGTGTGGTTGATGTTTAAACTCAATGAACTTCAAGGTTGTGGCCAAATTATAAATAAAGTGATACTCATTATTAAAGTACGCACCACCATCTACCTAGATTTTAAAACATATAAAAAGCAAAACTCTTAAAAAAAATAAAAAATTAAAAGCTACAATCTGATTCTCTGATGAACTCAAAAGTGGTTTCCACCACCATAAAGAAAAAAAACTTTAATTTTTTGTGAAGATGCTCTAATTAAATAACTATGAAGCAGTATTAAGAAGTTGATTAAAAGTCACCAATAGGATTATTATAAGTGACGGATTCAGAATTTTCACTTAAAGTATTTGGAAAAATAACTGGACCTAAATATACACTGTAATAGATATTCAGAGTATTCAAAAGTTAATATATATATACATGAACACAAAAAATTTAACTTAAATATACACTGTAATATTTTGTCTAGAGTGTTCGGATGAACACTCTAACCTCTTATTGCATCCGTCTCTGATTATAATAATTAAGTACTTTTTTATTTTTAATTAAAAATTTTGAATTGAATCATAATATTGTTTTTATTATAAATTGCTTTTCCTCAAATATAATATTTTCTAATGCGATTTTAAATATTATCGAATCTCAATATGAATAGGGGCAACCAAAAAAAAAGTTGACTAAAGTCATTTTGGAGTATGTAGGAAGTGATTAGAAATTTTAGTCCAAAGATACTTGATTAAATAATTTAATTAATGCACACAAAAATATGGGGAATTTTACTAATTAAGGCTGTGGTCATTGCTAAATGTCCACATTTTCCAACTTCCCAAATCTAGAATATTTTTAGACAAAAATGTCAAATTTAACCGAGAATCTAGATCTTAGAGATCATAGAAGAATACTTAAAAGAAATGTAACTTGAGTCATTAACAACTTGTCCATGGAGAATTTTAGTAACTTTCTCAATTCAATTTGAATCTATTTTCTTTATGCAATCGAAAGATGGAAACAGGAATCGATTCATTTCTTAAACTTTTATTTTATTGGTGAAAGTTTAATTCTTTATTTTGTTATTTTCTTTTTTTTATTTCTAATTTTTTTTTTCAAAAAAAGTGTACACCATCGGGGATAAGATACACATTTAGTAAAATTCAATAATTTTAATTTTAATTTATTAATTTTATTTAATATATATAAATAATTTATTTAATTAATAAGCTTTTTTTTTCCTTTCTAAAATCTTCAAACTTATAAACTCAAAATTTTAATTCTACATTTACTGTCACACCAAGTTAGTTTTCATTTTAACAATTTTTTTACTAATTATGTTAAGTAAAGATATTTACATAATAATTATTTAATAATAATCAGTAACTCGTCGCCACTATTGATGTTAGATGTATTTATACGTTTTTACACACTATTTTATTTGCATTTCTATTTTGTTTTAATGTGAATTGATAGAGTTTTTGGTCAAGATCATTCTTAAACTATACTGTAAATTTAAATTACATTATTAAAATATTATTCTTAGTAGAAAACATTCTCCAAGTATTTAAAGTTTAAAACTTTCATCTTTCTACTAGAATTTATCATGAGACTAACAGATCCCACAAAAAGTAAGCCATCACTTCGTATTTATTATTTTGAGATATGCTAAAAAAATATTCTCGTGAACTTTTTCGACAATTGAGTTTAGCATTATGCAAAAAAATTTAATTAACTATTTTTTTCATTTATTTTTTCTGTTATTTAATATTAAAAAACTTGTTAGTTGAAATATGTTTCTTCTCAATTGAATATGCTAGGAGCGGTGTTTGTCGGAGACTTGCACTTCTAATAATGGAGAATGAAACTTGAATGCGAGACATAATCAAAATTTTGATCACCTTAATATCAGATTGCCTCAAAAAAATTATTGATCTAACTAGAATTTGGCTTTGAAAAAGGTGAAGATAATTTAGCTCCGATTTCTTCCCGTTGGTAAATGAGAAGAAGAGCAGATCATATATCTTCACACCTTCCTAACATTTTTTTGTTTCAGCAAGCACTAGTGTCCAAGATTTTTAATATTCTTCTCTTCAGGAGTTTTTTTATAGCAGATAATAAAATTATGGAGGAAAACTTTTATCGATAGTCACGCGAACTGCACATGCTTTTGTAGGATCACTTAGTTTTTTGACAATATCTAACAGTATAAGTAAATATTGTAATTATCCCATACCCTCCTTCCCGTATAATAGCAGTAGACATGATCTGCCACTTTCTTGTAATGATGCATATTAAATTATAATATATTAACATTTTTTGTACCAAAGAAAGAAAATAACTGAAAGATGAAAATTGTTAACTTTCAAATATTTGTAGAATGTTTTGTGTAAAAAAATTTTAAAAAATATAATTTAAATTTAAGATATACTTTAAGAATGTTTTTGACAAAAAATTTCTGAATTGGTACTACATACTCTTAAACTTGTGTTGATTATGATGTATTGTACTAAAACAAATATTGGTAATTATGAGATCGGCTGAAACAATGCGATGACCTGCACGCTATAATAAAAGGATGCTTGAGGTCCTGAATTTAATTATAGTAATAATTAATTCTAGTTGGATTGGGATTTTTTCTATATCTATAAATAGTTCATAAATGCGATTTTAACATACTATTTGATTGAGAAGAGTTAGAAGCCTTCGTGAAAATCGAAGATTATTCAGTTTTATCTTTTCTTTTTCATAGTGGTTTTAGTTTTTAATTTTCTTTGGATGATTTGTTATTTTTCCTCTGTATCTATGTGTAGCTAATTAAACTTTTTGTTTTAGAATTATGTTTAATTCTTTCAAAATATTGTTATTCGAATATTGATTTTAATTAATTAGTTTATTGTATAATTGATTTACTTATCTGATCTTGAGCTTAATTAATGATTGTTTGATCACCAATTGAATACTATTTATGAACTTGAATTGGACTCGAAAGTAAAAATTTAAGATTGCAATAGGATTAAATAGATCAAGATTTTAATCCTAGGCATCAGAGCGTGAATTTGCACTTAGGGTAGACATATACCTAAGTTGCCTTAATAAGTTAATTTACAAGAGTTGTAAATTTGTTGTTAAGGTACGAACATAGATATATAGGCGTGAAAGTAATACGAGTAGACGATTAAGGACTCGAAACACTCTTATTCGTAATATTAATCATGTTAATTAATTAGTAAAATAGATAAATTAAGAAGTTGAATCAATTAAAGAATACAAAGTGATTGTTTGATAGCCCATAACCCTAGATCGATTTTGTTCTTCGATAACATAAAATTCCATCTTTCTTGCAATTGGTTAAAGCTCATTATTTGTTTTCTTTTATTTTTAGCTAGTTGAAAATCATATCTTTAAATTTTATCGCTTTAATAAATAATTAACATTAGTTTAATTTAGGAAACGATTAATCATAATTTTCTATCGGTAAGATATACGATTTTCAACTCACTATATTACTTGACAATCACTTACATCATTTGAGAGCAACCACTACCAAAATAATTTATTTATAATTACTTTATTGATGACATGATTTGTATAGAAATATTTTTAAAATTGTCAATTCATAGTGTCTAAACGCTCAATGAAATGTAAAAATAATAAAACAAATTAAAGGATTAATAATAATTTTTACAGGTCAATGCCCATAACCCATAGACATATATAGCGTGAAAATAATACGAATAGACGATTAAGGATACGAAAGATTCTTATTCGTAATATCAACCATGTTAATTAATTAGCAAACTGGATAAATTAAAAAGTTGAATCAATTAAAGAACACAAAGTGATTGTTACATAGCTCATAAATCTAGATCGATTTCGTTTATCGATAACATAAAATTCGCTCTTTCTTGCAATTGTTTGAAGTTTATTATTTGTTTTTGTTTATTTTTAGCTAGTTAAAAAATCATAAATTTAAATTTGATCGCTTGAATAAATAATTAACATTAGTTTAATTTAGTAAACGATTAATCATTTTTATGGGTAAGATATACGACTCTTGACGCACTATATTACTTGTCAATCACGTGCATCATTTGAGAGCAACCACTACCAAATCAATCTATTTATATTCACCTTATTGATGACATGATTTATATATAAACATTTTTAAAATTATCAATTCATAGAATCTAAACTATTAATGAAATGTAAAAACAATAAAACAAATTAAAGGATGAGCTTAATATACACTGAAGATCTTTGAGTCTAAGTAAATCAGATTTACCCCTTTAAATTTATTCCAACTTGAAAACCATTGATAGGAAAATCTTGAACAATTTTTCACATGTTGTAAATAAAAAAGAAGGTTTAGGTGATTAATTGTCAGAATATGTAAGCCATGTGGAGATGTTGGGGGGATCTTGGTTTCCAACATTTAATGCAGACTGGACTATTTCATGTTCAAACATGACCTGTGTAGGGGACTACAAACCTAATAATTTTATTAAATTTAAGTGCTCTTTTAACTTGTTATGGCCAGCCATCAATATTGAATGGTTTAAAGTGTGTGTGTGTTGATAATGTATAAGTTTTTTTTATATTATAAGTTTAGTTATACTAATAATTAGCATGTATTAATAATTTTTTCATAGTTAATTGAAGATGGTAAGTACTTGCTAGTAGTCAACAAGACACATTATTAAATATAGTTAATTTAACAAGAGGCAAATCAAATTGCAGATTTTCTTGGCGCTGAAACGAAGGCCACAAATATGAGGAAGATTTGACAATTTGGAAGAATGTGTTAAAAGAATTGAAGTTTGTTTCACCTGAGTCGTGTAGCTTTTAAGAAAATTATTTAGTCAATCTTTAATGTATCGAAAAAATAATATGGTGAGCTAGCAAAATAGAATAAGGACATGTCATTTTCATTAAATTGTATTGATAATGTAAAATTTATTTATATTGTATGGGTATACAACTTAAATTCAAACATTTAATGTGTTGAGAATGTTATTTTTCTACTATTTGGGACAACTTTAAATGCATTCAACTTGTTGGGAATTCAAATTAAAGAAGGAAAATGAAAACCTTTTTCTTTGTTCTTAGATTGTACTCATGTGGGGGCAACAAGGTTATGTCTGTACCTTGGCTATTAATTAAAACATTCTAATTTTCTTGGCCATAAAAAAATAATAGTATATATTAATATCTAAACCTAACAAACTTCAGTTTATTGTAAGTGGGGTTGTTTTCTTAGTTGTTTTGTGAAAGATAATTATTTAATGATTTCTAAAGTTGCTTTCTTCATATATATATATATATATATATATATATATATATATATATATTCTTTTAATTTTCCTCCATCATACAACAGATCATTTGGACTTTGATGCATTGTATCTTAGACAAAAAAAAATTAAAAGGTTTAATTAATTAAATAATTTTTGGATGTTTAAGATTATTAAGACAATAAAGGGATATGAGAAGAAACATGTCAAGTTTAATTACTTCTTTTAAGTGTTCAATCCATTAACAAGGTTGAACTTTTTAATGTTTTTTTTTTGAAGATTTGAAGGGTTCTACTTAATTAAAAAGGTAATCTCATTTCTATATTATAAGGTAGATCAAGTGAATAATATTTGGAGAAAACTAAATTCAATGAATTAGGAGCAATAGTTACCGTACTATCGTAGAGTACACAACTTAAGGAGATTTTCCTTCTCATAAACTAATCTAATTAAATATTTAACTAAGTCGGTGTAACGATCTGTTCTTGTCGTTAGGATAGGCCAATGGGGAAGGATTTCAGGCCAGAAAACTTCGGGTAGTAACTTCAGAAAATTGGAGCCTAGGCCAGACTTGGACGAATTCTGAATCAGGTGAAGTCTAGGGTGATCACGTGAATGATGGGAGGTCCAATTTATAATTTGATTGAACAGGCTGATAGCCAAGACGATACGGAGCATTTACGGATTCGCGAAATCGCATTTGGGCGAGTAAAACTCTCGAAATTGAGTTTGGCGTGGAGGGTATAATTTTAATGCATCTTTGAAAGGGGTGTGTTGAGAAATGGGGGCTTGGAGCGCAAAATCCGAGCTCATTATTTCCTCATATCCCGCCAGAGCGGGACAATCGCGACTTAAGTCGTGAAAAAGATCAGAACGGTATTTTCTGCAACAATTTGTTTCTAAAACTCCAAGAGGCGACCTAGGGCGATTTTTATTGATTTTCTACGGATTTTCACGCTTAAGGTAAGGTTTTTACTCCTTAGATTCATACTTTGATTCTTAGAAACTAGAAGTATGGGTGATAATCATTGGGGGAGGGTTTGAACTGAAAATCTATGGTGGAAAATATCCCTAGGGTAAGGTTAGGATCATGGGTTTGGCCTAGAAAGTGAAATTGTGTTATATTTTCTGATAGTTAGGCCATTGTATTGATCCTTGATATGTATTTAATGTTTTCTAGACCAAGAACGAGAAGAACGAACCCGGAAAGGGAAGGCTCTTGCATTGTAAGGTTGTGAAACCTTGAATTTGAGATAGGTGATGGTCTAGTTTTCCATATGTGTTTCATATACATGTTAAATTGCTTCATGATATGCATGTGCGTATATGAATAGGGAAACATGCTAGATTATGCGTGAAATGATCACTTGTTGACCCTTTTATTGTGATGAATCTGTTCTTGGTGGCATAGATGTTGTAAACATTGAATGTTCTTGTGATTGTGATATCTTGGGATCGGGTGTCACATTTCGACACATAATTTGGATCGAATGTCATGTTTCGACACCTATTTAGATCGGGTGTCACGTTCCGACACATATTTGAATCGGGTGTCACGTTCCGACATAAAGTTGATTATTTGTAGGTCCCTTGAGAGGACCCTTGTGTGAAATTATAGCATGTGGAAGACATTGAGTTGTGATATTGAGATGTTGTTGACTTATTCTGTATATGTATATGTTTATTGTGTTGAATTTACTTGTCTATGATCCGCTTACTGGCTAACCGCGTGATCCTACCAATACACCGTTGTCTTTGTGTATTGATACTAATCTTGCTTTGCTTTTTTGTTGAGTGCAAGGCATATTCAGCCCGTTGCGGAGAAACCTCGGTTGGAAGATTAGAAGTTTATTCAAAGTCCAAGGGTGATCTATTCTATCATGCTGCCGTCGACTTTTCCATTAATCTCAGTCCTTCTTCGAGACTTAAATGTTTAGAAACTGTTTTAGTAATTTGATTTCTGTTTGGGGAGTGTTTCCCCCTTTCTTACATTGACACTAATTAGAGTTTTGGTACGGACGATTTTCAGTTCCTAGAATGTGTTGACTTCCGCATTTTCGTAGTTATTAAAAATTGTTGGTTGAGTTTATGGGAACTCAGTATTATTTCCTAATTATATTTCTGCTTCTGCAATGTTTTTAATATTTTTTTCTTAAGTTGATAAGCTGGGCTGTAAAAATGGTTCTCCCACTGGAATAAGTGTCGTGGGTGCCAGTTATGGCGAGTTGGGATCATGACAGTCTGATAGTTTAGTAGAGATATGTGGAGAGACGATTTTATCATCCCCGAGTTTCAAAGCTATGACTGATCCTAAGAATTCGCTCCCAATAAATTTTTCGATCATTAAAAAAAACGAAGCTTTGAGCCCAAAGGGATGAATTTGCATTGAAAGATAAAACAAAGAAAATTCGGTAGCTCACTCTTAAAAAAATATGAATTAGCGACTGATAAATTATGTTGCTAAATATTAAAGCTTTAGCTATTAAGTCCTACGTAGTGATGGATTAAAAATAAATTATCATAATATTTTGTTAGATAGTAGCAACTTAGTGATAAATTATCAATGAATGTTGGAGGACTCGAAATATATATTTTTTAATTATATTTATTTTAGTTTCAATACAATGTATCCTATAACATGTATGAGAGAGGTTTAAAGGATTAATTAATAACCAACAAGATTGTGATGGAATGGTAAGTACTATGCCTCCTTAGCCAAAGATCTCGGGTTTGAATCCCTTTGAATATGAAGCGTCTAGCATAGAGAGTGTCCAATGCGAATATCATACATGGAATGAAAAAAAAATAGTTAGTTAATAAACTTTTGGGTGGTAAGATCATTAAGACATTAGAGGGGATAAGAAAAGAAACATGTCGTCAACTTTTGATGTGTTTCATACACAAATTAAAGAAGATGTTTAACTTTAATTTTTAGAATGTTTGTCAAGTAGTGTCAGAAAATGTTTGAAGATGTGAAAGGTCCTAATTATGACACATGAAAAAGTGTTGTGATTATTAGGTAGATCAGCTGAAGTTTCTAAGCAAGATGGCTGATTCAAAGAAAAATTCAATGAATTAGGAGCAAGTTGCCGTACTGATGTAGAGTACACATGAAAGATCATAGAAAAAACATTATATTAAATCACGATCATTTGATAAAGTATATAAGAACAATCTTCTATAAAGTATATAAGATGGTGTTTGAATTAGTTTATTTTAAGTAATTTTTTATTTTTAAATTCTCTTTTTATTTTCATTGTTGAGATTAATTATGTTGACATTATTTTTTATTAATAGTTGATGACTTGATGTATTAGAATAAGAATAGTACTCATATATATTATTAATATCATGATTTATTATGAATAAAAGTAGTAATAAATTGAGTGTATATACACCTAATAATTATATAAGTTTAAAACATGTCTACCAAATAAGTAACTAAATAATTCTAAAACTAATAATACATATATTATTTTTTCTAATATCTCCCGTAACGTCGGCCAGAGAAAAAGAGATCAAGAAGAGGATTAATCAACCAATTTGTAAGTGTACGAAATACATATTTTAAAATAGATTTTACACAATATTACTATGCATTATGAAAAATTTTAATTATTAAGTGATACTACAATTATGAAAAAGACTAAATAAAAAAACACATCATATACATGTATTAGAAATTAAACTTTATAATAGGATAATGATTAATGACTACTCAAGTCTTGATCCATTGAAAATATATGAACCCACTTAAGTAACATATCTTTAAGCCATTTAATTAGAATATGATTTGGTATTACAATAGGGATGTCGAGCTATTACTGAGTAAAGGAGATCTATAATATTTCTAAATTTTATAAATCAGTTATATGTCGATATATGACCAAGTCTAAAGGATTTGTTGAGTTTTTATTTTATTTTTTGAAGTTTTTCACGATAAATTTTCGTTTTATGTTGAAAAAAATATTAGGTTAATTATGTTATCAATTAATTAACGCTCAATCCACGTGCAGATTCAAGTCTTCAACATTATGGGATCGAGTTCATCTGGACCCAATACTTTTAATGTGTAATATAAATTTATGTATTACAAAAGTTCACTTAAATTATAATAAATAGTAGATATGAATCTATAACTTTAAAAACATAAAGAGTTCAATATAAAAAAACCATAAAAAGTTAATCCACCTATGATCCATCCATCTTTTAAGTGTCACAAATTTGAATAATATTCTCAATATCTTGTAGTATCTATTCTTCTGCAATATAATTGTGCTCCTTCTCCTTTGTTAATTATGAGAAATACATTAAATATCTTATCAACCTTTTATTAATCATCGCAAAAATAATAGCAATGTCTATTTTTATATTGTTCTTGTGTTGGAACGAACTCCTAGAAAACATATGTAATTAATTAATTAATTATTAATGATAGAAAAGCAAAATGATTAATATACATATCCAATATATTCTCTTAAGATCTCATAATGGTCTTTCCATCTTGATAATGAAGCATCTTCAATGCATTTTTCCTTAGTGGAAAAATCAACAGTACTTTAACCTAAAAAGAATCAATCTTTTAATTACAAGCTAGTTCATGGGGGAGTCACTATTAGAGATAATTTAAAGCTAACATTCACTTAATCAAAAATCATATGGACAACCGTTAATTAAAGGAGAATAGGCAAATTAAAAATATTATACTAGTCCTTTTAGGTTTTTTTTTATTTCATCATATTCAAAAATGTACTAATTCGATTAATTTAAAATTGTATCGCATAAAGTTATTTAAAGGAAAAAAAATTCTTACTTTACAAAAAAATCATTAAACTTATATTCGAACCTTGTGATTAGGACCTTAAAGGGAAGAATAATCTCATGATCTATTTGACGATATATAGTGATATAATACTTTATATTAAATTATTGTTTGATAATATAATGTCTACACGGCTTTGTAATGAGTAGAGAGGTTGGTCTATCCTTGGGCGATTAGCTCGAGAAAAATCTCTAAATAATAGGCAATGGATATGTAATCAATTGTAATTACTAGAAGATAAAGAATAAGGTTAATAAAATTATTTTGCTTTTCAGAAGAATCTTTCATCGTCATTCGTAATTATTGACTTTTGCTTTATAGTTTTAAGATAACCCCAAGAAATTTCATTATCTCATCCCTAACAAAAAATCATTAAGATAAGACTTAATGCATATATAGATAGTGTCTCAAATTTGTATTTATTTAGACAATTAAATTATAACTTATTTGTGTATTTGAATAAATAATAAAATATTCATATTGTTACGATTTACTTGACTTTTCTATCTTATTTAGATTCTATCAAAATTGTGTTTTAACTCAAACAGATTTTTTTGGTACAATTTATTTATTTTGATGGAAAAGAACTCTTCATATCTATTCTTTTCTCAAAGAAGTTCTTTTCTTGGAGAGGAAGTCTTCGATTTTCTATAAATAGAAGATTTTTTATTATTATACTAGAATACAATAGTATTCACAATGTAGTCGTTTAAGAAGTTTTGTTTTGGGAGAGATTATCCTCCCAACATATTTTATGCTTTTTAATTTAGTTTTCAAATATGTACTTCAGTTGACCACATATCAATTAAGATGTTTTCTAGTATAGTTTTCTTTGTCGTCTGATTTATCATTATCATGATTTGCAATTATTAGCTTCCGCATGATGTTTTGATTTTTCGATCCCAACACATATGAGACACTTATGATTCAACTTTTGAAAAAACTCTTGCACTCTTGATCTCAAATGGTCATTACATAAACAAATTAACTATTTAAAATATATCATGTCTCATAACTGTTCACGTTACATCCTCAATTGAAATATGCCTAAGATTTTAGAACTTATTGAGTTTAATTTGTACCAATTAAACGATGTGATATATTCAAAGTAGTTATCTAATCTACATAACAGACATTTCATAGCCGGCACAAAAAATATTTCAAAATTTAAATGGAAAATATACGATAGAGATACTTTATAATTTGTTCAAATGCTTAATTGAAATTAGTATAATTAAATTTGAGCCTGTTTTCCTCGTAACAACGTGTGAAAACTAATATAATCCTTGTGCCGAGATAAAATTTTCAAAACTATCGTGTTAATTCTTGTTGGTATTTATTTCCTTTTTGAAACTTAACACTTTTAGTCCCTCAAATATAAAAAAAGTTGATTTTGATCTTTATATTTTTTGATTAGTCAGATTTCACCCTCAATTAAATGATGTGCTCTTTTGATTTCTCTAATTATAAATCTTTACTAATTTAACGATTTATTAAGTGCTATAAACTTCAATTGTTCATGTGTTATGTTAGTGTTTTACTGTTACTTCAAGGAAATGTAATTTTAGAAATTGTATATTATATATGTGCTTTATAAATGGACTAAAAATACACAATTTAGTTAATTGAAGATTAGATGAGCTTAACCAAACGCACCCTTAAAGGTCCATCATTCTACCATGTCTTCCAAAGGAATATAGAAAATATTAAAACACATATACGTGCATGAACATATTAAGGTTTCAAAAAGGGAAATTATAATTAAAATTAAAGCAATCCACTTGAGATCACTTTAGTTGCATGATTGTGATCTTTCATTTGCATGCGACGTAAAAATACATTATTATGAAAACACAAACAAAAACATTTTAATTTGCTTGTAAATAGAAAGAATATCGTCGCCCGAGTTTGAGTCACAAGAATAAAAAAAAATCTTAATAAAAAATGTTTTTTCTTTTAACGTACAAATCTCACGCAACACGAATTTAAACAAGTAAATTTTGAATATCAAATAATTATATAAAAAAGAGAAATAAATCGACACGTCAAATTATTAAAGGTCACATTGTTTCATAAATTATGAGGTTGATATGACATCAATTACCTTGACTTGCCTCTATATTTACAGACATTAATAGATAATCATGGAACAATTACTTTGACTTGCCTCTAATCTGGTTTGCCTTTATAAAATACTATTGTTGTCTTTGCCTTTTCATAAATAATCTTTTTGCTGATTGACAGTTTGGACTATATAATATGTTACATCCTCTTTTGTTTTACTATGTCATACAGGTCAACTTCATACCATAGTAGTGAGACCACTTATAAGGTGATATCTTAATCTTTATTTTCAATTTAAAGTGTCAATTTGAGATCATTGTAATATATATTTGCTTAATGTTTACAAATATTCAGTAGAAATCTACAAACAAAATTATATTAAAGAATAAATACTATAAAATAAAACTCAAAAGTCAAAATGCTCCTTTAATTTTCATTGAATGACATGGTAATAACTGATTATTTTTTTTCAATAGAAGAAAATTCCACTTAGTAACAAGGAGTTTCAGATTTCAATATGTGACGACACAAGTTCATGACACGAATTTATATGTTTCAAATGTAGGTCTGCATGAATTTAATTTATCTTTTGGACTATGCAATTCTGAGTCCCAAAAACAGATATAGAATATTGCGAACCCTTTTCTTTTCTATTTCAATGTGGGACGAAGATGACTCTCCCAAAACCTCATCTTCTGAAGCTTACCTGCCTAAAAAGCCTTTATTCTGTCACACAATAGTTGTCACAAGGTGTAAGAAGAGGTTTCAACTCCCTAGCTACTAGTAACAAATTAAATACATATTTTTAGTGTCTTTTTTTTTATAGAAATGGAAAAAAAAATGAACAATAGAAAGAAAACGTAACATTTTTTTAATAGAGTACACACAAATATAGTATATATGTGGATAAAGATTGCCAATAATAAATTTAATTATATTGATATTATGTGAAAGTGAAAGGCCAATAACAATTAACAAAAGCTGTTCTTTTCAGTGTTTACTATTACTACCCGTGTGGGTTTTGTCTGTTGGCAAAAGTTTGTGGAAAAGGGAAAAGAAAAAAGTTCTTTGAATTTGGAACTTGGGATCATAACTTATCCAATTTAATTTCATAATTCAACTATATATAATTTAGGACTAAAAAAAGCTATATATGGTTAAGGAGTACTATTTGGCCTGCCCTAGCATGATTTTTGGTAAGTTATATAATTTAAAAGCAATTGAAATAAGTATAAATGGAGCGACATATTATATCGTGATTTATATAATCGATTACGTCCAGTATGTCCCCCCTTATTCCCGACATTCTATGGTACCCCAGAGTGGGTAGGAGCGGGTCGAGTCCGTATTGCCGCGGAACAACCTAGAAGTTACCAAGGGAACATGTATAGCACTGAATAGGGAGCCGCCTTTTACATCAGCTAGGTCTAAGATGTGAAATGAGTGCATAAGGATGTTATGCTCGAAATACAATCTTGAAATTGAAAGTAAAGATCAACTTACTTAAACTTAGAACTTAAAATTCTCCCTTTTCTCAAAAATATTTTTCAGATTAGCTTATACAACTTATAGTCATATATAGGTGGATATGGAAAACGCCAAATTATGCATATATTATTTTGTCTAACTAATTAAAGACATTTTTATAAGGACAAAAATAATGATTAATAATTTGTTGAAAAATTAGTCATGTTTTATCACGTCTAACTTGTGCATTTATAGAGAACACAAAACAGAGATTAATTGGCGATGCTGGGAAAAAGAAGTTGTTAATGTTATAGGAGAAGTAACATTTTCTCTTATGCAAAGTGTGCTTCGTTTCATTTAACTTTTTTCTCATATTATCCTTAATATTAAATAACTATATAAAATAGAAATAGTCTGATTTAGAGTTTGAAAACATCATTAATAAGATCAATTTAGTAAAATATATCTTTAATTAATTTTTTCTTAAAGAGAGTGTCAGGTCAGCATGGATCAAATAATATGAAACATAGGGAGTATTAATTTACTCGTGGCGAATTGGAAAAGACCAAAAAGAACATTAAGAAAAATGATTTAATTAAGTGTTTGTCATTTGGTATGAAGGAAAATATTTTCATAAAAAATATATAAGTGAATTTCTTGTTTATTTTTTGGTATTTGCTAAGTAAGTAATTAATATTGTCTCACAAATATTTTATATAATCTAGACAAATATTTTTGGATGGAGGTGGATGATAGAAGTGTTGAGATGGAGTCGGGGGGGGGGGGGGGGCTATGGGCGTGGATGTGGAGGTGGGGTGTGTGGGAAGATGGGAAAGAGACAATTACAAATAATACTTATGAAATTTGCTTTGCTATTTTTATTAAGAAAATTATTTTCTTTTTAAGAAACTTATATTTCTAAAAAAAAATATTTTTCAAAATTTTTGACTAACTAAACATAAAAATATTTCCAACCGTAACAAACACACCCCAAGTGTAAGATAGTCTTATTCTAAATTTAGTGGGCCAAAGAGAAAGAAGGCCATTTTAGAATAGGCCCATCTTGTCAATAACAAACTGAACCCAAATCATAGATTTCTTACCCCAACCCTATTTAATGCACATGTTCTCATTCCAAATTAAATAAGAGAAATTTGGATTTTGTAAAGAAATGAATATATCACCATGAAACAACAACAATTATGAAATATTCAGAGAAATCAACTGATGTATGGAAGGACAGCATGTATGTAAATCTTACATATTAGTAGGATTTTGATAGACCCTCAATTTAAAAAGAGCATAGTCAAAGTTAAATAACAATAATAAAATAGCAAAATAAACAAAACAAATAACCAATATGTAATAATAAAAATGAAGAATAAGATACCAGAAGAATACTAGATAATACTGCTAAATACTCCCTCCGTCCCATTTTAGTTGTCATAATAAGTTTTTTTGCACAATTCTTAAAAACATTAACTAGGAATGTTATTTGACCAATATATACCTTATTAATTCTTTAATCCTTATCAATTTATGTGACTCTTAATTCTACAATAATTAATACTAAGGGTAAAATTGGAAAAAATATAATTAATTCTCTCTTGATTATTTAAATTGACAACTATTTTGAGACAACTATTTTTAATATATATGACAACTAATATGGGACGGAGGGAGTATATCACAGGGGATATTGTAGGAAATAAAAGATGGAAAAATTACTTGAGTGAGTACTTTTTAATAAATAATTATTAATTTTAGCGATACTTTTTTATTTATTAGTATTTATAGCAATACATAACAATACTATGATAAATCTGCACTATGTATTAAAAGTGAATTATACTTGTGATATAAATGTATTATAAGTGATTTCAAAATATATTATGCTTGCTTTAGAAGAAATTGACACAATATATTATAAGTATACTAAAGTGTGTGATAAATGTATGATTCATCAATAAAATTTGTATTATACGTGTTTTATAAATTATTCTCTATAACATGTATTAAAACTGTATTATAAGTGTATCATGAATGCTTATTAAAAATAAAAATATTATTGCTATAAATAATAAATATTTTCTTAATGTAATATATCTACGTAAGTTTCCCATAAAAGATAGTGCAAATAAAAAGAGAAAATTACCTGACAAAGCAAACATAGGCCCATTATTTGCCCGAAAAATTACAACTTGCGAGCGTTTGGATTTTATTTAGGAAAAATTACATCAATAAATTTTTTTGGATTAATAATTATTTTTTAAGAATATTTTTTAAAATATAATATATAACATATTTATCTTAATTAATAACTAAAATCACCTCATTACACTTTCCTCCGTGTAAGCGCTTGTTTCTCCTCCTCCTCATTTCTCTCCCTCTTTGTGTGCACGTTTCTCCTCCTCCTTTTTTTTCATTGTTTTCCCACTTTAATGATATGTGAGGATTACTTTTTGAATAAAAAGATGTGTGATCCTACCTCTCTCATCTATTTTGTTTCTTTCTCCTC
This sequence comes from Solanum dulcamara, assembly GCF_947179165.1. Taxonomy (NCBI): domain Eukaryota; kingdom Viridiplantae; phylum Streptophyta; class Magnoliopsida; order Solanales; family Solanaceae; genus Solanum; species Solanum dulcamara. The sequence continues at coordinate 10,571,474 of NC_077238.1, forward strand.
TCCTTTTCCCCACTTCTTGCCTTTCACTTTTTTTTTTTTGAAAATATTATTTAGGTAAGTATGTTTTAATAAATAATTATTGATTTTAATAATATTTTTTATTTATTATTATTTATAGTAATATATAATAATATTATGATAAATTTGTATTTGTATTAAAAGTAAATTATGTATGACATATAAATGTATTATAAGTGTTTAAAATATATTATGCTTGTTTAGCAATAAATTGACATAATATATTATAAGTGAATTAAAATATGTGATAAATATATTACCCATCAATAAAACTTGTATTATACATGTTTATAAATTATTCTCTGTAATATGTTTTAAAATTATATTATAAGTATTCAGCGAAAAAGAAAATCTTATTGTTATAAATGGTAAATATAATCTTAATAGAACATATTTATGTAAGTTTCCCTTTTCTTTAATTCTTCTTTCGATTAATATTTCACTTAAAAATAATTAATTATTTTAATTTAAAACTAATTTAAATAGTACCAAAATATTTTAAATTCACACATAATACTTATAATACATTTGTATTAAAATTATTTTAATTATATATTCACCACATTTTAATTATAATATATTAAATTCAAAATCTATTATAATTATTCTTTATTTTTCCTCTTATTAACGGGATATATTATTGTATTAAAAATATTTTAATTTTATATTCAGCACGTGCGTTGAAACATGCCTATAATATGGATAATATATTGAATTCAAAATGTATTACAATTCGAATTCAATATTATACATTATTATGAATTCGATTGTTGTTATTTCAAAAAATGTAATACATTTCTAACAATGTAAATTAATTTGATTAGTACTGAAATATTTGAAATTCACACATAATACTTACAATACATTTGTATTAAAAATATTTTAGTTATTTATTCACCACATGCATTGAAACATGCCTATAATATTTATAGTATATTGAATTAAAAAATTATTATTATTTTTTTATTTTTTTTTGCTTATTAACAGTGTTAAAATATATTATTGTATTAAAAATATTTTATTTATATATTTACTACGTGCATTGAAACATGCTTATAATATAATGTATTGAATTCAAATTCTATTAAAATTATTTTTTAATTTTTTTCTCTTATTAACGAAATATATTATTGTATTAAAAATATTTTAGTTATGTATTCACCACGTGCATTGAAAAATGTCTATAATATGTATAATATATTGAATTTAAAATGTATTACAATTATCGTTTATATTTTTTTTATTGGATTAGAAATGCATTATATATGTATTTACATTTAAAAAAATTATTTAATTTAAAAAATAATAAAATCATCATTTTCATAATATCCAATTCAAAATTAAGTTTTAAAAATTAAAATAATTAATTATTATTTTTAAAAGAGAAAGAGAAAGAGAAAAAACGGACCAAAAAAGAAAAAAGAGAAGGAGAGAGGGGGAAGAAAGAGAAAGACAGAAGAAAAGAGAAGGATAGAGAAAATGTTGGAAAAAAAAAGGAGAGAGAGAGAGAGAAATAAAAGAGAAAAAGTGTATTTATTAATAAAACTAATGCTATTTTTAGTAAGAGTATATTTTATGCCATAATTTTTAATTTATGTAATATAACATATTATTTATGTAATTGAGCCTTTTATTTATTTTGCGTTGTATCTGTTTACTCCTCCTATATATCAGTTGTATCTGTTTATTCCTATATATCAATTCACTCTGTATTAGTGTATCACAATTCATTATGTATCTGTTTGCTCTGATACACTAAACTATTCTTTACAAGGTCGACACCTATTATAGGTGCTTGATAGTCATATTCATATACTCGTATCAAGATCCAAGTACATTAGGAGTGTGCAAAACGCAAACAACTCAGTAACAAAATGACACTTTTTTCTCAAGGACTTTTAAATGATATCATATTCATATACCTCTCTCTTACAAACAGCATTAGGAATGGACTGTTCACTAAACAAGTCACTCATGCTTAATTTTTCCCAATTTACTGGAAACAAGAAAATTTAGGGGAAATAAAGTTTGGATTATCTATATAAATATATTTATATTCCCCTTCAATCATACAGATGGGAAAAACTTGTTGAGATTGAAGGGCAATGAATAAAACTCTTCACTTCTTGTATCTGTCTTGAATGACTTGAATTTATCCCACCATGGCATGCCCCTGTCCTTCCTTGTTGCGGCGTCTTTTCGGTGCAGTGATACATCCAGGAATAATGCTAGTAAACCAGCAACAAAAGGTTCCGACGAGAAGGGCACATTGATCATGTCATTGAACTGGTAAAAAAGAATAAAATGCAGCAACTCATGCACGGTACAAGAAGAAAGGGAAGATGTCTAATTTTACTTCTTTACTATCATTATACTTCGACATCATTCATATTTGTCCTTGATCTTAATGGAACACAAAATATATTGGGATAAAAGTCCGGATTTACCCCTCAACTTTTGACCTTGGTTTAAGATTAGGGAAAAGTTGCCATATATACCATTCGGGAATCTAGTTTTACCAATATAGTCGAAGTATACACAACATCTATTATATGTAGATGTTATGTATAGTATATGTATATACTACCTATACACTTTGTACATATTTTGTAGACTAGATGGCTGAATGGTTTAGACATGTAATTATCATTTTAAATTACCCTCTAATATACTTCGGTTAGGGGCTATGCTGGAGCTCCATCATGGAAAACGGCAAATGCAAGAAGATTTGCTAATAACAAGGATATGAGTGACCCTGAAGTACGATGGAGGATAAACTTATGATATTTTGTATAGTAAGAGGGAGTATTTTAATCCTTTTCCATAATCATATCAATGTAGTAATATGGGAAAGGGGTTACTTACCCATCTAGCTCTAGTATGAACAGGACCATATCCATTTATTGCTGTATATTCATTGAAGTACTGTGGAATGGATAAGCCCATGAAAACTGAGAATCCTAGAATGAACTTTGTTCTAAAGCTGTTTAAGTTGCAGAACTGGAGAAAACTGAGACCAGCTGAACCTACAAACACATTAAAGACAAAGTTTATCATGTTCTCGTTGTCCTAGGAATATACAAAGGACTTTAAATGACAATACATACCAACATAGGCAAAGAAGAGGCAATACAATGCTGCAACTATTGGTGCAGGGATTGACGCAAAGACAGCTCCAAATTTCCCTGGATGAACACAAGTTTAGCTACGAAACAATGCTTCACGCTAAAAATGAGAAGGGTAATGTTTTTCCAAGCATTAATCTTTCCTAAATGACTACATCCAGCAAACAACTTACCAAGAATCGAAAAGAAGATCATGAAACCAGCAGATATTTGAACAACCCTCCTGCACCCAACACGGGTTAATGCCAGCAGGCCAGCATTTTCCCTATTGAATAGAAAGGAAAAGGTAAGGTTCTTTGCTATGAGGATAAGGACTATGCTTGCACAATAGCGGCAAAATTTCATCTTTGGTAGTACTTGACAAGAGTCTTACGGAGATACAGATGAGCCAGTTCCGGTTCCAAATATTCCTGAGAACAATATGCCCACACCCTTAAAAAGACAAGGAAAACTAATTTTAGAGCCACATACAATTAACGGATAGTTACCTTGGATAATAGGGGACTTGAGATAACAATTCATTTTTATAAGAGAGGAAACCAGGACAACATTCTTTCAGCAAAGGAAATAGTTGTGTTCATTAAACTCTTACTGCTTGAAGTAAATAACATAGATAAACAACAGACGACATTTAAAGTTTAAGCTATGAGAGATGAGAAATCTACATTGGATGAGATATATAATTGACCGTGCAGTGTTTTAGTAGATTTACCTGCCAACCTACACCACGGCTAAGGACAGAAGGAGGTATAGGAGTTGCACTGGCATACCTTGACACGGCAAAGAAAGTACCAGTGGACTGTTGACAGTGAAAACATAAGAAGAACATGCATCAATTAGGCAGTCTTCAAGTAGCTAATAAGTAAACGTCAACCACATGGAAAAGAAGGCAACTCTATCAGAATGAGATGGACAATAACCTGTGAGAAACACCTATTGAAATTAACTAACCTCAACAAGCGCAACAAATGAAGCTGCCATCATTGCAAATGCTTCTCCAGCATCGAATGTGGGAGCTCCCCATTGAAATGGATATGGAACTCTAATCCTGTCCAAGATATATGAGTGGAATGTTTAGATAACAGTTCACGGCAGACCGCATACCTTTTTACTACTGCTAATATAACCTGTTTGACATTATGTGAGTCATATCCAACATTTATGTGTCGTTACCAACTCAATGCATGTGTATAGGAAGGGATAATAGCTCCTCAGTCTAGACTTTATATCGATAAATTATGGCAGTTACATATTCAAGAGAATGAACTACCCTTACCATGGAGATCCACTGATAATTCCAGCACGATCAGTTCTGCAGCTAAGTTGAGTCTTTATTGGTGCATTTTTGTAAGTTCCAGCTACAGTGAGAATGTGAGCATAAACCCATACAATCACCACAGAAAATATAACAGCAAACCGGTCGAAGACATGCTTATCCCCTTTCATCAAATGGGGTATGTACTGCATACAGATGCAGAAATATTTGGCAAGATGTTAGTTGAACTTGTAAAAATCAGATTAAGGGCAACATTTTTCAAAGTCCATAAAGTGAACTAGAAGAATGCAATAGCAAATAATAAGCATCTAAGAAAGTTGTGACCAAATGCACCTGTGAAAAGATTAGGAGAACGATAAGCTGTGGCAATCCAATCTCCGCACATTTTGCTACCTATATGCAAAAAAGTCAGTTACCACGACGGATAAGCTTGTCATTTCAGCCAGAATCTAATTTGAACAGATATGACACAAATAAATTACCAGAGGAAAACCAAACTCGTATAATCCAAATCCTGAGAGAGCTACCAATGGAATGGCGGAGAGTGGACTGATTAACCTGAAATTTGAAATGGGAAATAGGTCTAACTAGTTAACCTGCAGTCTTTGACATACCATAGAAACAGTAAAATAATCAAGAATTATTTATCACAATCACTCTTTTAATCCTTTTTTATTTGTGATCATATATTTTACTGATCATTGAACTCACCTTGTCACATTCCGCCATAAACCACTAAAGCCAATAACAATCTGAAGAGTTGAAGCTACAATCATGGCTCCTTGAATCCCTTGCATTATCCTCTCAAATTTCTATTTATGTAACAGAAAAGACCAATTCAGATTATCGCATCAACATTAGTAGGAATGATGCCATTGACAGAAATTCTAATAAGCTAACCTCCTGAGGGTTAGAAATATCGTTATATCGAGCAGCCAAGACAACTGAAAGTGTTGTTGGCACAAAAGTATAAGAGCCTCCAATAACAGCAGGTAGTCTTGTACCAAACAAAGTCTGAGTTAGCGTGTTCAAACCAGCAACAAAGAGCAATGTTTGAATCATCTTTGCTTTCTCTTCCTGACCAGTAAAACAAAAAGATCCTAATTAGATAAGACATTATACTGCTACCCTTGTACTGGAGACCAATTTGCAATCTGATTTAAGCCATAAGTACCTTAAAGAAACCATAACAAGAATTTGAATATGATGGTACAAACTCCGTTTCAATTTGTTTGTCTGGTTTTGACTTAACATAGAATTTAAGAAAGCAAAGAAGACTCTTGAATCTTATGGTCTTAAACTAAAGATATATAGAATGTACCAAAATGTCTTTTAATTTAATGATCTTAAATATGTCAGGTGGAAAGTTGGAATTTAAGAGTTGTCAAAAAGGGATAGAGACATTCTCATTTAAAGAGGGAAAAGAGTTAAGTAGGACAAACAAATTAAAATGGAGGGAGTAATTCTTACTTTTCCACCCCCCATCTGGGGAACCAGAGTTGAAGGGATGAGTACAGTTGTGCCAAGCATAACAATGTAGTGTTGGAACCCAAGTAATATGGCCTCAGCTGCAACAAAGAAATTCAACACATCTTTTTCATTATGGTTATCAATATGTTCAATTAATCAAAACACAAAGGCATTAAAATTCACAACAAAAGAAAGGGGGAGAGAGGTATGAGAAAGTAACATGCAGTAACCTTAACATCTAAAAGGCGTCTTTAAAGATCTTTGATTCAAGAAACAAAAAATTGAAGCAACAACTAGCTACTCTATAACTACAACAGCAGCAGCAACAACATATCCAATGAAATCTCACAAAGTGGTGCTGGGGATGGTACAGTGTACACAATTCTTACCACTGTTTGTTTTCGAAAAAACACTCTGCTCAAGCAAATCAAAGCAGTAATAAAACGAAATGAAATGAAAATTTTGAAATCATACAGACAGAATGGATGAAAACAACAAAACAAGTTAAAACCATTACTTCTAAAAACTTTACATAGACAATTATCACATGGAAACAAAACATAATAGTACTATTCATTAAGTATGCATGAAACACAAAATGTGTTTTCAAGAAAGTTGGTAGAAAACTCACGCCAAGGAGGAGGACTAGCAATACAGTAAGAAACATTAGGAAGTTGATCTTTCACAGGGTGTGGTATATTCTCATCTTGTTTTGGTGGTGCTGCTGCTCCACCACCTGCCATACCTCTGCTTCTTCTTTTTCAAACAATGCTGTGCAAATTTACGCACAAAACACAAATCCCACAAAAGACTTTTTATACAAAAATTCAAGATATCACAATTCCCAAAAAAAAAAAACCACAAAAACCAGTTGTTAACAGAGCCAAATCAAGAACTTATTATAGTTTCTTTGAATGCAGAAATACATGAAAGTACTGTAGTAAAACCCCAAATGCCTATAATCTTGTAAAGATTTCAGCTTTTTTATGTTTCACTGAAGAAGCAAGAAAGAGGAGGACACCCCAGGTTGATATTATGCTACAACCCCTAAAATGCTAAATACCCTCTTCAAGAAAACTTATAAAAAAAAGAAAGTAAATGTGAATATGACTTATGCTAAGCAAACAAGGAAGAAAGAAAAAGACAGAAAATCAAAAAGTGAGAAAGAAAACCAAAGTAGTCTTCCCAAGAGAATCTTTTTTTCTCTAAATTCAAAATATAATAACTAATTGAACATTTGGGGTTCTTAAATAAAATCCCTTCTTTCTTCTCACACGTTAAAGATAAAGTTGAAAAGCATCTCTTCTTCACCTTTACCTCTCTCAGTATACCTCCATAAATAACAAAATAATCTTGAACATGCATTTCCTTTTTTTGGTACTTCCATTTCAAATTTGAAGTGTAAAACAAAGTAATCAAGCATAATATATAATATATAAACATGTTTTTTAATTTGACTTCAACTGATATTCATCTTCTTCAGTGTGAACAAGCAAATACATGTGTCTTACCTGATATCCTACGTGACAATTCACGTTCTATTTGTATTATGTCGAGTAGTATACATGTTCCTACTTGTTTAATATTACACATGTTTAACTGTCTGAAAGAGATTAATCCTTTGATTTATTTTATTAACCTCAATAGTTTATATACACAAATACAAAAGTATAATTAGATTATAATTAAGAAAACTAAATATCTCTATATTAGAAATTAAATAAGCTAAATATCTCTATATTAGGAACTAAATATATATAATCTGTCAGAATATATTTTCATATATTCTAACACTGTCTATTTATGCATATTTAAAATTGAAAAACATAAATATTAATTGAGATCAAATTAAAAAACATATTTATATATTATGCCTAAACAGAAGTTGCTTTTTTAACATTAATATATAGTAGTATCCTTTTATGAATTTCTTTGTAGGAGAAGGAAAGAATGAAAATGACAAAAGAGTAGCCAAAGTTTTATTCTACCTAGACACTGTTTTTTTTTTCTTCATTTTTCCTTGTGAAGACAAAACAGCACCTGCAGAGAAAATGTGATAATTGAAAAATTGTAGAGAAAAAGCTAAAATCTGGTATCTCTAATTTGTAGTTTAGTTGAGGAGTTTTTCATGACAATTTGGATTGAGGTGTACAATATTTGTGTGTGCATTACTCCTCTATTTGTTGCATGGCCTACAGAGTGACCACTAGTAGTTTCTCATTGTTAAAAATGGACCTAATTACCATCTTTGGTTAATTTAGTGGGTGTTTGGCTATGAAAATTACTTCTTCTTCTTTTTTTTTCATTTTATTTGAATGTTTTTTCTTAATTATAGTTTATACCTCCAAATTTCTAAAAATAGTGAATTACCCCCACTTAATTAATTTATCTGAAATATATAATTAAATCTGCTTTAAAAGAGTAATATCTTGAAATATACAGTCACGTAATGTCATAGATTATATTTCATATATGAGCTATTACGTATGATTACAAATATTTTTTCACTTTATTTCAAGAAATTAAAAGCAGATTGTCATAACTTATATTTTTATCCAATTGACCAACAAATTTGTAATAAATTAATCACATGAAGATTCTGCATGTTTTAAAAAAATTCTCATTATATATTTGACTTATTAATATTTAGTTTTGAGTTGAAGATTTTTAGAGAAGACAAGTAAACATAGTAAATTTTCAAGTACAATTTTTTTTTTTAGATTTCTCACCTTTAATTTGATGAAAATGTTCATTTGTAACTTGTAAATAAGTGATTGTACTATGCGCACAATTTTGTCTTTTAACTTTATTGGATTCTAAAATCTAGGACCTAGCAATTTGGTTCTTTGACCTATTTCTTGGTTGCTAAGGTCTTAGTAAGCATAAAATGAATAGTGTAATGCACTTTTTCTTCATACTAAAAGTTAAAGAATCAGTATACTTGGAAGAAAAGGAAGAGAAAAAGCTTATAATATAAAATAAAGAGCATAAAGTAGTGTATAATGATTTTTTTCCCTCATTAAACTTCAATGAGGATAAACAAATTGTATGAGTCAAAATATGAGTTTGATATTTGAACGTATTAGATGACAAACACATATGAAAGTCAAAGTTCAATTAGATTCAGCTAAGCAAGAATGATATTGGGCTCGATATTATACAATCAAATTCGATTATTAGTATACGTACACTCAACATTCTGAGTAACAATTCAAACTAAATCAGCCTAGCTCTGAAATAATACTTATTGCTCTATAATCTACTGTTTTTCACTTTGTCATTTCCATTTATGTTCATTAGCAAGTCATTTATGTGTTCATCATAATCTGCATGTTCTTGACTCTAAAATACAAATTGATCAATTGTTATTCTAATCATTGATTTAGGGATAAACACAAATCTCTTTCCTTTCTTTTCATTGAAAGCTACTCCTGCATTCATTTTCATATATCTTATACGTTTGAACATATATTTTTGAAGTGGAAAATATTTATACTTATTTATTTACACTATTTAAAATTAGTTAAATATTTAAGCCTAACAATTATTAAACTGGTTTGTTTCATAAAGTGGGAAAAACTTCTCTAAATTATTTCAAAAGCATTTTTCTCCTTCTAATTTTACTTCAAAAAGTTGAAGTTTCCCTGTGATTCTACTCCTATTTTGAAATTCAAACAATCAAAAAGAAAAGATTTGGTAACTGATTGTTCATCCAATTAAAAAAAACTTAAATTTAAATATCAAAAAAAGTTCTATTTTTTAAAAATAAAAAATAAAAAATTGTGTTACAATGCAAAGTGAAAAATAATGAGCAGAAATGAAAGATAGCATAACGGGACAGGAATATATATGATCACTGTATAACTCTATGAATCCAATGTATAGTTTAAGATAAGTACCTATTATTTCACTATATATTAATTATGTATTAAATTTAAAGTCACATATATAACTCCTTAAAAATAGCCTAAAATAGAGTTATCCTAACTTAATTATCTCTCTAAAATAAAGTCTACCCGCTTAATTATTTCTCTAATTATCTCCCTAAATAAAATCCTATCTACTTAATTATCTCTCTAATTTATTCTTTCACTCAAAATCAGCCATACTCTCTCCTAATCCGTCTCCTCCCATGTTCTAACTCCAAGGATTCTTACAGCAGCATCGGCCATGGCCAGCAAGTTTCAGTTCATTAATGTCGAGGCCGGCAGAATGCCCCTCATTGGCTTGGTGGAGTTTTCGCCAGAGATGATGGTCTCTGACCGAAGAGGAGAGAGAGACGAAGGGAGAGAAGGAGAAACGATCTTACAACCAAGACCGATTTATTCCGTCAACGACATGGTCAGAAGACGCCCCCTCCCTCGCTAGTTTGGTGGGGTTTTCACCAGAGACGATGGTCTTAGAGAGAGACGAAGGGAAGAGGATGAGAGAGGGTGGTCAAACTATTTATCCAACAAAATATACATGCTGCGGCGGAGACACGAAATTCGTGAAGGGATATCAAAACATAAAATAAAAAAATAAATGCTACAAGCAGGAGTAGAACACACAATCTTAATCAACTTTTGCAACCCCTTAACTACTATACTAACCTTCAACTTGTTTTAAAAGGTATAAATTATTTATATATATATATTTATTAAACCAAATTTTGACCTATATATACAATGTAATTTTTCGACAACCTCGAGCAAGGATAGCTCTGCCATATATACATGTATCTAATTTGCTGTCAGAACGCCCCCTCATTGGTTTGGTCGAGTTTTGGCCGAAGACGGCGGTCTCTAGCCGGAGAAGAGAGAGAGGAAGGGGAGAGGAGGAGAGACAGTAGTCAAAATATGTATTTTACAAAATATACACATGTATATAATTAAGAGTTCATGTAAATGATAAGTGTAATATATTTGAATTAAGATTATATGTATTTATGAAAAACTGATACTCGGAAAATTGGGAAGAAATTTGAATTTTTTAAATTTTTTTGAGAAAAAATTCAGAAATTCGGGAAATAACGTGTGATTTGCTACTAAATCGATGTGTTTTAGTTACACTACATATTTAAATACATATAATTAGATGTATCTGCTTAGCATATATCCGAGAGACATATATCTACGAGAACAAAAATATAATAAAAATTATAATATTGAAAACTCACAATTTTTTTTTTGGTAAATAGCCCCTAAACTAATAAGATATATGTTGTCTGCACGTTTTTTTTGAGTGTCACATTTATATTATTGTACATGAATGTAAAAATACATGTTCAATGTACGTAATACAAAAGTTACAAAAAAAATAAAGGTATTTTTTTTATTTATAATTTTTTAAATATCATACAACATGAAAAGTGATCAACTAATATGATAGGGATAAAAATTTACTACTACAACAACAACAACAACTCAGTGAAATCCCACAACGTGGGGTCTGGGGAGGATAACGTGTACGCAGACCTGACTCCTACCAAGGTAGGACGGTTGTTTCCGAGAGACTTTCGGCTCAATAAAAGCATAAAAGAAGTCAGATACGACAAGAAGTACAAAGCAATATGAGAAAAACAAATAACGTAAGTGAAACAGATAAAATAAAATACTGAAAGTACAAAGGGTAATAACTAATAACAGAAATCATAGCACAAAAGATTCACATTGCGCTAAAGCGACTACTAATAAGGCAGGGTAACGAGACTTTGTATTAGCCTTCTACCCTAATATGGGCCCTCCACACCCTCCTATCTAAGGTCATGTCCTCGGTTAGCTGTAACTGCGCCATGTCCTGTCTAATCACCTCTCCCCAATACTTCTTCGGTCTACCCCTACCTCTTCTGAAATCATCCATGGCCAACCTCTCACACCTCCGCACTGGGGCATCTGTGTCTCTTCTCTTCACATGCCCAAACCATCTTAGTCGCACGTCCCGCTCTTGTATTCCATCGAGACCACTCCTACCATATCCCGAATAGCCTCGTTTCTAATCCTGTCGCTCCTGATATACCCACACATCCATCTCAACATTTTCATCTCGGCAACTTTCATCTTTTGAACGTGAGAGACCTTAACCAGCCAACACTCGGCCCCATATAGCATAGCCGGTCTAACCACCACTTTATAGAATTTACCCTTAAGTTGTGGTGGCACCTTCTTGTCACATAGCACACCGGAAGCGAGCCTCCATTTCATTCACCCTGCCCCAATACGATGTGAGACATCGTCATCAATCTCCCCGCTGCCTTGCATTATAGACCAAAGGTACTTGACACTACTTTTCTTTTGGATGGCCTGGTCACCAAGGAAAACTTCCGCACCAACCTCCTGAGGTGTCTCGCTGAACTTGCACTCTAAGTACTCTGTCTTGGACCTACTCAGCTTAAACCCTTTAGACTCTAGGGTGTGTCTCTAATCCTCCAGCTTAGCGTTAACTCCGCTACGAGTCTCATCGATCAGGACTATGTCATCCGCGAAAAGCATACATCATGGAACCTCACCTGAATTTATCGCGTCAATCCATCCATCACCAGGGCAAATAAAAACGGACTAAGAGCTGATCCTTGATGCAACCCCATCACAACCGCATCCTTCGCCTCCTTCCTCGCTATCTTATAAAGTTCCTTATTCGTGCACTTCTCCACCTCATCCGTGCTTTCTATCAACTTCACATATGCCATATTCTTTGCTTCCACCTTCCCTTGCACTTCTCCATTCCACCACCAGTCCCCTCGATGCCGACTGCGACTACCTGTCGAGACTCCCAACACTTTTCTTGCTACAACCCTAATACAACTAGCTGTCCTATCCACATACTGGTCGCATCCCTACTACTATCCCAGCCCCCATGACTATCATGTCATTATTTATATGGATGAAAAAGTGCCAAGTTTACTGTCACACCTTTTTTTACCAGTACAGTGTATAGTGACTAGTTGGTTCTCTTTATGTTCCAGTCACACTACACTTTTGACTTTGCCATTGAAAAAAATCTTCTTCAAAAATAGAACCGTTTTTATTGATAGAAAGGGTTGCTTAAATGGTAAATATTTTGAAAATAAAAAATTGAAAAAAGGAATATTTGAAAATTAAAAGTTGCATTAACATATGCATTTCACTTGAAAATTAAAATTATACATGTTTGAACATATGTTTTACCGATAATCTCTTTAATCTATTTTTACCATCCGAAAGATCAAAGTTTGAAGCATATTTATATATATTTTAAAAAGATTTCATGTCTGTTTGCTTAACATAAAAGCACAGTTTGGAATCACACAAAATAACAAGTGGAGAAAAAGAGGAACATAAATCATTGTTCATGTCCCTTTTGAATTGAATTTGTGCAAGCATATCTGGCTAGCTTTGATCTTTTTATTCTTTTTATTATCTCTCTTTAGAACAAAATGTAGCTTGAAGTGGGTTTCCCTGTGCGCACACTTTATATGTTTGTGATTAAGATGGTAAAATTAGCCTACAAAAAGATGATTCGTTTAATTTATTTAGATTTGAAAATTTAATTTATTTTGATTCATTCAATTCAACTCATCTAAAAATTGAATTAGCATGTACTCAAATTAATTTATGAGATTTTTTTTCTTTTAATGTTATATATAATCATAATAAAAGAAATTAGCAAGTACTTGAACAAATTAAACACAACAAAGAAATAAAAACTTTGTAATTTTTTTTTAGACAAGTTGGGTTATTACCCATTTTTATTCGATTTCAGTCCCATCTATTTTTCATGATCCAATCTGCCGGACAGTGCGGGCACCTAGTCTAATACCTAAGTAGGAGAACCCTCAATCCCTTTAGAACGAAAAGACATGTGAAAGTTTAACAAGGAACAATCATAAGCCAAAAGAGTTATAAAAACACTTTAAATAATTTTACAAATTCAAGTTCTATTACAAGAATCATCTAACACTCCCACGGATATTAGTCTAAAACTGGTACAAGAGCTTCTATAAAGGCAAGATATAAATAAAATAATGACATAACTCCGACCATAAGAAGGGGAGGGTAGAGGCTGCTAGATAATCGTCTTCGTCTTCACCTAAAAAATATCACTGACCATGCAATCACACTATGCCAAGTACCATAGCAAGAGTAGTATCAGTACAAACAACACGTACTGATAAACATCATTGTTAACACGATACCCATCGCATAATATATATGAAATAACATGAGGAAATATAAGCAATAAGAAATTACACCACCGACCCCATTAACTCACAACACCTCCTCCCATATACTCTTGTAATAACTCACTCCCCTATTAACTATTGGTCCCGTGCGAACTTCAAATTATGACTCCAAATATGCTTGCTATAACATAGGTAAGTCTTACGAAACTACATCACCACTAAGTCTACCGTGCTAGCCTTACACACTCACAAGGCCATTGACAACACCCTGTCACTAATTTGTTCCCGCCAGTAAACAAAACCTTACCAACCAGTTTAGATCGGCTACTTCCTCCCTATACAGAATTCGGTCACCTCATAATCACAACTCTTAGCCAGTTCTGGCCCTCACTTGCTAGCTACACTCTACTACCACCTTGAGTTTATACTTTAATTAGCAGATCCATAACTTAACAATACAACTTTTACTCTCATGCCTGATCTCTATGGGAGACTATCGACACTATGACATGGTCACCCAAAATACACACTCGTACCCCTAAATAGTACCATACCTCATTTCACTCCTAAACTCAATGTCAAGCCTCAGAAGGGTACCCTAGACTTGGTCGGCACTCGAAGATTATTACTGGCCCCCAAGCGAATCACTTGGTTCAATCACACATTCAAACTCTCAGCGGAAGGTACAATATAACTCAAAATACAAATAACTCAAGTGGGCACTCAAAACATCATGAATAATGAAATAATATATTGAAAAATACTCAAACATGAAGGGGCTCAATATCACGTACTCAATAACAAAATTTAGTTTTTAAAACAAACTCTGAAACAAATCCATCTAACTCAACCATGACTCTGTCCATGAAGCCTCTAACTCAATACTAGAGAGGTGCCAAGACAAGTCCAAGACTACCTCAACTGACAATCAAAAGAAAAATAAATGGAAGAAATATAATTGAAGTCCTTCGGATGCAAGAAGGCCTCACCAAAAGCTGGACGGGATTTAGTCTTCAATGGTGTGCTTGTTGAGGACTTCTAGCACTTGTATCTTTATCATAAAATGATGTACACCAAATAACGATAGTACATGAAATGTACGAGTATGTAAAATGACTGAAAGAAAACTTAATCAATACTCAACTCAACTCTGAAAGTAGCTCAACTCAATAAAGCATGAAGTAGAATAATATAATGCATTAAATGATATGCAATAAGAGATATAACTCAATATATGAAAGTATGATAATTTTACTCTTTGGGAGGTTGTAATGCCTTTGAGGGTCATTTTTGGAAATTTATATGAAATTACCATTTTACCCCTATTATTAGTGTCTCTGAGTATTATTTGTTCAATTTATGTGGTTGAATATTTTAAAGTCTTAATAATTAGTGAATTGGGCAAATTCTTAAGTTTTATAGAGTTAAGTTGTAAAAAAGTGGTATTCGAGACCAAACAGAGATACAGGTCTCAAAATGGGATTTCGTCAGTTCCATCAACTTTGAAACGTGGAAATTGGTCTAGAAGAGTCGTCGGAAATAGATTTGGGGTTGATATGTGAATTTTAGGTCTTAAGTTGAAAAGTGAAGTTTTAAATGAGTTAGTTTGACTTTGGTCAACAAATTGAGTGTAGAGATTCAGATTGGATTTTGGATGATTTCAATGATTTCAGGGGGTGATTCTTACACTATAACTAACTTCGTTGTAATTTTTAGAGGTTCCGAGGGCATTTTGGATATTTTAAGTGCCAAAACTAGTTTAGTTGCTACTTTTCAGATTTTGGATCAAAGAGACCTCAAATTCAAAATCTGATAGTTCCATTGAGTCCGAAATATCGAATTTAGTGTAGTAGCACATATAATTTATTTTTATCGGACCCTGAATGATTTTTGAGGATCCAAACAGAATCATTTTGAGTTGTGTTTTAATTGTTGTTGCTGAGTTCTGGTGCAGTACATTTTTCTTCATTGTTATTGTGATGTGTTCGGGCTTATTTCTTCGCGATCATGCGAGGGGGGTTTTCTATTGTGATGGTCTTTTCCTCCCAGTATTCTTTGCGATCACGAGAAATAGTGGCTCGCGATCGTGATGCTTAAATTGATGCTAGAACACTGAAATATCGGGAAAACTTTTATGTTTCACCATTTTGAGTACTTGGAGCTTGGAGAGGCGATTGGAAAGATATTTTTGAGGCAAAGTGTTGGATAAGTGATTTTGACCTAAAACCTTTCTTTTCATTAATCATTTGATGATTTTAACTACTAAATTTAGTTTCAAACTCCAAAACCTCTTGTTCTTCCCTAATCCAAAATTATGAAAAATTGGTGATTTCTAACTCATTTTGAACTCTATTTTTATGAGTTTTTCAACCATGAGTTTCTTATTAAGAGTAGAATGTGATTCTTCAATAAAATTTCAGATTTGACCATTTTTGAAAATGATCAATTTTTGGACTGTTTTACCCCCTATTTTGAAATCTATCAATATGGGTGTCATTGAACTCCTTATTAATAATGGCTTATCATTTTAGGTGTTGAATTCAAAGGTCATTCGTCCTGTAGAACGTTCGAGTGCGGTTTCTGCAATTAAGGTAGGTTTGACTATCCTTTTTGGGGCTAAGTTGGGGTGATTAGTCAAGTTCTATATTGTAGACTTTGGGATGGGATCGTAGTGTAGTTTGAAACTAATAATTAATATTGTGATGCCATGTGAGAGTTTATATGTGCTGTGTAGCCCGTGTGGGGGTCTTATGTTACAGTTTATCCGTGATTGAGACTGTATAATCTTTGACTTGACTGAGTAGAGATGAGTAAAGGTTATTTGACTAGTAATGCCAGTATGAGGGGTTGAGTTGAGGATTTTGAGCATGCCTGAATAGTGGTACATTGTTGAGAAAGGGATAAATACTTAAT
The DNA here is from genome assembly GCF_947179165.1 of Solanum dulcamara. Classification (NCBI taxonomy): domain Eukaryota; kingdom Viridiplantae; phylum Streptophyta; class Magnoliopsida; order Solanales; family Solanaceae; genus Solanum; species Solanum dulcamara. Next base: position 10,588,416 of record NC_077238.1, read on the forward strand.
TGATGTATTTATTTCCCATTATTGTCTATTGAGGGTAAATATCATGCTTAGGTTAAGTCTTGATCTCTTTGACCCTTGTACTACATGTTGAGTTGAATATTACCTCCATGCCTTATACATTGTGATTGTATTCATCCTCATTTATACTACTATTGATCTTTTGGAAGTTGAGAATTGTGGAAACACTTTTGAGAAAAATAATATGACATCTTTTGTATCCTTGACCACGAGATAGGTGACAAGTGAATGAGACATTAGTATCATAAGTCCTTGGCCATGAGTTGGTTAGCGATGTAGTTGATACATTAAGATTATGATGAGGTATATGGTCTACGAGACCCCCATGAGTCCTGCTTGGTAGCACAGATCAACAGGTGTATATGACAGGTTGTGTGACAGCCTTGATCTGACCGTATCATTACATCATCATATTGCATTGCATTGCATTGATACCTGTGATACTTGAACCTATCTGTCTAACTGTGATATTGAACTTTATTTATTATACATTTCACAATCTGAATTTTTTAGAATGTAAAAACATCAAAAAAATTATTTTTACTCAGATGCACAACCCTAGCTGTCGTCACCAACTCCATAGATGCCACCAGTTTTGGCCTAAACTATTCCGGTATTGCTAATATAGCCTCTGGTCAGCCTACCCTATGGCTGGCCAGATGTCTTCTTTAAATATTGAGTCTTTTCCTCCTATTATTCATCCTAAATCACCCAATCTTACGTCGAAAGCATTAGGTATTCAAGGTTTGCATAGTGAATCCATTGTTGTGCCTAGAGAAAATACCTGTAAGAAGCCAGGATTTGCTAATATTCTTAAGGATCCTAACCCTGCGTTGACTCCAAAAATCACAGTAGCTCCAATTCCATTGAAGAAAGTTGAATATCATAATGAGATTCTCAGGGTGTCATGGATGGAAGATAAAGTTAATCGCATGAATGTCATTGAACTTCTCCAATATTTAGTAATTGGAAAGTTTTCAAATAGATGTCCAGAATTGGAAAACCTTAGGAGAGCTATACCTAGACAATATGATATAAAAGGAGAATGCAAAATTTGTTTACTTCGTAATCGACATGCAGTGATTAGATGTGAAAGGAAGGAGGATTTTAACACTATTATGTCAAAAAATATTTATTATATTCAAGCAAAGGATGGATACTCATACCCTATGAGAACTTTAATATATGATGCAAGATTCATAGTTGATGGATAGACTACTAAGGCTATGGTATAGATCTTATTTCCAGATCTTAAACCAATTTTTTTGTAAAAGAATCGATTCTCTCTTTGGCTTCTTCTATTGGTAAACGTATTCATCTAGACATGGCCATAATTAACAAGACCAGGTCAAGTTGTTCTAGGGTCAAGGTGCATGTGAACTTATTATTTGATTTTCCAAAGTTTGTGAAGATGGAGGTGGGGGTAAAGGTGAAAAATGAGAATACTAAGGAGTCCAGGGTTGAAAAGGTGAAAATACAGTATGATTTGCTTCCAAAATATTGTAAACATTGCAAGGTTCAAGGACATTATGAAGAAGAGTGTAAAGTATTACATTCAGAATTGAGAAAGAATAACAACAAGGAAATTATTGTTAATGATTCAGTGGAAATACATAATGGAAAGCAATAATCTAAAGAAAATATTATGGACACTCAAGGGAGAAGAGGGGTTAGGAAAACATAGAACCCTACTTATAAGAGATTTACTAAGGAAGTTAATGAAGTTATGAATGATAAAGCAATTACCCCTTTAAAGGGAATCAGTACCAGCAATATTTTTTCCACACTAACAAAGGTAGAAGAGGTTGAAAGGGAGGCACAAGGGATGGATAACTCCAAAAAGCAGTAACTAGGAGTAAAAGAAAAAGCAAATGAAAAGATAACAGCAGCAGAGAACAATGTACATTACAAGACAAATAAGCATATCACATCTACAAAGAAATGGATCATACATGCTTTTGCAAATTACAAAGGGAAAGAAAGAAATGATCAAAATTATCCCAAAAAGATGGAATAACAACACACAACTATGAATATAAAGAATAAAGTTACAGAAGAGCTGGAATAAGAAGAAGTGCAGAAACTGGAATCAAATTTGAGCATCTATGCTGATCTTGCAAAACATGATAAAGAAATCAGTCATACAGAATACAAACAGAGTGAAGACATTGATGAAGCTACAGGAGATGTTGCAGTTTCTTAGGAGGGAAAGGATAAAATTGATAAAAATGAAAAAGAAGAGCAAGAGAAGAAAATTATAGTGTGGAAAGAGTTAGCAGAAGTAATTCCTCTTCAGATAGCTTATGATGGCACAAGAGATGCTATAGTGAATACAACAAATATAATTGAAAAATCACAACCCATGAAACAACTTTATGATGTAATTTCTCATCAGGTTCTGAAGGAATGCACTGAGAGACAACACTCTAACAACTCAGATAATTTTGTAGAAGATAAAGATGAGGAGGAATTGAAAGTATAGAAGAAAATTATTGTAAAGAGGTTGATCTATCACCACATGCAATCAACAAAAGCAAAAAGGGGAAGTATAAGAATGATAAAAGTGAAAAAAGGAGATATTAGTTCTAAACCAACAAGGTTACAGGCTAGAAGGGTAGCTAAATCCCCATAGTAAATGACTCAAAAAGCTTTATTTTGAAATATATGATCGGTGAAAACTCAAAATGCTTTTCATAGAGTTCAAATGCTTCACAGACATCATAAGTTCTTTTTGATTACATTATTGGAACCTTTCACAGATGTAAGACAAACTCAAAGATATAAGAGAAGATTGAGAATGCAGTATGTTAACTATAATGCTAATGGTCAGATATATGTATTTATAAATTAAAATATTCAGGTTGGGGTTGTTTCTGATTCTGATCAACAATTATAACTATAGCTTACTCTTACAGATAGGGGCTGATTTTAGTGTCTATTATTTATGGTAAATGCACTTCTTTTGAGAGATTGCTGTTGTGGGATAACTTATATGCTTTGTACTATAATTATCCAATGCCTTGGTTGGTAGGGGACGATTTCAATATTATTTTGAATAAGGAAGATAAGATTGGAGGGCTTCCTGGTATCCTAATGAATATGAGGATTTTTCCTTTTGTTTGAATTCATGTGAGTTGGAAGAGATATCTTTTGATGGGAGTCCTTTTACATGGTGGAATGAAAAGACAAATTCAGAATGTATTTTTAAGAGGCTTGAAAGGATTGTAGTCAATCATTCTTTCTAAGAGTTGATGGGAAGTGTGGAGATGCAACACCTTACTTGAACTGGGTCAGATCATGCCCCTCTTTTGATGACTTGTAAGAAAGTTACTTCTAAGTTAATATCCAAACATTTCAGATTCATGAAATTTTGGACTTTAAGAGATGATTTTATGGATGTGGTTAGAGATAACTGGATTTCAGAAGGTATATGAGATATTTTTATTCAATTAAAGCAGAAATAAAAGAAGACCAAACATGATCTTTCTAAGTGGACGTGGGAGAAGTTTGGGGATATTTTCAAGCAATTGGTGATTAGAGAAGAAATTGTAAAAATTAAGAAAGATCTTTTTGAAGGAAATCCAAGTGATGCTAACAGGATGGTACTTCAGAAGACATATGTCGAATTGAAAAAGTATATTAACTTTAAAAAAAAATTTGGAGGCAGAAAGCTAGTATGCAATGGTTTACTGAGGGTGACAAAAACACTAAAATTTTCCATTGTGTTTTCAAAGGGAGAAGGAAAAGAATGCATTTAAAGAGAATAATAAAAGAAGATGGTGGATGGAAAGATGGGGATGAGGAGATTGCTGGTAAGGCCTTAAAATACTATCAGGCTCAATTTTCTAGGGTTGAAGGTTCTCAGGACTTATCTTTGTTAAATATTGTTTCTCCTCAAATTTATAAGGAGGAAAATCTAGCCCTTAAAGCCATTCTTAATGCTGATGAGATCAAAAAAGTGGCGTTTGAGCTTAATAGTGATAGTGCTAGTGGACTTGATAGCTTTAGTGGTCATTTTTATCAAAAGTGTTAGGATATAGTAGCTGATGATATTGTTGGGGTAGTTCATGCCTTCTTTCTAGGACCTACTTTGCCTAAGTAAATTAATTATAATAACTTGGTTTTATTGCCTAAGAAGGATATTATCCAATTCTTCTCTGACTTAAGACCTATTAGTCTAAGTAATTTTCTTAATAAGATCATTTCTAGAATTCTGCATGATAGTTTAGAGAGATTCTACCTAGATTAATTTTTGAAAATCAGTTTGATTTTGTTAAACGGAGTTGTATCACTGAAAACATTCTTCTATCTCAAGAAATTATCACTGATATCAGAAAGAGAGGAAAGACTGCTAATGTAGTTATTAAATTTGACACGGTTGAGGCCTATGATAGAATGGACTAGAATGTTTTGACTAAGATGCTGGGCAAAATAGGATTTGATGGAGGTGTTGTAGATCTGATTTGGAGAATTATAGCTAACAATTGGTATTCCATTCTTATTAATGAATAATTTCATGGGTTTTTTTCATTCTACTAGAGGTGTTAAGCAGGGAGATCCTTTATCTCCAGCTCTTTTCAGTACTACTGCAAAAGTTATTTCCAAAGCCTTAAATAATTTATTTGAAAACAATGAATTTAAGGGCTTTGGAATGCCTAAATGGAGTGAAAAACTAAATCATCTAGGTTATGCAGATGATACCATAATATTTTTTACTGCTGAAAAAAAATATCTACAGTTGATTATGGAGGTCTTAACTAGCTATGAAAATCAATTAGGGTAGAAGATTAATAAAGAAAAGAGTTTCTTCTACATGTATAGCAAGGCTGCTTTGTCAGAGGTGCAGCTGGTGGGGAGGTGTACTGGATTTAGCAAAGGAACTTTCCCTCTAATATATTTAGAATTTCCTATTAGTCATGTAAAGAAAAGAAAAGTGCTTTTTGCTGATTTGATTAAAAAGATTCAGAATACACTTCATGTCTAGAAAGGAAAGATTTTGTCTTTTGGGGGGGAATCAGTATTGATTAATCAGTGTTACAAAGTTTGCCTATATATATGCTATAAGCTATTGTTCCTCCTAATGTGTGATACATGATATTCATAAAATTTTTGCTAAATTTCTATGGAATTTTAAAGAAGAGAGAAGGGCAAAGCATTGGGTAACATGGGCTGATATTTGTTTACCAAAGAAAGAAGGTGGGTTGGATTTTAGGTTTTTACTTGATGTGTCCAAAGCTCTCTTTGCAAAATGCTGGGGGAATTTTAGGATCACAAATACTTTGTGGTCTAACTTCATGTAGAATAAATATTATAAAAGGCAGAGATCACAAGTAGTGGAATGGAGGGGTGGGTTTCAAGTGTGGAAGTATATGCTACAAGCAAGGGATGCCATGGATCAAGAAATTTGGTGGGAGGTCATAAATGGTCATTCAAGCACATGGTATGACAATTGGACACAACTAGATTCTCTAAATTAGTGGTTACTTATTTCTCATGACATGGTTGAAAGCTACGAGGAGGTTAAACAGTTTAGAGAGAAAGATAGTTGGAACTATAATTTGATTGAGAATATTTGTTCTAAACAGGTTAGTAATCAAATTCTTAACATTCTAGGTAATGTTCAGTGGTCAGAAGAGAGGGACAAAGTTTGGTAGATGCCTAACCATACAAAAAATTCTCTATTAAGAGTGCATGGAGATCTTCAAAGAAAGGAAAGACAAACATGAAAATATTATGTGCATTTGGAAAAAAAAATTCCTTTTAGGATGTCCTTTTACTCTGGAGAATCTGGTTACAAAGGATTCCAATTGGTGAGGTATTGATAAAGATAAAAATCACAGATTCTCTGATTTGTTGTTGTTGTAGTTGTAGCAATAATTGCAAGGAAATCTTTGAACATTTGTTTATACAATGTCCTATTTCTAAGGAGTTGTGGGGTTTATTTGCTGGAAATACTGGTGTACAGGGTCCCTTTGTTCAAATTAGACAAACAATGAATAAATGGCAGAGAAGTGATTGTGTTCCTAAGCTTAAACATATGTATAGAGCTGTTTCAGTCTTTATTATTTGACAAATATAAAAAAGAAGAAATATCATTAGGCATGGTGGAGGAATGTCCAAATATACTATGATAATGAAGATCAACAAAAAATTATATTATTGGCTTTATACAGATATCCTTAGTTGCAGCAGTTACCAAATAATTGGCCAATGTTAGTGAAGGTATTAGAAGACTATAAGCCTCTAATTTCTAGTAAAGTGATTATGTGGGAGTGTACAAGTGAAGGAAGGTTTAAATGCAATTCAGATGGGGGTATACAAACAGATGGTGGGAGTTAGTTCCATTGCTTTGTGCATTAGAAATCATTTCGGGGACTTCATTTTTGCAGAAGCAAGGAAGATGGAAGTTAGCTCTACACTAGAGGCAGAAGTGAGAGCACTGGGTGAAGGGTTGATTTTTTGTATCAAAAATAATATCTTTTCTATGAAATTGAAAACTAATTCCTTAGTCGCTAAAAAGTGTTAAATGGAGTGTGGGAGGTTCCTTGGTCGATAACGGTGGAGGTAAGGGGTATTAAGAGTATGATAGAGGCACACAATGTGGAGATTAAACATATATTCAGAGAAGGAAAAAAACTTATGAATTTTATAGCTAACAATGTTGTTAATTTTGCAGGTACAGTTTGAAAGTTTAATAGTTGGCAAGAATTACCATAGCAGGCTAAGGTTATTATTAAGCTAGAGAAGAGCAAAGTTCCTAATATTATAATTCGAAAATATCAAAATCATGTGGCTCATAACAGAAATAAAAATTAGTCCAATGGCAGGAGTCGGCAAGCAAAAAATCAGTGAACAATTGAGAAACTAATCAGTTAACATTTGAGCTATCAAATAGTTAATAATTCAAGTACGGAGTTTTATTCTTTTGATAATTTTCTAGTTCATCTGTTACTGGAATCTTACGAAGGCCTTTTATTATTAATGGAGATGAATACCTTTTAGATCTAAGTTTTCTTACAGTGGTATTAGCTCTTTGGAGCTCAACCTGCAAAAGACGAAGTGACAGCTGGTTAATTCTCTATCTTAGAGTTCTTTACCCTTCTTAGATTAAAGTTGGGACCTTAACTTGATGATGGAGCTGTAGACACGAGTTTGTAAGCTGAAGAAGTCTTCAAAGAGATCGAATTCATGGTGTTTATGAGACTAGAAAATACCTCTGTGGATGTCACTCAAGCTCATGAGCTTTGTTATTGATGAAGTACTGTTCTTGGGAGGTTGCTGGAGGAAAGCTTCGAGGATGTCATCGATAATGGCAGTCTTCTCAAACTTTCCAATTTGGGATTGGATCGCTTGGTCCTTTTCCTAGCTGTTGGCTTTTCTTTGTTTATCAGTTTTTTGTTATTTTTTTGTTTTTTTTAGTTTATAGACTGTGGGCTTGGGTTTTTTATGGACCAAGAATTTTGTGTTTCTTGTTGTTTTGATTATTAATAAATAGGGTGAAGACCCAAGTTTGAATTAAAAAAAAGAAGAAACTATTTTTACTCATAATTTTTTTAAAAAAGAACTATATTTATGTGTTTAATTTCCTTGCGCCGTTCTATATAAATTGGCGGCAATGTAGCCGAATTGAGATTTTTCTGCATGTAGGTGAAAGTGTTTCTTAGTTTATTTTACAGCTTTTGATTAATTTGTTATATTCAGTCGGTTAAGCCTACTGAGTACATGTGGATTGTACTCACCCCTACCTCTATGTCCTTTCTGATGCATATACTAGTCAGGGTGTTTAGCGATAGTTGATTCCAATGGATACATTATTATTAGATTAGTGGTGAGATCTTGGGATCTAGATCGCCGCTAGTCCATCTTTTATTTTTAGTCTTTTCTATATTCAGAGACTTACACTATATATTCAAACTTAGATTTGTATTTAGATGTTCTTTACACTTATGACACCAGGTTTTGGAAATTATTTCGTTGTTGCTGCTCTTTTATTGTATTTCTTATAGTTTGACCACCCTTTGGGGGTATCGTATGGTTTTACTTTTTAGCTTGCACATCGAGATGGGGCTTGAGGATGTATACCATCATGACCTTAGTTTTTGGGTCATGACAAATTGATATCAGAGCGCTAGGTTCACCGATATCATAAGTTAAAAAGTAGGGTGTCTCGTAGAGTCTTATGGATCGATACGTAAACATCTATACTTACCTTCGAGAGGCTACAAGATACTTGTTAGGATAAATTCCTTCTTTTTCTTCCTTTCGTGTGAGTTATTCATATCAAGTATTATATATCTCTAATCTATTTCTTCTGCACACATAGTGAGGACTAGAACCAGAGTCGGTGAGAGTGAGGCTACACCTATTGCCCAAGCCTCAATTCACGGGCAAGTCAGTGGACGTGGTAGAGTTAGATGATGAAGTTGAGCTAGGGGAACAACACCTACTCGTGACTAAGTTAGAGAGCCATCGCCCAAGCCGGTGTATGATCACGAGGATGATTATGAGCAGGAAGCTGAGGAAAAGAGGCCAGCCCAACCTCCAGCTGTCCCCGATAGTGCTTCGATGCTTCAGGAGTTATTGATCAGATTATTAGCTATATTGGATGGTATTCCGACTCCTGGTGTTCTTTCGGGTACTTCAGGCTCTCTTATCGCAGTTGGTACTAAGCCACCAGTTCAGGGGTCTAGTTAGTTTTCAGACCTTGAAATCTTCTTCTATGCCTTCTATCATACCCCCGAGATTTACAGTTCTATTAGTTTCTACTAGTGCTGCCATGTCGGTAGCTGAACAGAAGAGATTTATTCGGTTGGCACCTCTTAGATTTGATGGTACGGCGGGGAAGAAGGCTTATGATTTTTTGTCTGAGTACCAGGATAGGTTTTCAACTTGAGTATTCTTGAGGCATATGTAGTAGCCTACACTTCGTATCAGTTCACAGGGGTGGCTAAGGAGCGGTGGAGGTTGGTTTTTGCCCATAGACCCGCTGGTTCCCTTATGATGGGTTGGGAGCAGTTTTCAGAGGTGTTCGTTGAGAGGTTTGTGCATTACAGCCTTCGTGACCAGCGCCGAGATGAGTTTGATATATTAAAACAAGACTCCTTATTAGTATCAGAGTACGAGGCTCGTTTTCATGAATTGTCTCATTATGCCATATCTAGTATTCCTACTGAGTTTGAGCGGATCTGTAAGTTGGTGACGGGATTTGTAGGTTATATCTAGGAAGCTACAACTTCCCTTGTGTTATCCGGTGGTACCTTACATAGTGTTATTGAGCACGCCAAGATAATTGAGAGCATTCAGCATACTAGACAGGGCGGGGTCAAGAGGTTATATCGGCAGGGTCAGTTTGGCGGTCACTCTTCCAGAGGCAGGAAGTATTCTAGTTCAGGTACCCACAGCTATCAAGGCAGACTAATCCAGATAGCTATTCAGGGCTTAGATAGTACAGGTGGGCCTAGGTCGGGTCAGATAGGTTATGGTGGTTCTTTAGGCTCTGGAGGTCGTGTTGACACTTTTTGTTATCCTCCATGGGGTTCAGGACCTTGAAGCTGCTTTGTATGTGATGAGTTTTGGCATAAGGCCCAATATTACCCTAGACCCTCTCCTTTTACAGGGCGGTCCAGGACACTGTCTGTTCGTTCTACTCTCGCTCCAGCCATTCGAGGTATTATATAGGGCAATAGAGGTGGCACCAAGGGTGGACCTAGGGGTGTTGTTGTTGGTGGTTCACAAGCCATAAGGGACCGTCAACTGTGCTATGCTATACCAGGTAGATCTAAGACGGAGAGCTCTAATGTAGTTATTACAGGTATTGTTCCGATTTGCCACCATCCTGCTTCAGTATTATTTGATCTAGGGTCTACCTATTTTTGTATGTCTCCATATTTTTATGTGGATAGTGATTATGTGTGTGAGTCTCTTACTATGCCTATTACTATTTTTATCCTTATAGGTAAGTCCTTAGTGGTGGACTGGGTATAATGGGGTATTTGGTGATATTTTTGGGTGGAGAGACCCGTGCAGACTTGATTTTATTAGACATTTTTTATTTTGATGTGATATTGGGTATGAAATGATTATCTTCTTATCATGCTATATTAGATTGTTATGCAAAGACCGTGACCTTAGCTTATCCCAATATGCCTAGCTTGGTGTGGAAGGGTAATTCGAGTTCATATCTGAAGGGGGTGATATCTTATATTCTTGCTTATCGTCTAATGGATAAAGATTGTTTGTCTTATTTGACTCATGTACGTGATCTCACTACAGAGTCACCTCCTTTGAAGACTACGAGGGTGGTGAGAGAGTTTATGGATGTATTTCCCACAGACTTATTGGGTGTTCCTCCTAAATGTGATATCAATTTTTTTTGATTTAGAGACGGGCACCAAGCCTATCTCTATTTCTCCTTATCGGATAGCTCCATCGGAGTTAAATAAGTTATAAAAACAATTAAAAGATTTATTGAAAAAGGGATTTATTTGGCCTAGTGTATCACCGTAGGGTGCACCTGTCTTATTTGTGAAGAAGAAGGATGGTATTATGAGAATGTGTATTAACTATCAACAGTTGAACAAAGTCACTATCAAGAACAAGTACCCTCTTCCTCGCATCGATAATTTATTTGACCTACTTCAGGGTGCATCAATGTTTTCCAAAATTGATTTGAGGTTGGGTTATCATCAATTGAGAGTTTGGGAATCTGATTTCCCGAAGACTACCTTCAGGATCCGTTATGGTCATTATGAGTTTGTGGTTATGTCCTTCGAATTGGCTAATGACCCGACTTCTTTTATGGAGTTGATAAATTGGGTATTCTAACCTTATTTGGACTTATTTGTGATCGTATTTATTGATGACATCTTGGTTTATTCTAAGAATGAGGTGGATCATGTTTGACACTTAAAGACAATCCTTCAGAGATTGTGAGGGGAGAAGTTGTATGCAAAATTCTCTAAATGTGAGTTTTGGCTCGAGTTCGTGGCATCTTGGGTCATGTGGTGACCAAGGATGGTATTATGGTCTATCTGGCCAAGATTACAACTGTTCGTGATTGGGTTAAGCCTACTTTAATTACCAATATTCAGAGTTTTATTGGGTTGGCAAGCTATTATCATTGCTTTGTATAGGGTTTCTCTTCTATTGCAGCCCCATTGACTAGGCTAACTTAAAATATCATGGCATTTCAGTGGACCGATGAGTGCGAGATGAGCTTTTAAAAGCTCAAGGAGTTATTGACTTCGACATCTATTCTAGCCTTACTCGAGGAGGGAGTAGCCTTCATTGTGTTTTGTGATTCTTTGAGAATCGACTTGGGTGATGTTTTGATGCAAAAGGGTAGAGTTATAGCTTCTATTTCTCAATAATTAAAGGTACATGAGTAGAATTATCATATCCATGACCTAAAGTTGGCAGCGATAGTGTTTGTTCTGAAGTTGTTGAGGCACTATCTCTGTGGTTTGTATTGTGAGGTCTTTACTGACCATAGTAGCCTTAAGTATATCTTTTCCCAATTAAATCTGAAGATGAGGCAGCATAGGTGGTTGGAGTTATTGAAAGATTATGACATCACTATTCTTTATGATCCGGGTAAAGCCAATGTGGTAGCGGATGCCTTGAGTTTCAAATCACCTAGTATAGGTAGTTTGGCCTTCCTTAAGGTGGATGAGAGGCATTTGACCTTGGAGGTTCAGTCATTGGCTAGTTAGTTGGCCCAACTTGATATTTCTATACATCTTAGCATGTTGGCCTTTGTGGAGGCTAAGTCTACCTTGATGGACCAGATTCGGGCACACTAGTTTGAGGATGACAGGTTGAGGAGCATTCGACACAAAGTATTGAGTGGTGAAGCAAAATCATCCTCTCTTAATCCGAAGGGATTTTTTAGGATTAATGGTCGTATTTGTGTGTCCAAGGTTGGTGATTGGGTACGTATAATATTAGAGGAGGCTCATTGTTCCAAGTATTTGATTCACCCGAGAGAAGCAAGATGTTCCATGACTTGAAATAACACTATTGGTGGTATGGCACAAAGAGGAACATTGTTGATTTTGAGGCTAAGTGTCTGAATTGCCAATAGGTGAAGTATGAGCATCAAAAACTAGGTGGTTCTATGTAAAAAATGCCCATTCTCGAGTGGAAGTGAGAGCGTATTACTATGGACTTCGTGTCTAGATTACCCATGGCATTAGGTAAGTGTGACTCTGTTTGGGTGATTATGGACCGATTGACCAAATCAACCCATTTTCTTCCGATGAAGACTAGCTACAATGTGGACCAGTTAGCTAGGATCTACCATTGGGAGATTATTACTTTGCATTGGGTGCCAATCTCTATTGTGTCGGATTGGGGTTCAGTGTTCACGTCTCAAATTTGGGAAGTATTGCGGTGTGATTTGGGTATGCGACTAGAGATAGGTTTAACATTTCATCCCCAGACCGATGGCCAGTCTGAGCGTACTATTCAAGTATTAGAGATATGCTTAAGGCCTGTGTGATTGATTTTGGTGCCCGATGGGACCAAAACTTACCTTTTACGGAGTTTGCCTATAATAATGGTTATGACTCCAACATTCAAATGACATAATTTGAGGCATTGTATGGTCGTAGGTGCTGGTCATTCTTTGGGTAGTTTGATTCAGTTGTGGTTGATGCATTGGATATTGACTTACTTAGAGATTCTATAGAGCGGGTACATTTGATTCAGGGTTGATTATTGACAACCTAGAGTTGTTAGAAGAGCTATGCTGACAGGAGGGTTCAACCCTTAGAGTTCATGGTGGGTGATTGTGTATGGATTAAAATATCGCCCATGAAGGGTGTGATGAGGTTTGGGAAGAAGGACAAGCTTAGCCCGAGGTTTATTGGCCCATTCGAGATTTTGAAGAGAGTGGGTGGGGTGGCTTATGAGTTGGCCTTACCCCTTAGATTGTCAAACTGTCCATCTGCTGTTTCATGTCTCTATGCTTCGCAAGTACATACCGAATGAGTCTCATGTAATCTCATATGATGCGGTAGAGTTGGGTCCGGATTTGACCTATGAAGAAAAGCCGATAGCTATCCTAGACAAATAGATTCGTAGGCTTAGGATCAAGGAGATCCCTTTGGTCAAGGTGTAGTGGAGGCATTGGCCTGTTCAGGAGGTGACGTGAGAGTTAGAGTTTGATATGTGGGTTCGATACCCTCAATTTCTTAAGACTCTAGGTACCTTTCTTTATCTTATGTTCGAAGATGAACATCCTTTTTAGTGGTGGATGTTGTAATGCCCTTACAACAACAACAACAACAAACCCAGTATAATTCCACAATATGGGGTTTGGGGAGGATAGAGTGTACGCAGACGTAACCTCCACCTTGAAAGGTAGGGCGACTATTTTCGAAAGACCCTCGGCTTTTAGAGAGGAAAATAAGATAAAAAGTCAGATAAGGACAAGCATATCGAAAACAAGATGAAAACAAGGAATAGCAAAAAAATGAGAAAGTCATGGTAGAATGGTACGGAAAGAAAGAGGCACTAACTACTATAAATAAATAAGATAAGATAAAATAAATAAGCTAGTCAAAGTACAATGACGCCACAACGATAAACAACAATATAATGAAGAAATCAAATGGCAATAAACAATGAGCAGAACTAAAACTACTATGGTACAAAGGATGAATCACCTAGCCTTTTATCCTAATCTGAGTCCCCACAAAGAAAATTATAGTACGCTAATGCGCGTACTAATAGTGTAGAATAACGAGACTATGTACTAGCCTTTTACCCTAATATGGGTCATCCACACACTCTTATCTAGGGTCATGTCCTCGATAAGTTGTAACTGCGTCATGTCTTGTCTAATCACCTATCCCCAATATTTCTTCAGCCTACCCCTACCTCTTCTGAAACCATCCATGGCCAACCTCTCACACCTCCTCATTGGGGCATCTGTTTCTCTCTTCTTCACATGCCCAAACCATCTAAGTCATATTTCCCGCATTTTGTCTTCCACCGAGGCCACTCCTACCTTATCCCAAATAGCCTCATTTCTAATCCTGTCGCTCCTGGTATGCCCACACATCCATCTCAACATTATCATCTCGGCTACTTTCATCTTTTGAATGTGGGAGACCTTAATTGGCCAATACTCTGCCCCATATAACATAGCCGGTCTAACAACCACATTGTAGAACTTGCCCTTAAGTTGTGGTGGCACCTTCTTGTCATAGAGCACCCCGGAAGCAAGCCTCTATTTTATCCACCCTGCCCCAATACGATTTGAGACATCATCATCAATCTCCCCGCTGCCTTGCATGATAGACCCAAAGTACTTGAAACTACTTTTCTTTTGGATGGCCTGGCCACTAAGCCTAACTTCCGCGCCAACCTCCTGAGGTATCTCACTGAACTTGCACTCTAAGTACTCCATCTTGGTCCTACTCAACTTAAACCTTTTAGACTCTAGGGTGTGTCTCCAATCCTCTAGTTTAGCGTTAACTCTGCTATGAGTCTCATCGATCAGGACTATGTCATTCGCAAAAAGCATACATCATGGCACCTCACCTTGAATTTGTCGCTTCAATCCATCCATCACCAAGGCAAATAAAAATAGACTAAGGGTTGATCCTTGATGTAACCCCATCACAACTGGAAAGTGCTCTAAGTCTCCTCCTACTGTCCTTACCCTGGTTTTGGTACCCTCATACATATCCTTGATCACTCTAATGTACACCACCGGTACACCTTTAGCCTCCAAACATCTCTATAGTAATGACCTTGAGGGACATTTTTGGAAATTTGCATGAAATTACCATTTTACCCTTATCATTAGTGCCTCGAGTATTATTTGTTCAGTTTATGTGGTTGAATGTGTTAAAGCCTTAATAGTTAGTGTATTGGGCAAATACTTGAGTTTTATAGAGTTAAGTTGTGAAAAATGTGGATTTTAAGACCAAATGGAGCTACGGGTATCAAAATAGGATTTTGTCAGTTCCATCAGCCCTGAAATGTGGAAATTGATCTAGAACAATCGTCGAAAATAGATTTAGGGTTGATATGTGAATTTGAGATCTTAAGTTGAAATCGAAGTTTTAAATGAGTTAGTTTGACTTTGGTTAACAAATTAAGTTTGGAGACTCCGATTAGATTTCTGATGATTCCAATAATTATTCTATGAAGGTCTTCGTTGTAATTTTTAGAGGTTTCGAGGGTATTTTGGATATTTCAAATATCAAAACTAATTTAGCTGTGACTTATCAGATTTCGGGTCAAGGAGACCTCGAATTTGAAATTTGATAGTTTCATTGAGTTCGGAATATCAAATTTAGTGTAGTAGCATAGCTAATTTATTTTTATCGGATCCTGAATGATTTTCGAGGATCCAAACAGAGTCATTTTGAGTTGTGTTTTAGCTGTTGTTGCTGAGTTCTGGAGAAACAAATTTTTCTTCATCGTGACTGCGACCAGAGGTCACGCGATCGCAATGTGTCTGGGCTTATGTCTTTGTGATCGCGAGAGGGGTGTGTAAATAATAAATTTTCGAGCCGAAAAAAATAAATAAATAATCAAAACTGAAAAATTAGAGTAACAAAGTATAATATTTGATTTTAAAATATAGTGCGTGTTACAATTTCTATGATAATCTTCTGATTCTTCAAATTATATGAAATATGTTGAACTTAATTTGATTTAAATTCAAGAGTTTGAATAGCTTGATCTTAAATCTTCGTCTTTAAACTTGGATTTGAATTATTCGTCACGAACACTTGTATGGTTATGACGAATAATAAATGTGAATAAGTAACTTGATCTTGAACTTCTTCATATTTTCCTCCGTTCTTGATCTTGAACTTGAACTCGAACTTAATTGCTTGAACTTTGTAGCTTTGTAGAGAATTTGCGACCTTTGAACCGCGAGCTCTCTTCTTGCTTTTTGTTCTTCAAAACTCTCTATTCAGAGAATAATAAGGACTCCTATTTATAGTTGTAGGGAGGGGTATGCCTGTGTGATTTGATTGGTCGGTTTGAAGTGACTAATCGGATGTCTTTGGTGAAGAGCTTCAATTTGATTGGTTCGAACATGCCACATATATACGTGACATTATTCTAGTGGATCATTTAATTTGACTTGGATTGCCACATAACTTTGACATGTTGCATGATTTTAGTGGCTTATTTAATTTAATTTGGATTGGCATCTAACTTTGGCACATGACATGATTCTAGTGGCTTATTTAATTTCATTTGGATTGCCACATAACTTTGACACGTGGCACAATTTTAGTGTCCTATTTAATTTGACTTGGATTGTTACATAACTTCGACACATGGCATAATTTTAGTGGTTCATTTATTTGACTTGAATTGCCATATTATTTGGACTTTTTTTTTAATTTAATATAGCCCAAATTAATTTACGGATTTAGATCCAATAAATTTTTAACGCTTACAAATGTCCCCTACTTCAAGACTTGTCGATTTGTAGATTATTTGGAATAAAGACTTGGATTGAAGTACAAGTTAAGAGACAAATTTTGACCTCAATTAAATTCAAACTTCAAGAATATATCCCAACAATTTTAATCCATAACCATCCAACTGCTTCATGTATTTGAAACTCTAATGGCAAATTCAATGATAATGCTTATGCTTGAATTGACACATGGCACTCTTTGTGCGCACATAGAATCCTAACTTTCAATATGTTAGTAGGCAATTTTACTTTATATTCAGTTGCCTATAGTCAATGCACATTCTAAGGAATTCATCTTTCTTTCGCACAAATAGGACAAGAGCGCCCTAAGGTAAGACATTTGGCCTAATAAATCCCTTGTCTAAGAGATCTTTTAGCTAATCTTTCAACTCGACAGGAGCCATCCTATATGGAGGAATAGAGATAGGCCGCATATCGAGAAGGAAATCAATCCCAAAATCTATACTCTATCACTAGGGACTCCGGCCAGATCCTCAAGAAATACTTCAGGAAACTCATTTACAATCAGGACTGATTCAAGAGTGTGGGACTCAACACTATCATCTTTAACTCTAACAATGTGATAAATACACCCTTTAGAGATCAACTTTTCATCTTTAAGTTAGGAGATAAATTTACTCTTTGGCACAACAAGACTACCTTTCCACTCTAAGACAGGCTCATTCGGGAAACTGAACATAACGACTCGAGTCCTACAATCAACAGAGGCATAACAAGCATAAAGTCATTTCATGCCAAGAATCACATCAAAATCAACAATGTCTAACTCATCTAAGTCATCCATGGTATCCTTGTGATAGACTGACACGATACAATTTCTATAGACCCTTTCAGCTAAAATGGACTAACCAACAGGAGTAGATATACTGAAAGGCTCAAGAAGACACTCAGGATTTTTATAAAACTGATTAGCCATATAAGGGGTTACAAAAGACAAGGTGGCACCCAAATCTAACAAGGCATAACAATCATGAGAAGAGACTTAAAGCATACAAGTGACAAAATCTGGTGAGTTCTCCTAATCCTGGCGATTAGCCATAGCATATAGGCAGTTTGGACCTCTATTTGTACCTGCAGTAGTACCCCTCTAGTTACCCCGACTTGGTGGTACCACAAAAGAAGATTGAGCTCTATCTCCAGCATCGGGCAATCTCTCTAGAAATGATCCTCCTTGCCATAGTTATAGCAACCCCTGATACTCTTTCTACACTTTCCCAAATGGAGTTTACCATATTTGCCTCAAGGCTGCTTCGCCCTAGGGTCTTGAGCCATACATCTATGGGATTGGGAACCCCGAGCTATAAAATTCTGGTGACTCTGGAATTTTTTATCATACCTATTGCTGGGTGCAGGCGCACTGGATGATGTCAAGGCATAGCTGAATGACTTCTTCTGAAAGAAAGATTTTTTACCATTACCTTGCTTCTGTTGACCAGGCTCATGTCCTGTGGACTTTGCCTTCTTACTCTGTTGTTCTTTTTTTATCCTTTTTCTTATTATCCTCAACCTGTAGAGCATTCACCATGATCCTGGAGGTGTCCATATCCAAAATCAATATGGTTGCTTGGCACTTCTTCTTCACATGACTACCCAAACTTGACACAAAATTCCTCATCTTGGCCCTCGCATCGGGAATTATCTCCGGAGCATATCTGGACAACTATATAAACTTGAAACCATACTCTTTCACGGTCATACATTCTTGTTTCAGGTTCATGAACGTCTCTGCCTTTGCCTCCCACAACTCCCTAGGAAAGAAATGGTCAAGGAAAGTGCCCTCGAACTCATTCCAAATGGCAGTCTCAACATCCTCAACCCTTCTTTCTTCCTACTGGTTATACCAAACATTAGAGATATCCTTGAACTGATAAGAAACTAACTCAACCCCCTCAATCTCAGTAGCATGCATAGCTCTCAGTCTTTTCCATATCTCGTCAATGAAATTCTAAGGGTCCTCCTCAACCTTAGAACCTGTGAAGACTGGTAGGTTAATCGTCAAGAAGTCTTGTATTCTTACTAAAGATGACGACTTTTGAGAACTAGAGCTGGGAGCCGGTGAGCTCTAGTTACCTCTCTATCCATCTATCAGTTGGGTGAGCATAGTGATAGAACTTCTAAACTCAGCCTCTAAAGTAGGAGCTGGTTGAGTTGTAGGCTCTTGTGGTGTCTTAGTAGAAGTTGTAGGTCAGCCCATAGTCCTCACTCTAGATGATGGGTGAATCTCAGTCATTGGAATCTTAGTGTTGGTGTTTCTCTGACTGACGGTGCGTTTAGGAGGCATTATCAACAAATGTGTAACATACGAATTAGGAAGGAGCCTTTAGAGTTAGACTTTATAGCATGAACTCAGAGTATGATGAAGTGAAATAATTTTCTAATATCCTATAGCCTCATGATTATAAGTGTGGTGCACGACACACCCATAAGCAAGACTCTACTAGACACGACTTCATAGACACTTAGGACTCTTGAACTCTGTGCTCTGATATTAAGTTTGTCATGCCTCAAGAGGGTATCCTAGACGTGGCCGTCACTCAAAGACCATTACTAGTCTCCAAGCAAATCACTTGGTCCAATCATACATCCAAACTCTCAGCGGAAGGTTCAACATAACTCAAAAGACAGATAACTCAAGTAGACACTCAAAACATCATGAATAATGAAATAATATGCTGAAAAATACTCAAGTATGAAGGGACTCAATGTCACGTACTCAATAATGAAATTTAGTTTTTAAAAAAAACTCTGAAACAAATCCATCTAACTCAACTCCGACTCTGTCCATGAAGCCTCAAACTCAATACTAGAGAGGTGCCAAGACAATTCCAAGGCTATCTCAACTGACAATCAAAATAAAAATGAATGGAAGAAATATAACTGAAGTCCTCCGGATGTAAGAAAGCCTTACCAAAAGCTGGATGGGGTTTAGTCTTCAATGGTGTGCCTGCTGAGGACCTCTATCACTTGTATAAGCATCATAAAATGATTTAGGTCAAATGGCGACAGTACATGAAATATGTGAGTATATAAAATGGCTAAATGGAAACTTACTCAAGATACTTAACTCAACTCATAAGACTCAAATCTGAAAGTAGCTCAACTCAATAAGAGATATAACTCAATAAATGAAAGTATAATAATTTACTCTTTGGGATGTTCTCTAACCGACAATCATCACTTATGAGCTAATGATGATACAACATTTAAGAGTTGCCGTTGTCACAACCATCTAATACCTTGCCAGGGTAAAGGATGCTCAACCTCATAGATCCATTACAAAAGTCCTCTTTTGGGACAAGAGAGGTTTGACTCTATCCTACGTTGGCTGCGTAGTTTATGGGTTCACCCTATATCGGTGTTCAATACTACTCTCAAAATACTCTGTTATGCTCATATACATATTAAGTGAGAAAATTTCTCAATTTAATCATTTAGCCCCTTCCAGACTGTAGCTCAAGCTCAACTCATCTCAACTCAAGGAATGCATTTAAAATAAAAATGTAGTGTGACTTCTCAACTCAATTTCAAAATAGACGTTTTAATGAAATATTGCTCAACTCGTTTATAAATAGAATACTTATGCTCAAAATTTTACTCCAAAGATTTCTCAACTCATGCTCAAACTCTTTCTTAATCAAATATAGCACTTGTTATTCTTTAACTCAAGATAAATGCATAAAATATTTAATGCAAGATGTTCACGGCTTTTTTTTTTAAAACTCCGTCAATGCATAATATACAATGAATTCTCAATTAGGGTTCATATGGATACAAACACGAACCCACACTCTCAACAAGACTCAATTCAAAAACACGTCAAGGAATATCATAATATATGTACAATAAGTCAAGAAAATTTATATACAAACTCAATAGGAATGATAGATAATTCAAGAACTTGATTAATGGAACTTTGAAACTCATCTGAACAAAGTAAACTGAAGATGTTGGGCATGTGGATGAACTCAATCCACGTTATGGGTAGCCTGACATACCTTATACATTCCTAATTCTTGAGAAAGGTGAGATCTTTAGAGGAAAAGATGGCAAGAATCCGTTTCTTGAACCTTAGAGATGGATTTTCTTGAAAACCAATAGATTCCATGGGTAAAAGATATAAATTGGTGTTCAGATGAAGAAATTATGCAATTTCATGGTCAAATCTTACCTTGGATTTTGGATGAACCTTGGAGGAAGTTAGTATCTTGAGAACTTCTCTTTCTAGGGTAAATATTTGAACTACAAAGATGAATTACATCTTTGGGGTTTATAAAAAAATGCAAGCCTACGCGGGCGTGTAGAAAATGCTTCGGGCGCACGGCCAACACTCGGAGAGGGAAGTAGCCACTTCCACATTGCGTGGGTGCACGGTAAGACAGTGCCCAGTAAAATGGGCATATCATTTTACTCCGAACTCCAATTGATGCAAATTTTGTGGCATCGGAATGGATGGACTTTTGATTTTTGATTTATAAGCCAAAAATTACAAGTTAGGATTTTCAACTTATAATTTTTAATTTATTTTTATCTTTTTAGCTTATAAATAAATATTTTTTAAGTATTTTTTTTAATTTACTCAAATACTTCAAAAAGACTTAAAAAATATTTAACTTAAAAACATTTAAATAAGCCAATCTAAACCAATTCTTAGTACAACATTTATACAATTAATTATTGCTGCATCCGTATCTTTCTCGTTCACTTAAAAAATATATTTGGTATCTCATTACCTCTCTTACCAAAAAAAAAAAAACTCTAGAACTCCGCGCCATTAGTCATTAATTAGATGGAGATTTTAAAAAAAATAAAGTTTACATTTCCAATACGTGACTTTTGTACTTAATTGATCAACATCTCTTCTACGAGATTAGACTGAAAGAAGCATTTGAACAAGGAAGAAAGAAAATGGAAAACAACCCAGAACAAGAAGAGTGTTTACTGAATCACTCACAAAATACAAGAAAGGGTGGTCTAAAAACCATTCCTTTTATCATAGGTATGTGTGTGTATCTCTCTTTATTTCTTGTTAGTACTTATTTTAATTGATTCCTTGTGTTCTTTTGTAGTGAATGAAGCATGTGAGAGATTGGCAAGCTATGGTTTGCTACCAAATTTGATAATATACATAACAACATTTTATCACATGGAAGCTGCTCGTGCTTCAATCTTGATTACTTTATGGTCAGCACTTTCAAATGGTTTGGCTATTTTGGGGGCTTTTATTTCTGATTCTTACTTGGGAAGGTATAGGGCTGTGGCTATTGGAACCATCTCCAGTCTAATTGTAAGTTCACTTAATTAGGCCTCTTCTTGTTTTCAATTTGTCGTGTTTAGCTTTGTTATTTTTCATTTATAGCTACAGAAATAGGGCAATAGTGTGCTTGCTTACCAACTCATTTGGTTCTCTGTGCAGCGAACCAAATTTGACCTTGTTTAGTTGTAGAGGTTTATTCCTTTTCTCTCAACAGGGAATGATTGTTCTTTGGCTCTCCACAATAATTCCACAGCTCAGGCCGTTACCCTGCGGTCCGTATCAACTTGATTGTAATGCAACAACAGCAGCCCAACTTGCAGTAATTTTGTGTTCTTTTGGGCTTATATCCATTGGTGCTGGTTTTGTTAGACCTTGTTCCATAGCATTTGGTGCCGACCAATTGGAGAACAAAGAAAATCCAGATAACGAGAGACTTATGGATAGTTATTTCAACTGGTTCTATGCCAGTGTCGGAGTTGCAATTGTTCTTGCAGTTACTGTAATTGTTTATATCCAAGACCATTTTGGTTGGCAAGTTGGGTTTGGTGTCCCTGCTTTGCTCATGGTTTTAGCTGTTTCCGTTTTCTTGATCGGATCTCCTCTTTATAAAAAAGCAAAACCTAAAGGGAGTTTGTTCACGGGATTATTTCAAGTAGCAGTGGCAGCCTTCAGAAAAAGACATATCAATGTTCAGTTGAATTATAATGACGACTGCTACTATAGAGCACCTGAATCAAAGCTCATAGAACCATCCACTGACTTCAGGTATAGGCGCCTCCATCTTTTCTTCAATGAAATAGACATCTTCAACGTCCATTCATCCGTTTACTATCATACAATGTTTGTTTTACTGACTTGTTATGTTAGATGAAATTGTGCAATGCATTTACTTAAGTAAATTATTAGTGTGTTGAAGGGTCTTCTTTTACCCATCTAATACTCATTTTCGATTGACGTATATTAAAGGAAATGAAGAGTTGATAAAAGTTGCTTCTTGAAGGGTGTGTTTGATAAAAAAATTCCACTTTTGGTTGGTCAAAATTTTAAAGAACATTTTTTCTAGGAAAACAAGATCCTTAAAAAATCAGGAAGACTACTTTTCTAGTGGAAGCAGGGAAAAGAAGTTCCATAGTGGCATTTCACTTTGATTGTCTCCTCCCCACCCTCCTACACCTTTACCCCATCCCCATAGTGTTTGCCTAGATTATATACAAATGTTTTTGGGATATCTACGTTCAAATTACTTGCATTGTCATTACTGATCGATAAAATTTGATAAAATCCAAGTCTGTAAAATAATAATTTTTTGCTTAATTACAAAAAAACCAGAAAATAATTAAGAAATCCACTTCCACTTATTTTTGAGGAAAACGTTTTCCTTTGCACCTAACACATCCGAATTGCTAGTAATCTGTCAATTACTGTAGCAATAGATAATCTAACCTGCCTTTAGCTGGAAATGTGTTTTCAGTTTCATAATGTTACGAATGGGCATACACTCCCTCCATTCATTGTATACTATAGGTGTTTGAATAGAGCTTGCATAATTCAAGATCCTCACATGGAGTTGAAACCTGATGGAAAAGCTTCAGATCCATGGAGTCTCTGCTCTGTGGAACAAGTGGAATTAATGAAGTGTGTATTTAGAGTTCTTCCAATTTGGTCCACGAGTCTAATGCTGCTTGTGTCGATGAGTCAGTCATATTTGATATTTCAACTGATGACCGTTGATAGACATGTGTTCCCTCAGTTTGAAATCCCTGCAGGATCAGTCAGCATGATTACCCTTATTGCTTTGACAATCTGGGTTGCTTTTTACGATCGTGCTTTGGTGCCTTTATTGTCAAGGTATACTGGACAGCCGACAGGGCTAAGTACAGTTTCCAGAATGGGGATTGGCTTATTTCTCGGCATTGTGGCTTCGGCACTTTCAGCGATAACAGAAACCATACGATGCAATAAGGCAATCGATGCTGGGTTTGAGGATGACCCGAATGGTGTGATAAACATGTCCTTTATGTGGTTCGCACCACAGTTGGCACTATACGGGGTGGCTGAGGCTTTGAATGTGGTTGGACAGATTGAGTTCATATACAGTCTATTTCCTAAAACCATGTCCAGCTTTGCAGCAGCTCTTTACACGTTTGGCCTTGCTGTTGCCAGCTTAATTAGCAGTCTGTTAGTGAGCGTGGTGGATAGTGTTACCTCATCTGGAGGCAACACGAGCTGGCTCGCGACCAACATCAATAGAGGTCATCTAGATTACTTCTATTGGCTAACGACTTTCTTATGTTTGATTAACTTCCTCTTTTATCTGATCGTTTGTCGGTTTACTGAGCATCACCATGATGGTAATAGCTGCTTATTTCCTGAGGCAGAAGAGGAACACTCCAAGAATAAGCGTTTCCATGGAGCTTAATTGTAACAATCAAGTGTGTACGCTATGGTTTTGTCTGAATCATTTGCATGTTTTGTGACCAGATACACTTCTTTTTATTCAAAGTTTGCTTTCCCTTAAAAATAATGGTCTTGGAAGTGCCAAAGTATCACACCATGTATTATGTATGGTATTATTTAGTACTATATTTGGTAGGAATTTTATGCCTATGTATAACTAATTCATAGATTAGTTATACACCCTACATGGTATTAAATGATCGATAATTAATATCTTTCATTTGGTGGTATTAGTAATACATAAGTTTAATAACATAGGTTAAGCTATATAAAGAAAAAAATACCCTTCAAATCTTTTTAATCATTTTATTTATTTTCTTAATTTTATGTTTTATATTTGTACTAGTAAATTTATTTAAATAAATTAGCTTACAAATTTTATTATTTAGAGAGAGTTGTGTGTTGCTAAATAAATCAAAGAATGACCTTGGAGGTGAATGGTCTTGAATTTTTTACCATGCTTTATCTTGGGCAACACGTTAAACTCTAATCTTTTAGGTGTGTTCGGTATAAATGAAAATGTTTTTAATGGAAATTCAAATCAGATTTGTTTCTCGTTAAAAATAATAACATGAGTGAGTCTTTTTTATAACAATAGTGGCACAATTTAGCTCAATTATTAATGAATGGTATAAATAAATCTTTTCTTAAAGTTTTTAGTATTAATCAATTTGGTTTGTGTTATAAATATCTAACAAATTTTGTTTGAAGTTGTATAGTTGAATTAAAATTTCAAATCAAAATCTCATATGAATTTTATATAAATTTTATATAGTTTTATATAATATTATAGTGATTTTATATAGATTTTTATATATCAAATAAATTGCGAGTGAAATTTTAAATCTTGACCATATTCGAGGAATGGTTTTTTTTTAGGAACCGAACATGAATTTTATACAAAATTTGTATAATTATGTATCAGTTTTATACAATTTTCATATACAAAAAATGTGAACAAAATTTTATACCTTAAATGAAATATACATATTTTATATAGTTTTTATATCGAAGGTGATGTTGGGGGAGGAAACACCACAACTAAATTTTGATATGACAATAAATATGAAAATAAATTGGACACGAGAATTTTACGTGGAAACCCCTCTAACAAATAGAAGGGAAAAACCACAGGGTAGAAGGATCTCACTATTAAAATATGGAGTACATTATTCTCAAATACAAGGAGAAAACAACAATTAACATTTCTCTCTTGTAAAAGAAACAACTACTAAAGAGGACACTCAAGACTACAATATTTATCTTGGTGTATAACTCTCTTTGTATTTTTACTTTCTCTTTTGGGGATGATCTAAATAAGGGCAAGAGGCCCTCTATTTATAGGAATAAAAAACGCGTAAAATTTTACGCGTCTCTTTTCTGCCAACTTTTTTTTTTCTTTCTACGCGTTTTGTTATTTTTCAAAAAGGGAGGCGCAACAATTGTTGACCCTTTTTGTGCAACAATTGTTGACCCTATTCTTTTCTTTCATTCTGCTAGGTCAATAGAAGATCGACACCATTTGAACTTGTTACTAGTGATCGGCTTCGTAAACATATCTGCTAAGTTGTCATTAGTGTGAATTTTCTGAATATCCACACTGCCTTCTTCCACCTTCTCACGAACGAAGTGATACTGAACTCGTATGTGCTTTGTCCTTGAATGAAATCTCGAATTCTTGGCAAGATGCAAAGCGTTTTGACTATCACAAAACAAAGCAACATTCTCTTGTTTGTACCCGAGCTCCTCTAATAACATCTGCATCCATATTGCCTCTTTGCTAGCTTGTGTAGCTGCTACATATTCTGCTTCCGTCGTAGATGTTGTCACGATAGATTGCAGTTTTGAAATCTAGCTTACAGCTCCTCCAGCAAGAGTAAACACATAATCTATGGTGGACTTACTTTTATCAAGATCACCTGTATAATCTGAATCAACATAACTTTTAACAGTAAAGTCTGATCCTCCATAACACATTGTAACATCTGATGTACCCTTGATGTATTTCAGGATCCTCTTAACAATATTCCAATGCTCTTTACCAGGATTAGCCATGTATCGACTAACCACTCCCACTATTTGTGCAATGTCAGGTCTTGTACATACCATGACAAACATTAAACTTCCCACTGCTGATGCATACGGTACTCGAGACATCTCCACCCTCTCTACTTCATTGCTAGGACACATACATGAGGATAACTTGAAATTAATAGAAAGTGGTGTAGAAATTGACTTACAGTCTTGCATCTTGAAGTGTCGCAAGCTTTTCTTCAAGTAGTTCTTTTGGGAAAGCCAAAACTTTCTATTATTTTTGTCTCGGTGAATTTGCATTCCTAGAATCTTGTTTGCTGGTCCCAAGTTCTTCATTTCAAACTCCCTAGCCAACTGTGCCTTTAAATTTGTAAGACGATCTTTGTTGGGGCCTGCTACCAACATGCCATCAACATACAACAGCAAAATAACAAAATCGTCATCACCAAATCTCTTGTAATAAACACAAGGATCTGAACTATTCTGTTGTATCCAAGGCCTATAATGAAGGAATCAAATCTCTTATACCAACACCTCGGCGCCTGTTTGAGACCATATAGAGATTTGTTCAACTTGCAAACCAAGTTCTCTTTTCCTTGTTCTTCAAAACCTTCTGGTTGGAGCATGTAAATTTCTTCTTCAAGTTCTCAATAAAGAAATGCAGTTTTGACATCTAACTGCTCCAAGTACAAGTCAAATGTAGCACACATCGCTAGGACCACTCGAATTGTTGTGAGTCGAACCACCGTAGAAAATATCTCATTGAAGTCTATACCTTCTTTCTGAGAGAATTCTTTCACCACCAATCTTGCACGATACTTCTCCACTTGATCATTACCATTGCGTTTGATCTTGTAGACCCATTTGTTTCCAATGGCCTTCCTTCCTTGTGGTAATTGAACAAGATCTTATGTTTTATTTTTATGAAGAGCTTCAATTTCTTCTTGCATTGCTGCCACCCACAAAGATGATTCTTGGATTTTCATAGCCTCGTGAAAAGTTGAAGGCTCTCCATCTTCTGTTAGTAGACAGTATGCAATATTACTCTCCATAGAATAATCTGAGTGCCAAGCTGGTTCTCTTTTCTCCCTAGTTGACTGTCGAACTTCTGGAGTTTCGATCTCAGCTTGCTCTTGTTCTTCATGCTCTAGTGCTGTTTCAGAAGAAACTAGAACTTCTTCTATTTCTTCAATTTCAACTATAGTAGTCTCTGATTTTTCTTTTGAAGTGCTACCTTCTTTTGCTTGTATATTGTTTTCAACAAATACAATATCCATGTTGATTACCACCTTGTGGGCTGTGGAATTCCACAAGCGATATCCCTTGACTCCATCAGCATACCGTAAAAAAATGTATTCTCTAGATTTTGCATCCAACTTTGATTTTTCTTGGGTGTTGTACATAACATAAGCAGGACTTTCGAATATATGTAAGCGAGAATAATCAGCTAGTTTTCCTGTCCACGTCTCCATTGGCGTTTTCAGATCAATTGCGGTTGATGGTGATCGATTAATCACATAATAGGCGATTTTGACTGCTTTTGCCCAGAATGGTTTTTCCAACCCTGTAGTTGCCAACATAGCTCTTGTCCATTCCAATAAGGTTCTGTTCATCCGCTCTGCTACTCCATTTTATTGTGGAGTATATGTCATTGTGAACTGCCATTTAATATCTTCTTGTTTACAGAAGTTATCAAATTCATCACCAGTGTATTCTCCTCCATTATCTGTCCTCAAACACTTGATCTTTTTCTCATATTCAAGTTCCACCCGCGCTTTGAATTCTTTGAAAACTGAAAAAACATCTGTCTTTCTCTTGATTGGATACACCCAACTTCTCCTGGAGTAATTGTCAATAAATAACACGAAATATTTCGCTCTTCCTAGGGACTCCACCGGTGCTTGCCAGACATCAGAGTGGATCAGATCTAATATTTCCTTGCTTTTAACAGAGGAACTGCTAAACTTCAGTCTATTTTGCTTACTGGTAACACAATGCTCACAAAAGGGTAGTGAAACCTTTTTGAGTCTTGGAAGAAGCTTTTGCTCAGCAAGAATCTTCAAACCTCATTCCGACATATGGTCAAGTTTACAATGGCACATCATCGTTGATTCTTCAAATGAACTTGGTGACGCGGTTGATGCTTCTCCTTCTTGGTGTGTTTCACCTTTAAGCACATATAGATTTGCAGCAAGTTTTTCCGCTTTCATCACTACAAGCGCTCCTTTGAATATTTTCTTAACTCCACCATGAGTCTTATATGAACATCCATTATCATCTAATTATCCCAAAGATAATAGATTCTTCCTAAAGTCTTTTACATATCGTACCTCCTGGACGGTGCGTATCGTACCATCATATATTTTTATTTTGATGGACCCAATACCAATAACATCAAAAGCATGATCATCTCCCATGAACACAAACCCTCCTGAGATAGGATTATATTGATGGAACCATTCTCTCCGGGAAGTCATGTGCCATGTTGCTCCTGTGTCCATGATCCAGACATTAGTGAAACATTTTCTGCCTTCATTATTTGATATTGCTTCACTACATAAAATATCGTCATCATCCAAGGTACATGCAACATTTCCTTGAGCATTTGATGGCTCAGGGTGTTCACTCTTCTTTTTGAATCGACAATCTTTCTTGAAGTGTCTTCTCTTGCCACAGTTGTAGCACTTGATATTCTTCTTACTTCTTGATTGAGATCTGCCATGATTGTGACTCCCACTGGGGACACATTCCATTGGTCTTCCTCTTACCATCATCAAAGCTTCAGCTTGTTGCGAACTTGATTGTCTGTCTTCCTTATTTTTGCGCCAATTTTCTTCTTCCAAAACAGCGGTTGCAATTTCATCAAAAACTAGATTGTCTGTATTGTTCGTCAGGTTGATGATGAGTTGATCATAGAGTCAAGCAGACTTTGAAGTAGAAGCTCCGCACGTTCAGTCCCCTCTATTTTGCAACTCATTATTATAAGTTGCGAAAATAGAGTATTCAAAGTTCTGATGTGTTCAGTAACTAACATGGACTCTGCCATTCGAAGAGTATACAATCTTCTTTTTAAGAAGATTTTATTATGCAAAGACTTGGCCTTATACAACCCTATAAGAGTATCCCATATTTCCTTCGCCGTTCATTTTTCTGCCACATTAGACAACACTTGATCAGCTAGTGCCAAGTGTAGATCAGCAACTGCGTTGCTATCTATGTCATTCCATTTGTTGTCATCCATAAAATCTGTGGGGCTGCCTTCAATTACAGCTAATCAATTGTCCTTTTTCAATATCATTTTTATTTTCATTTTCCACAATGAGAAATTAGTCTCATTGAATTTTTCAACGTCAAACTTTGTTGTACTCGACATTGTTATTTGTTTCACATCCTTCTAGATCATTTTTGAATATTATTGTGAATAATTGTGACAAACTATACCGTTATCAAAATTTACTATTCACATGAATATTATTATTCACCAAATTTTACTATTCACAAAAATTTACTATTCACAAAAATTTACTATTCACAAATAGTACATTCGCATAAAATAGTCAGAATAACCGAGGGCTTTGATATCATTGTTGGGGGGAGAAAACACCACAACTAAAATTTGATATGACAATAAATATGAAAATAAATTGAACACGAGAATTTTACGTGAAAACCCCTCTAATAGATAGAAGGAAAAAACCACGGAGTAGAAGGATCTCACTATTAAAATATGGAGTATACTGCTATCAAATACAAAGAGAAAACAATAATTAACACTTCTCTCTTGTAAAAGAAACAACTACTAAAGAGGACACTCAAGACTACAATATTTATCTTGGTGTATAACTCTCTTTGTATTTTTACTTTCTCTTTTTGGGATGATCTAAATAAGGGCAAGAGACCCTCTATTTATAGAAATAAAAAACGCGTAAAATTTTACACGTCTCTTTTCTGCCAACCTTTTTTTTTTTACGCGTTTTGTTATTTTTAAAAAAGGGAGGTGCAATAATTGTTGACCTTTTTGTGCAACAATTGTTGACCCCTTTTTTTCTTCTTTCAGGTGACACATTGCGAGCAATGCAATAGAGACAAGTGGTGAGTATACAATGGAAGCAAATATCTTTAATTTTAATGAGAAGAGTGAAATGAGTTGTTAATACCCAATTTTGACCCTCCAAAGCATAAATTAGTTATCGAATTTCTTCAAATTCAAATAATTTAAAAATAATTGGCTTTTATAAAATACGAAATATTTTAAAGTTATTTTTTAAGTATATTCGTCATTTTTATAATTTTTAAATGATTTATATACTTTTATATAATTATTCATATAATTATAATTATTTATATAATTATTAGCTTTTATGAATATTCGGAAATAATCTCTAAAAAGGATTTTATTTTTTATTATTAATTATTTTCTTAATTAATAGCTTATATTTTTAAATTAATTAGTTTATAATTAAGTTAATTATTTTATTTTATTAAGATTAAAAATCTTGTTAATTAATTAGTACTAATTCGTTTTATTGACTGATTAATCTAATTTGGCTAAATTTTAAATTTATTTGGCTAGGCATGTAATGCAATTAGAAGCCCACCGCCTGACCCTTCCCAAACCAGCACACCAAATAAGCCTAATTCCACATACTTACATCGAAAAGAATATCGACATACTATATATCACACCCGCATACGAACACACCAGCACCCGCGCCGTCTTCTTCCTCAACGTCCTCCGAAAATAGTACGCTTAACCAGCAATGGCACCCGCATCTCGTCCTTTGGCTTGTGAGATTGAGCCACGTAATGGAGTTCGATTGAATCTCTACCGTTCACTTCATCTTCGTTCCTTTGAATTTGTTGGGAATTTAGAGAATATTTCGATTGATTCCAGCATATTCCTTATGATTTTTGGGATTTGAATTTCGAATTTTGTCTTGCTTCGTGTCTTCTTATTTTAGTCTCAGTTTTGCATTTGGTCGGGTCTTACTTTAAGTTTCTGTTGTTTTAGTGCTATATTATTATGTCTATTCAAATGAAGCTGAAGAAGAAGCTGAAGAAGACGATTGAGAGCAATTTGGGGCTTTTCACTGTATTCACTAAAGAGTAAACTGAAGTTCTGTTCCTCAAATATCCTATTTACGTTAGTTATACAGATCAACTGATCTAACTTAATTAGTGTGGGGTCTACTACACTAACAACCACCAATAACCAACTAACAGCCAATTAACTAATTAACATGTGCACATCTAATTGCACCATGTGCCAATACTACTTCTCAAGTTGGAGGGTGCATAACATCCAACACTCCCAACTTATTCATCAAATACACATGTTGTTGCTTGCTCAATCCCTTTGTCATTAAGTCTGCTTGTTGATCATTTGTCTTCACAAATTCAGTCATTATGGTTCCTTCCTTTATCTTGTCCCTTATGAAGTGACAATCAATTTCAATGTGTTTTGTTCTCTCATGATAAACTGGATTTGCTGCTAGTTGAATCACTGCCTTGCTATCACTCCAAACTGTTATTGGCTGATTGATTTCCACTCCGAGCTCTCTGAATAGGGCCAGAAGCCAAGTAGCTTCTTCTACAACAACTGTCATGCTTCTATATTCAGCCTCCGCTGAACTCTTGGATACTGTTTACTGCTTCCTAGATTTCCAAGAGATCAGTGACTCTCCAAACTTCACTGCATAGCTTGTGATGGATCTTCTAGTGTTAGGACATGTTGTCTAGTCAGAATCACACCAACATGTTATCTTTTATGTAGGTTGTGATCTAAAAATAAGACCCTGACCTGGTGCATTCTTTAGATACTTGACCACTCTAACAACTTCTTCCCAATGTGAGACCTTAGGCTCTTGCATAAATTGACTTAGTGTTTGGACTGCAAAGCTGATGTCTGGCCTAGTGATAGTGACATACAATAGCCTTGCTATTAGCCTTTGATACCTTGAGTCTTCTTCCATAGCTTCATCATCTTTGACTCCAACAACCTTGTCATATTCCATAGTAGTCAGCTTTTTTCCAGCTTCTAGTGGTGTGGCAGTTGGCTTTGTGCCTGCTAAGCCCATTTCTGATATGAGCTCTAACTAATCATTTGATGTATTGTATGATATACAACAACAACAACAACAACAACCCAGTGAAATCCCACAAAGTGGGATCTGGGGAGGGTAGAGTGTACGCAGACCTTACTCATACCAAGGTAGGACGGCTGTTTCCGAGAGACCCTCGGCTCAAAAAAGACATAAAAGGGGGTCAGATAAGATTAAGAAATTCAAAGAGCTATAGGAAAATAAATAACGAAGGCATCACAGATAAAATAGAGTAATCACAAGTACTGAAAGTAATAAATAGTAACAGAAATAGCAGAAATGAGAGCACAAAGAATTGTAATGTGCTAATGCGCCTACGAATAGGGAAGAATAACGAGACTTATGTATTAGCCTTCTACCCTAATGTGGGTCCTCCACACCCTCCTATCTAAGGTCATGTCCTCGGTAAGCTGTAACTGAGCTATGTCATGTCTAATCACCTCTCCCCAATACTTCTTCGGCCTACCCCTACCTCTTCTGTAACCATCCATGACCAACCTCTCACACCTCCTCACTGGGTCATCTGTGTCTCTCCTCTTCATATGCCCAAACCATCTGAGTCGCATTTTCCGCATCTTGTCTTCCACCAAGGCCACTCCTACCTTATCCCGAATAGCCTCATTTCTAATCCTGTCGCTCCTAGTGTGACCACACATCCATCTCAACATTCTCATCTCGGCAACTTTCATCTTTTGAATGTGAGAGATCTTAACTGGCCAACACTCTGCCCCATACAACATAGCCGATCTAACCACCAC
Source organism: Solanum dulcamara (assembly GCF_947179165.1). Classification (NCBI taxonomy): domain Eukaryota; kingdom Viridiplantae; phylum Streptophyta; class Magnoliopsida; order Solanales; family Solanaceae; genus Solanum; species Solanum dulcamara. The sequence continues at coordinate 10,621,515 of NC_077238.1, forward strand.
TTTGTAGAACTTGCCCTTAAGTTGTGGTGGCACCTTCTTGTCGCATAGCACTTCGGAAAAGAGCCTCTATTTCATCCACCCTGCCCCAATACGATGTGTGACATCATCATTAATCTCCCCGCTGCCTTGCATGATAGACCCAAGATACTTGAAACTACTTCTCTTTTGAATGGCTTGGGCACCAAGCTTAACTTCCACGCCAACCTCCTGAGGTGTCTCACTGAACTTGCACTCTAAGAACTCTGTCTTGGTCCTACTCAGCTTAAACCCTTTAGACTCCAAGGTATGTCTCCAATCCTCCAGCTTAGCATTAACTCCACTACGAGTCTCATCAATCAGGACTATGTCATCCGCGAAAAGCATACACCATGGCACCTCACCTTGAATTTGTCGCGTCAATGCATCCATCACCAAGGCAAATAAAAATGGACTAAGAGCTGATCCTTGATGCAACCCCATCCCAACTGGGAAATTCTCTGAGTCCCCTCCTACTGTCCTTACCCTGGTTTTGGCTCCCTCATACATGTCCTTGATCACCCTAATGTATGCCACAGGTACATCTTTAGCCTCCAAACATTTCCATAGTATCTCTCTTGGAACTTTATCGTAGGCCTTTTCTAAGTCGATGAATACCATATGCAAGTCCCTCTTCCCCTCCCTATTTTGCTCCACCAGTCTCCTCATAAGATGGATGACTTCTGTAGTTGAGCGTCCCGGCATAAATCCGAACTGGTTCTCTGAAATAGACATGCCTCTCCTCACCCTCGTCTCCACCACTCTTTCCCACACTTTCATAGTGTGGCTTAGTAACTTGATACCTCTATAGTTGATGCAACTCTGGATATCCCCTTTGTTTTTGTATAGAGGGGTCATTACGCTCGACCTCCATTCATTCTTTAAAACTAAGATTTTGTGATGGTTATATATTTTTCTTTTCTCTTGGAAACACCCTTTGCAAAGTTTAAATTTTATCATGACATACTTTTAAGTTTGGACATCTTTTGTGTTGTTTAAGTCATAATTTTATTCGTTCTCCTTACTTCTGCTCACTATTTAGAATAGCACATATTTTTATCATTAATAATCCTTTGCCAAAATAATTTACTTTGGATATTCAAAGTTTGTCATATATAACTGCTACTAGTTGGAAACAACTTATTTGTTCTTCATGAATAATTTTTTATGACTTAATTGTGTTTAAATACATTGTTTCTTAATTTTAATGTGTTTCTTTATGCATGAACTCCTTGGTTTGAGTCCGTTTTGGATTCTTCTTCTTTGCATTTTTTTGGATTGAGCCAAACCTAAATATTGAGTCAACCTCGTCAATAGAAGCTGGTACAGGTGTACGAAAAGCTATTATACAGGTGTCGGAGATTGAAAATAGGCTAATATACAGCCTATATACAGGAAAATAAGATCATATACACTGATATACAACCATTGTAAACAGTGCATACATGGAAAAATTTGGTCCTAAAGCCCAAGTTAGCAGCAGCTTAAGATAGCAGTCTCTTTTTTGCAAAATTTAGGAATCCCATAATGTAAGGATCAAATTACTTCTTATCTCTATCCTTTCGATAATTACAAAAATCTCTTATTTTTTTAAGCATCCGGATACATTAGTGAACAAGCAGATACATAGGTATAATAACTTTAAATTCAATTTTAGATACGTGATGAATATATCTATATTGTTGAGACATTCAGGGATATAGAAAAATAAGGTGAAACATGAACGATACAAGAGTGATGGAATAGTTGTTGGGCAGAATATTTTTTTTATGAATCTCAAATCCTCCATTGCAACTAAATTGAATACAGATTAGGTGAGGAAAAATCTGAAAATATGATACATAGTAAAAGGTAATTCATCTCCATTGACTATTAAGAATGATATGGGAGTAAAATTGTACTTGGAGGTGAAAAAAAACTGTGCCTGAATTCCCAATGTATTCACTTTGTATTCATACATCGATGTGCTGCACAATGTGTCAAAAATTTAAAATAATATAATAATTATATAGTTAGATACATAACCTGTAACACACAACTTTATAATAATGTATCTGATACATAACTATCTATGTATAAGATACAACAGAAAAATGTATCAGAAGATATGTAACTTGTACTTTTCAAACTATGATATATGATGAATGATACATGTAATAATAGAAATGAAATATACTGCAATAGAGTAGGAATGATACATTAGCTTAAGACTGATACAGATTGATACATTAGCTAGAGATTGATACAAAAGATTAAGAGTGATACGTTGGTTTGATATTGATACATTTGATTAAGACTCATAACTATAGATAAAATCTAGTATTCATGATACATTGTATTTAAATCAAAATTAAGTAGATACATAATAAAAATTAAACCTTTGATAATTGTGGACTTGTAGTTACAGATTCCACTTTTTCCCCTCTTTCTTAAAAGTTTTTTTAGAAGTTTCTTCAAAAATATAGTTGTACATAAATATTGTATCTCTTTTAATGGCAAATACTATTTATGTGTTTTTTTATATATATAATATTTAGATTGATACAACACACACGTGCAAAGCACGTATATAATATTAAAAGCACGAAGACCCTTAAAATGTTGATTGAACTTTTCGCCTTTCATTAAAAGATTTTGCTTTTAGACAAAATTGTCTTTTCACCAAAATATATTGTCAAGAAAAAAAAAATCAGAAATAAAGGAATTCTAAAATATTTGGTAAAGTAAAATATATGATAAGATGTATTAAGACAATTAATAATTAAGGGGTCTTAAAATATATGGTAAGAGAAAAAAATATTAAAGAACTTAAGGATCGGAGTCCTAAAATATATGATAAGAGAAAAATATATGATTAGAGTTAAAGTTAAAAATATTAAATTGTAATAATTCATATATTTAAATTGCTTATTACATGGCACTTAAATTTGCACGGCACTTTAATTCGAAAAGGAGATTACGTAGCCTTTTTTATTATTAACTTTTTAAGTATTTTAATTTATTTTTAGATAAGTGAGTAATTGATATTTGTAATTACACTAAAATGTTTTCTATCATAATTAGAATTATCTTTTTGCTGGAAAAAAATATTCTTAGTGGAAAAAATCTCTTTCATATTTGGTTAATTCTTTTGTTGAGAAAAAGTTTTGGATGTCTATAAATTGAGAATACCCTTTTTCACAAATATTATAATAACATCCACAATGTAATCGTAATTGAGTTTTGTTTAGGAAAAATATCATTCTCTCCATAAATTTTACTTTTTTAATATTTATTTTTTCAATATGTACGTCACTTAAATAAATTATATTAAATATTATGCTTCTTCTATTATAATTTAATTTTTACTTGATTTATTGTAGTCAAAATCTGCAATTGTTAGCTTTGACATCATTTTATTTTAATTTCAAACAGTTTGGGTTTATGAGTACATTTTTTGTTATAAGGGTGTTACTCTATCTTGAACATATATCCAATTTTGCAATAGTACTTGCATTGCAAATCCTTTTATGTTAAGTTATATGGTAAGAATTATTACAAAAATTAATAATCAAAGAGCCATATATTCCTAAAATCATGGCAAGAGAAACGCATCCCGTTTGATTGGCTGCTCAAAGCTCGTCGTGACATTGTTAGTGCCACATCTATTCATCAACTATGCAAAAGCATCATCTAGATAACATGCACATAATAATTTATTTTTTATATAAATATTTTTTATTAATTAAAGCTATACACACGTGCAAAGCACGTACACGTGAAAAATAGTTTAACTAAACAAAAGCTCAATTGAAATGAATATGTCTCACTATTCTTTTTGTAAATTATTTCTATAAATTGGGGGTTCTTTTCACTTTAGGTGTTCTACTTTACATATTATAATGACCTATCTCCGTTGTTAGGAATAGGCCAATGCAGAAGGATTTCGGGCCAGAAAACTTTGGGTAGTAACTTCAAAAAAATTTAGCCTAGGCCAGACTTGGACGAATTCCGAATCAGGTGAAGTCTAGGGTGATCATGTGAATGATGGGAGGTCGAATATCTAATTATATTGGATAGGCGAATAACCAAGACGATACGGAGCATATACGGCTTCGCAAAATCTCATTCGGACGAGTAAAACTCTCAGAATCAAAGTTGGTGTGAAGGGTATATTTTAATACGTCCTTGAAAGGAGGGGTGTTGTAAAATGGGGGATTGGAGAACAAACTCCGAGCACACTGTTTCCGCATATCCCGCTAGAAAGGGATGGGTTCCGCCAGAGCGGGGCAGACGTGACTTAAGTCGTGAAAAGTCTAGAAACGGTTTTTTTCTGCAAAATCACTTTCTAAGACTTCAAAAGGGGACCTAAGGCTAATTCTATCAAATTCCCACGATTTCCATGCTTAAGGTAAGAATTTTACTCCCTAAATTCATCCTTTTATTCCTAGAACCTAGAATTTATGGTTGGTAATCATTGGGGGAGGGTTTGATCTGAAAACTAATGGTGGAAAATAACTCTAGGGTGGGTTTAGGATTATGGGTTTGACCTAGGGTGTGAATTGTGTTATATTTTATGATATTTAGGTCATGGTGTTGATTCTTTATATGTGTTTACTGTTTCTAGATCAAGAACGATAAAAACGAACTCGAAAAAAGAAAGCTCTTGCATTATAAGGTTGTTGAAGAGTGAATTTGAGGTAGGTGGTGGTCTAGTTTCCCATATGTGTTTCATATACCTGTTAAATTATTTCATGATATGCATGTGTGTATATAAATAGGGAAACCTGCTAGATTATGTGTGAAATGATCTCTTGCTGGCCTGTTTTGTGATGAACATGTTCTTGCTATATAATGTTGTAATACTAAATGTATTTGTGATTGTGGTATGTTTGGATCGGGTGTCACATTCCGATACGTAATTGGATCGGATGTCATATTCCGACACATAATTGGATTGAATGTCACATTTTGACACATATTTAAAATGGGTGTCACGTTCCAACACAAAGTTGATTGTTTGTAGGTCCTTTGAAAGGACCCTTGTGTAAAGTTATAGCATATGGAAAATATGGAGTTGTTATATTGTTGAAGATGGTTGAACTTGAGATTAGTGGATTTATTCTATATATGTGTATACCTATTGTGTGAAATTTACTTTTCTATAATCCATTTACTGGCTAACGCGTGATCCTACCAGTATACCATTGTTTTATGTACTCATACTATTCTTGCTTTGCCATTTTATTGAGTACATGGCATATTCAACTGGCTATGGAGACACCTCGGTTAGAAGAGTAAAACTTGTTCGAGTTCAAAGGTGAGTTGTTTGTTTCAAGCTGCCGTGGACTCTTCTCTATTATAGTCCCTTTTCAGGACTTAGATTTTCAAACATTATTTAGTTTTATAACTTCTTTCGGGAGTGTTCTCCTTTTTCTTTACATTGACATTTGGTTAGAGTTTTGGTACGGATAACTTTCAGTTCCTAGAATGTTTCCGCATTTCGTTGTTATTAAAATAATTAGCCCAGTTTATGAAAAATAGTATTATTTTTGGTTTTATTTCTGCTTCCGTAAGTCTTTAATTATTATCTCTTGAGTTTGACAAGTTGGGCTGTAAAAATGGTTCTATCATTGGAGAGTTATTGTGGGTGTCAATCACGACGTGTTGGGATCATGACAACGTTGATATCAGAGCCTAGGTTCATTGATCTCGTAGTATCAAAATGAATCTAGTAGAGTCTTGCGGAACGGTTCAAAGATGTCTGTACTTTTCTTCGAGAGGCTAAAGGATTTTAGGAAAATTTTTATTATTTTCTTTCCTTCATGCTATAACTTAATTCTAATTGGTATCTAGCGATCCAAATTGGTATCTAATCTCCTTCACTCTCTTGTCCACAGATGGTCAACATTCGCTATAACGGTGTCAGGCTCGTAGCTCCAATGGAGCTAGAAGAAGAGCCAGCCGTTCGAGGGCATGGCAAAGAAAAGAGGAGGCAAGGCAGGGGTAGAGGGAGAGCAGCACCTGCCAGAGTGGAGGTCCCTATTGAGGAGGTGCTGGTAGGTAAGACCCCTTTTTCTCCACAGAATGAGTTTGAGGGAGAGGTAGAAGTTGAAGAAGAGCAAGAGTAGGCTGAACAGGAGGAGGACATCCAAACTGGGGCTGTTGATATTCCTCCTATGGATCTAATATTAGCTCAGCAGATCATAGCCTTTCTAAGTAGGCTAGCTGGAAGGAACTGGCGCCATCCCCATTATGCCTGTAGCACCTGCTCCTGTTGCTCGTCCATTTGATGGTGTAGCTCAGCCAACAGATAAGGTGGTAGGCATAAATGCATTTTTTAGGCCACTAATGGGTCCTGTGATGACTAGTACTGAGAATGACATGCTCACTAAGTTCCTCAAACTCAAACCCCCAGTATTCAAGGGTACAAAAAATAAAGATGCTTATGAGTTTATTCTGGATTGTTATGAGAGGTTGCACAAGTTGGGTATGGTGCACCAACATGGAGTAGAGTTTGTGACGTTCCAGGTAGAGGGTGAAGCTAAGCAGTGGTGGAGGGCTTATGTGGAGTGTCGTTCACCTGTATTTCCCCCACTCACTTGGGTTCAATTCAATGTTCTGTTCCTAGGAAAGTATATGCCCCGTACCTTAAGGGACAGAAAGAAGGATGAGTTTATGGCCCTTGAGCAGGGAGGATTATCAGTGGCTGCTTATGAAGCCAAGTTTCTTGCATTTTCCAGGTATGCCACTCAGCTGGTCACTGTAGAGAAGGAGAGGATTAGGTTGTTTGTGAAGGGGTTGAACCCCGAGTTGCAGGTAATTTCTGTCCATATGACTTCGTATGGTAGGAGTTTCAATGAAGTCATAGACTTTGTTAAGAAGGTTGAAGGTGTGAGGAAATATGGGCAAGCTAAAGCTTTGGATAAGAAGCCCAAGACTGCAAGTAACTTCTAGGGATCCTATTCCAGAGGGTCAGACAGGCCGGTGATTGCTGCCCGGCCAATTCAGGCAGCACTGCCCACTTTTACTGGCAGTTTTTCAGGTACTCCACACCAGCATCCGACCCATGAAGGTCAGGAAGCATTATTCTCAAGTAGTCGCTCGTTCTTTAATCGCAGTTATTTTAATTGTAGGGAGCCTGGCCATATACGGAGGGAGTGTCCTCACCCCTGCAGGATAATTTCAGCACCTCAGCAGGCCAGAGTAGTGGTCCCAGCAGTGGGGGGAGCAATGGTAGAGAACGTCCACAGGATGGGTGAGAAAGAAATCCGAGAAGACGTAGGGCCGAGGTAATAGAAGTGTAGGTTGATGAGCAACCCAGCCGGGGAGGGAGGTATCCTGTCAGGATGACCAGACTCATTTTTATGCATTTTAGGGAAAGACCGAGGCAGAGGCATCTGACGCAATTATCAGAGGTACTATTTTTGTCTCTGACCGAATGACTACTATTTTATTTGATCCGAATTCTACTTATTCCTATGTGTCTATAAAATATGTGTTGGGTTTTGATGCACTGTGATATATTAGATGCCCCTGTATATGTTTCTACCCCTGTTGGAGAGTCAGTCATAGTCACCCATGTGTATCGTGCTTGTTCTGTTGTGTTTATGTGATACCAGACTTGGGTTGACTTAGTGATCTTAGACATGACAGATTTTGATGTGATCTTATGCATAACTTGGTTGTCCCCATACTTTTCTGTACTTAATTGCAATGCAAAAACTATGACTCTAGAGATCTCAGAGAGGGAAAGGTTAATGTTGGAAGGGGTGTACAAGCCTAAGCTAGATAAGGTCATATCCTTTCTCCAGGCTAGAAAAATGATGGGGTAGGTTTGTTTGGATTATTTATCCCATATCCAAAATATGGATATAGAGTCTCCTACTATTGAGTCTATTCCGTTAGTGTGTGAATTTTAGGAAGTTTTCCCTTTATACTTGCCTGGTATACCTCCTGACTGAGATATAGATTTCTTCTTCGTATTGATAACCTTTTTGATCAGTTGCAAGGTGCTTTCGTCTTTTCAAAGATTTATCTCAAGTCTGAGTATCATCAGTTGAAAATTAGGCCTGAGGATGTGCCCAAAACAGCTTTTAGGATCAGGTATGAGTACTATAAATTTTTAGTAATATTCTTTGGGTTGACCAATGCACCTGCAGTCCTCATGAGTTTGATGAATAGGGTGTTCAAGCCGTTCCTGGATTCATTCGTGATAGTGTTTATAAACGTTATATTGGTATATTCAAAGAGTGAACAGGAACATGCAGATCATCTTCGCACTATTTTATGTGTTTTGGGAAGACAAAAAATATGCAAAATTGTCTAAGTGTGAATTTTGGCAGCCTTCAGTTGCCTTTCAGGCCATGTTATTTTCAAAGAAGGAGTAATGATGGACCCACAAAAAATTGAGGTAGTTAAGAACTGGGTTAGGCCTAGTTCCGTGATCGATGTCAGAAGTTTTGTGGCACTGGCCAGTTATTATCACCGGATTGTGAAAAACTTTTCTTCTATTGCTACTCACGTGACCAGACTAACTAAAAATGAGGTGTCATTCGAGTGGACTGACAAGTCTAAAGAGAGCTTCCAAAAGCTCAAGACTCTTCTGACCACAACACTAATTTTGACCCTGTCGGTCGAAGGTAAAAACTTTATTGTTTATTGTGATGCTTCACATTCTGGTTTGGGTGTTGTGTTGATATAGGATAAGAATGTTGTGGCATATGTTTTACGTCAATTGAAGGTGAATGAGGGTAACTACCGACTCATGACTTGGAGTTGGCAGCAATAGTGTTTGCACTGAAAATCTGGAGACATTATCTGTATGGCGTCAAGTGTGAGGTCTCTACTGATCACCGCATCTTGCAACACATATTCACCTAGAAGGACTTGAATTTGAGACAATGAAGGTGGATAGAGTTGCTTAAAGACTGTGACATCACTATCAATATCATCCAGGTAAGGCGAATGTGGTAGCAGACGCATTGAGCCAGAAACTGGTGAGCATGGGCAATTTAGCCTGTTTGGGGACTCTTAAGTATCCCCTGGCTAGAAAACTTTAGGCCTTGGATACCAGGTTTATAAGGCTAGGCATCTCAGAGAAAGGTGGGATAATGATTGGAGTTGATCTAAGGCCCATTTTCATAGAAGAGATCAAGACCAAGCAGTTTAAGGATGTGAGCTTAAATTAAATTAGAGGTAAAGTGTTGATGGGCAAGACCAAAGACTCAACACTTGATGCAGGTGGGGTGCTTCACTTTAGGGGAAGGATTTGTGTTCCACGAGTAGATGGACTAATTTAGAAAATTTTTTCTGAATCTCATAGTTCACGATACTCTATTCACCCGGGAGTGACTAAGATGTATCAAGACTTGAAACAGTTGTATTGGTGGCCTGGTAAAATACATAGATGAATATGTAGTCAAGTGTTAGAACTGTCAATAAGTGAAATACGAGCACCAAAGACCTGCAGGTTTGCTTTAAAGAATGTCCATTCCTAAATGAAAGTGAGAGAGAATAGCCATGGATTTCGTGGTGGTACTTTCCAAGACCTTGAGAAAATATGACTCCATTTGGGTGGTGGTAGATAGGTTAACAAAGTTGGCGCACTTCATTCTAGTTAGAGTGGACTACAATGCACAATAACTGGCCAGGATTTATGTAAAGAAGATAGTAAGGCTGCACGGGGTGCCCCTTTTTATCATTTCATACCGTGGTTCACAGTTCACTTCCAAATTTTGGGGGAAATTGCATGAAGAGTTGGGCACTCAACTCACTTTCAGCACGACTTTCCATCCACAGACAGACGGACGGTCTAAAAGGACTATCCAGGTGCTGGAAGATATGATGAGGGCGTGTGTTATATACTTCGGGGGATATTGGGATAAGTTTTGCCTTTGTGTGAGTTCTCCTACAAAAATAGCTACCACTCCAGTATTAATATGACACCATTTGAAGTCCTATATGAGAGGGGATGCAGGTCTCTCATAGGATGGTTTGAAGCTGGGGAAATGGAGCCATTGGGGGTTGACTTAGTGATGGATGCTCAGGATAAGGTAAGACGCATCCAAGCTAAGTTGCTAGCAGCTCAAAGTCATCAGAAAGAGTACGTTGACTGAAAAGTAAGGGATATGACATTCGACGCTGGTGAGTAAGTACTTCTAAAAGTTTCACCTAAAGGGGTGATGAGATTTGGCAAGAAGGGCAAACTCAGCCCTAGTTATATTGACCCTTTTGAAATTCTTGACTGTGTAGGGCCAGTGGCGTACATATGGCCTTACATCTAGCTTGTTTGGGGTATACCTGAGGTTCTACGTGTCCATGCTGAAAAAGTACCATGGAGATGGGGAGTACATCATTAAATGAGACTCAATGTTATTAAACAAGGAACTCCAGTATGAGGAGGAGCAATTGCAATTTTTGATCATGATGTCCGGATATTGAGGACTAAAGAGATAAACATGGTTAAAGTGCAATGGAAATATCGTTCGATAGAGGAAGCTACTTGGGAGACAGAGAAAGACATGCGAGACAAGTATCCTTGACTGTTCGACGAAATAGGTACTACTTTATCTCTTTTTAGCCCTATTTTTCTTAGTTAGTCACTCTGGGACAAGTGATGGGTAAATTAGTATCTATTGTAACAACCTATCCCCGTCTTTAGGAATAGGCTAAAGGGAAAGAATATTAGGCCAGAAAACTTCTAGTAGTAACTTCGGAAAAATTAAGCCTAGATCAGACTTGGACAAATTCTAAGTCAGGTGAATTCTAGGGTGATCATGTGAATGATGGGAGGTCAAATATCTAATTTGATTGGATATCTGATATCCAAGATGATATGGATAATTTACGACTTCGCAAAATCGCATTCAAGCGAGTAAAACTTTCGAAATTGAAGTTGGCGTGATGGGTATATTTTAATACGTCCTTGGAAGGGGGGGTGTTATGAAATGGGGGCTTGGAGCACAAAATTTGAGCTCACTATTTCCGCATGTCCCACCAGAGCGGGATGGATTCCGCCAGAGCGGGGCAGTCACAACTTAAGTCGTGACAAAGTCTAGAAACGGTCTTTTTCTATAAAATCAGTTTCTAAACTTCAAGAGGCGACCTAGGGCTAATTTTATAAATTTCCCATGGATTTTCACACTTAAGGTAAGAATTTTACTCCCTAAATTCATCCTTTGATTCCTAAAACCTAAAATTTATGGTTGGTAATCATTGGGGGAGTGTTTGAACTGAAAAACTAATGGTGGAAAATAGCTTTAGGGTGGAGTTAAGATCATAGGATTATCATAGGGTGTGAAATGTGTTATATTTCATGATAGTTAGGTCATGATGTTGATCTTTTATATGTGTTTACTGTTTCTAGACCAAAAACGAGAAGAACAATCCCAGAAAGGGAAAACTCTTTCATTGTAAGGTTGTTGAAGCGTGAATTTGAGGTAGGTGATGGTCTAGTTTCCCGTATGTATTTCATATACTTGTTAAATTGTTTTATGATATGCATGTGTGTATATGAATAGGGAAACCTGCTATATAATGTGTGAAATGATCATTTGCTGGCATGTTTTGTGATGAACCTGTTCTTGCGATATAATGTTGTAAATACTGAATGTATTTTTGATTGTGGTATGTTTGGATTAGGTGTCACGTTTCAACACATAATTGGATCGGATGTCACATTTCGGCGCATAATTTGATCTGGTGTCACGTTCCGACACATATTTGGAATGGATGTCATGTTCCGACACAAAGTTGATTGTTTGTAGGTCCTTTGAGAGGACCCTTGTGTGAAGTTATAGCATGTAAAAAATATGGAGTTGTGATATTGTTGAAGATGGTTGAACTTGAAATTAGCTGACTTATTCTATATATGTATATGTCTATTGTGTGGAATTTACTTGTCTATGATCCGCTTACTGGCTAACTGTGTGATCCTACCAGTACACTGTTATTTTTGGTACTGATACTACACTTGCTCTGCCATTTTGTTGAGTAGAGGGCATATTCAGCCGGCTGCAGAGATACCTCGGTTAGAAGAGTAAAGTTTGTTCGAGTTCAAAGGTTAGTTGTTTGTTTCAAGCTGTCGTGGACTCTTCTCTATTCTAGTCCCTTTTTCAGGACTCAGATTTTCAAACACTGTTTAGTTTTATTACTTCTTTTGGGAGTGTTCTCCTTTTTCTATACATTGACATTTGATTAGAGTTTTGGTACAGATGATTTTCAATTCCTAGGATGTTTCCACATTTCGTTGTTATGAAAATTGTTAGCTGGGTTTATGGAAACTCAGTATTATTTTTGGTTTTATTTATGCTTTCGCAAGTCTTTAATTGTTATCTCTTAAGTTTGACAAGTTAGGCTGTAAAAATGGTTCTCCCACTGAAGAATTATTGTGGGTGCTAGTCATAACGGATCGGGATCGTGACACATATATTTACTAAAATTTTGTTTATAGATAAGAAACAAGAAATCCAATGAAGAAAAAAAGCATACATTAAGGGGCCGTTTGTTTATTGGACAAGTATAGATAGTTTTGAATAAAATTTAGTATTCCTCTCGATTTTACTTGGTCCTTATATCAAAGTAAATTTTATATTTTACTAGTTTAAAAAATCAAGAGAGTTTTTTACTATTTTTTTCCTCATATTATAATTTAAATAGTATTAAATAACTATATAAAGTAATAGTAATAATAGTAAAATTTAGAATTGTAAAATATCAATAATAAGGTTTATTTAATAAAATACACCTCAAATTAAAATTTTCTTAAAAGGTATATCAGGTCAACATGAACCAAATAATATGAAATGGAGAAAATATTACTTTATCTTTTGTTTGATTCTTAATTTTGGAAATAGTTATATCAGAACTAGTAATTAGTATTACTTCTATTAGAGAATAAAATAATGCATCAGAATTAATTATGTTGTGATAAAATAATAAAATATCTATATGATCCCTTAAACTTTTTTTCTATTAAATAAAACGAAGGATATGTTTTATAAAAAATTTTAAAAAAAAACTATGCGACGTATATTATTTTTAATATAATAAATTAAATATTCTAATAAATAATATTGAATAACTGATCCATTCATGACTAATTCCAATACTAAATCAATTTTAATTTAATTAATTTAAATATAATTAATTTCTTCATAACTAATATTTCAAGTAGGAGTGTGTATCGGTCGATTCGATTTTATGTATTATCGATTTTTGATTTTTAAATATGCTAAACCAATAATCAAATCGATAAGATATTTTTTATCAGTTTTTGATTTATTGAATTTTGGATCTTAACGATTATGTTTTCGATTTAACCAATAAAAAAATACTCTTTAAAAAATATATGACTTCTCCAACAATTTGGCGCGACATGGCAATAATGTAGCTTTAGAGAATGTTCATAAAATAGAAAGAATACTAACTACTAACTAGTATGAAAAGAATTATACATGTGCAAAACAAATAAAAGAAACGGTTTTTTTGTGAACTCAAAATCGCTATGAAGTGTAAATTAAAGGTCAAAGAACAAACACATTAACTAGTAAGGTACTTATATTAATGTTTAATATTTATATAGAGATAAAATAGTAAATTATTACAATTTTAATGATTAACAATTTATCAAATAATCTAATATTAAAAAATTAAAATCGAACCAATAATTCAATAATTATTTTTTAAATAACCACTAAATACTTATTAACTTAATATCAATAATAATTTTTTTAATTTAATTTATTGATGGATTCGATTTTCACAAATGTGTGCCTTCAAATTAAACGAGTAGAGGTGTATAATTCTACAAGGCTCTGTCGACCAGATCAAATCTCACACTGTGTCCATCTCTACCCCACTTAGCAATAGTATAATTTAGGTCTTGTGCTTTCTATTTTCTTGGAGCAATGAAAATGACATTCGATGATTAGTTATCATATTTTTAATGACACGTTACTTATTTTTCTTATTTTAATTTTTTTGCCATGTTATTGATATGTGAGGATTACTTTTTGAATAAAAAGATGTGTGATACTATCTCTCATCTATTTTGTTTCTTGACTCCTCAATCCTCCTTTTTCTCCACGTCTTTCCTTTCACTTTTTCTTTAATTCTTTTTCGATTAATATTTCAAATTATTATTATTTTAATTATGAATTTTATTTACCCAATTATTTATATATATTTTAAATTTTATTATATCAAAAATATAAAAAAGAAAAATTAGGGAATGCAATTACAAGATGAAGAAATAAATTTTCCCCACGAGATGAAATTTAGATAATCAATCAACCAAGTTATAACATTTTAACATTATCTTTTGTCTCACAATTTTATCTCACTAATTATGTATCAGTTAAATGAAACAATTATACTATGACAATTTTCTTGTTCCTAATAACAATTCGTCTACTTTAATCAACAAATTTTTTACTATAGATTAAAATAAATATTTATATATAGATTATTATTTTTTCTTTTTTTGTTGTGGCATTACGGTTGATAGCTTCTTTTTTTTATAGATAACTTATATCTAATTTAGTTTATTATAAATATTTAGTATGTGTAGATTATAATCTACACGTACCAAATGCACATATATTATTTTTCAAACTCAAAAAATTAAGAAGGTAAATCTAAATTTAATCTTTCATTTGAATATTGCATTTGCTTGCATCATATCGAATTTAGTAGCACCTACTTGATTAGGCTCTTCTGTTTCTTTTCTTCATTTTTTAATATTTCCTTTTCTAATATTGACATACTATCTCTTTCAAATAATATATCAATCTTATGATATGTACATATAATTATACTAGTTATCAGTGGCCCGCTTTATTAACTTTTGCAGCAATTCTCAAGTGTAATATTCATTTGTACCTTTAATTTTAACTTTTTCTTTGCTACTCATGAGAGTAATTTCCTTCCTACTTTTTATTGTTGTTTTTAGGGAAAGAATTAAATATGTGATTGTATTTTTAGAAAAGACTCATTTATGTTATTCGTTAAAAATTTGGCTTATTTATGTTATTGCTGTTTGAGAAAAAGTTCATTTATGTCATTATTTTTTAACTCCGATTTTGCAAAACCACTTAAATAACTTTTAACACATTTCATTTGGAGTTTTGGATCAAATGTATTCTTTTTGTTCCTTCTTCTTCAAGACTACAAAGAACACATGAAGAACACTAAGAACTATAAATTTTCAACTTCTCCATTTTTTTACGAAATCACCTCAAAATTTAATAGTGGAGTCCCTCCGAATTAGATATCAAAACTCAATATCATTTGAGCTTGAATTCAACCTATCTCAACAAGACACACTTAAATTTTTTCAAAATTTCAAAATTATATATAGTGAATATTTTTTAGAAAGAAATTTATTTTATGAAATAAGAAAATATAAATAAAATAAAAAATAATAAATGAAATAAAAAATAATAATATAATAATAATAAAAAGATTTTTTTTAATGTAAAATTTGGTACATAAGTTAAAGTTGATTTATATCAAATTTGATGTTGGAATTGGAGATGGTCGTGTCTAATATATTCATGGGAAATGGAAGCTTTGTCAATTCTGTAGAACCTATGACATTATTGTGTGATTAATTAATACTCCACGTACCATGGCCTAGAGCTATTTCTCTTTTTCGTCTTTTCTATTTTGTGGGTGTGAAATCAATAACGACAATAACAATAAATTTTGAAAATCTTATAAAGTAGAGTTTGAATGAGGTAGTGTGTATGTAAATCGTATCACTAGTTATTTCTTCAAAATAGAGAGGTTGTTTATGAAAAACACTTAGCTCAAATAAATTAAAGAAGTAATTAAAAAAATATATAACAGCAAATAACAAAGCAGTATTGCGGAGCTTATATTAAAAAATCGTAACAACAACAATAACAAGGTATGGTCACCTAAATACAATAAACCTGAAATAAAATCAGATACCAAAACTCAAAGACTATATGAATATGTACTAATCTACGACAAACGTCTGAATCTGAATTCATATCTGAATGATTAAAATATTATCGATAGTTAAAAATGTTTGTTTTCTTAACGAAATTAATTTATTTATTATCCTCCAATAACAATACAAGCAAACACAAAGATAGATACTATATGTGTTGAAATAAGACAAAATATACTACTCTCTTCGTTTCTATCTATTTGTCAAATATTTTATAATTTAATTTTTCTTTTTATTTGTTAATTTTGACAAATCAAAAAAGGATAATTTTTTCTACTATATCCTTAATTTATTAACATTAAATTAATGTCTTTAAAAAATATAGTGAATAAATATGTTTAAAACTTCATCAATTAATAAGATAAAATAATAATAATATTGGTATAGTGAGTTTTGTCAATTCTGTAGAACCTATGATATTATTGTGTGATTAATTAATACTCCACGTATCATGGTCTAGGAGCCCGTTTGGATGGGCTTTAAGTGGTCAAAATTAATTTAAAACCTTTTTTAGCTTTTGGACGTATTTGCCTAATGCTAACTTTAAGCCATAAAGTTTTTAAAGTCAGTCAAAAATAAAAAGTTAGGATTCCTAACTTTTTTTTTCTAAGTGCTTAAAGTCATTTTCTTTGACCATGAAAATTACTTTTATATTCCTTATATTTTAACTAAATTCTCAAACTACCCTTTTTATTCTTTTAACCCTAAAATTCACATCATTTTTCTCATTTAAGCACTTTTATCCAAACACTCAACTGTTTATTTATAAAAATAACTTTCAGCACTTCAAAGTTCTAAACACACTTCATATATAAAAGTTACTTTTTAAGCCCATCCAAACGGGCTCTAGAGCTATTTCTCTTTTTCTTGTTTTCTATTTTGTGGGTGTGAAATCAATAACGACAATAACAACAAACTTTGGAAATCTCATAAAGTAGAGTTTGAATAGAGTAGTGTGTATGTAAATCTTATCACTAGTTATTTCTTCAAGATAGAGCGGTTGTTTATGAAAGACACTTGACTCAAATAAATCAAAGAAGTAATTAAAAAAATATATGACAGCTAATGACAAAGCAGTATTGCGGAGCTTATATAAAAAAAATTGTAACAACAACAACAACAAGGTACGATCACCTAAATACAATAAACCCGAAATAAAATCAGATACCAAAACTCAAAAACTACATGAATATATACTAATCTACGACAAACATCTGAATCTGAATTCAATGATTAAAATATTATCAATAGTTAAAATTGTTTGTTTTCTTAACAAAATTAATTAATTTATTATCCTCCAATAACAATACAAGAAAACACAAAGAGAGATACTATATGGGTTGAAATAAGACAAAATATAAAATAAGACAAAATATACTACTCTCTTTGTTTCTATCTACTTATCAAATATTTTATAATTTAATTTTCCTTTATGTTAATTTTGACAAATCAAAAAAGGATAATTTTTTTTATTATACTCTTAATTTATTAATATTGAGTTAATATCTTTAAAAAATATAGTAAATAAATATATTTAAAATCCTATCAATTAAGGTAAAATGATAAACTACTATACTAATAATATTGGTATAGTGAGTTTTGTCAATTCTGTAAAACCTATGATATTATTGTGTGATTAATTAGTACTCCACGTATCATGGCCTAGAGCTATTTCTCTTTTTTATCTTTTCTATTTTGTGTGTGTGAAAAATCAACAATAACAAACTTAGGAAATTTCGGAGTTTGAATAGGGTAGTATGTATGTAAATTGTACCATTAATTATTTCTTTAAGATAAAGAGGTTATTTTTAAAAAATATTTGACTCAAATAAATCAAAGTAGTAATTAAAAAAAGGCATGGCAGCTAATAACAAAGCAGTATTGCGGAGCATAGATAAAAGAAATCGTAATAACAACAACAATAATAAGATACGATCACCTAAATACAATAAACTAAAAATAAAATCAAATACCAAAACTCAATGACTACATGAATATGTACTAATCTACGACAGACAACGTATGAATCTGAATTCACATCTGAATGATTAAAATATTATCGGTAGTTAAAACTATTTGTTTTCTTAACAAAATTAATTTATTTATTATCCTCCAATAACAATACAAGTAAACACAAAGATAGATACTTTAAGTGTTGAAATAAGACAAAATATACTATTCCCTTCGTTTCTATTTACTTGTTAATTTTGACAAATCAAGAAAAAACAATTTTTTTTTCCTATTATACCTTCAATTTATTAACATTAACTTAATATCTTTGAAAAATATAGTGAATAAATATGTTTAAAACTCTATCAATTAATAGTGATAAAATGATAAACTCACTATACTAATAATTATTTTTTTAATAGATGTGTCAAGATAAAATTTAACAATTGAAAAAAAACGGGGAAATACATAATTTTGTTATGAAACCCACGGAATGAACTTGGCACTTTCCTCTTCAAAGTTCCCGTCTTCCTCAATCTGTCAACTACTTATCCCATAAGTCATTCGCTGTTTCTTGAATATGTTACTTAATTAGTCACGTAAGTGTTTCGGATTTCATATCTTAGGTGAAGTACTACACTAATTTGCTATGCCTTTCAATATTTTTAATTTTTTTTATATAGAGAATATATAGTTTAAAATAAATAATCTTTTAGGTGATAGATAAAGATAATGCTTTCAAAATAAAATTTGAGATTAATTTTTATCTCAGATTTAATTTAAAATATTAGCTAATTGTGAGAATAATTTATTCCATCATTTATTATAAAATTGTGAAATTACTATCATATATAAAAGATGCAGGAGATGAGATGGAATAATCTCATGAAAAATCCACCATTTTATTCTAATATAGTAAAAAGTACCAAATATTAACAATAATAAAAAGGAGGAAGGAAATTACTCTCATGAAATCAAATTTCACATACATATTAGCAAAGAAAAAGTTAAAATTAAAGGTACAATTGAATATTATGCTTAAAAAAATCTGCAAAAGTTAATAAAACGGGCCACTGATATCTAGTATAATTATATGTACATATCATAATATATATTATTTAATAGATAGTATGTAAATATTAGAAAAGGAAATATTAAAAAGGGAAGAAAAGAAACTATAACAATCTGTTCCCGTAGTTAGGAATAGGCCAATGGAAAAGGATTTCGAACTAGAAAATTTCGAGTAGTAACTTCAAAAAAATTTAGCCTAGGCCAGACATGGCCGAATTCTGAGTCAGGTGAAGTCTAGGGAGATCATGTGAATGATGGGAGGTCAAATCTCTAATTTGATTGGATAAACTGATAGCCAAGACGATACAGAGCATTTACGGTTTCACGAAATCGCATGTGGGCGAGTAAAACTCCCGAAATTGAATTTAACGTTTTAATACGTCTTAGAAAGAGGGTATATTGTGAAATGGGGGCTTGGAGCTCAAACTCCGAGCTTTCTATTTCCGTGCAACCAGCCAGAATGGGATTTCTCCTGCCAGATCGGGATGGGTCCCGTTAGAGCGGGATATGCTTGACTTAAGTTAGAAAAAACCCCAAAAATGGTCTTTTTCTGCAAAATCAATTTCTAAGACTTCAGGAGGCGACCTAGGGCGAATTCCATCTATTTTCCACGGATTTGAACGCTTAAGATAAGGATTTTACTCCCTAAATTCATTCTTTCATTCCTAGAACCTAGAGTTATGGTTGGTAATCATTGGGGGAGGGTTTGAACTGAAAACTAATGGTGGAAAATAACCTTAGAATGGGGTTAAGATCATGGGTTTGGCTTAGGATGAGAATTGTGTTATTTTTCATGATAGTTAGGTCATTGTGCTGATCTTTTATGTATATTTACTATTTTTTGACCAAGAACGAGAAGAATGAACTCGAAAAGAGAAGGTTATTGCATTATAAGGTTGTTGAAGCATGAATTTGAGGTAGGTGATGGTCTATTTTTTCTGTATGTATTTCATATACTTGTTAAATTGCTTCATGATATGCATGTGTGTATATGAATAGGGAAACATGCTAGATTATGTGTGAAATGATCACTTGCTGGCCTGTTTTTGGTGATGAACCTGTTCTTGGTGATATAAATACTGTAAATACTGAATGTATTTGTGATTGTGGTATGCTTGGATCGGGTGTCATATTCCGACACATATTTGGATCAGATGTTACGTTTCGACATGATATATTTGGATTAGGTATCACATTCTGATAAATATTTGGATGAGTGTCACGTTTCGACACAAAGTTGATTGTTTGTAGGTCCCTTAAGAGAACCCTTGTGTAAAGTTATAGCATGTGGAAGATATTGAGTTATGATATTGCTGAATATTGTTAAAGTTGAAATTAGTTTACTTATTCTATATATGTATATGTTTATTGTGTGGAATTTACTTGTCTATGATTCGCTTACTGGCTAACCGCGTAATCCTACCAGCACACCATTATTTTTGTGTACTGATACTACTTGCCCTACGAGGCCTCGATTATAAGAGTGAAACTTGTTTGAGTTTAAGGGAAAGCTGTTTGTTTCAAGCTATTGTGGACTCTTATATATTCTAGTCCTCTTTTCAGGACTCAAATTTTCAAACACTATTTTAGTTTTATGACTACATTTTTGGGAGTGCTTCCCTTTTCTTATTCAAATGTTTTGTTAGAGTTTTGATACAGATGACTTTCAGTTCGTAGGATGTTTTCAAAATTCATTTTAGTTGATTGAATTGTCAACTGAGTTTATAGGAACTCGGTATTATTTCTGATTTATTCCCTCTTCCACAAGTCTGTAATTATTATCTCTTATGTTTGATAAGTTGCGCTATAAAAATAGTTCTCCAATTGCGGAGTTATTGTGGGTGCAAGTCATGGAGGATTGGGGTGTGACAAAAGTTGGTATCAGAGCCTTGGTTCGTTGATCTCGTCGTACCAAAACGAGTCTAGTAGAGTCTTGCGGAATGGTACGGAGATGTTTGCACATTTCTTCGAGAGGCTACAAGATTTTAGGAAATGTTTCATTATCTTCCTTCCTTCGTGCTATAACTTGATTCTAATTGGTATTTGGTGATCCAAATTGGTATCTAACCTCTTTCACTCTATTGTCAACATTCGCTATAATGATGTAAGGCCCGTAGCTCTAGTGAAGCCAAATGAAGAGCCAATCGTTCGAGGGCGTAGCAAAGAAAGAGGCAGGAGAGGGAGACGAGGCAGGGGCAAAGGGAGAGCAACACCTACCAGAGAAGTTCCTATTGAGAAGGTGCTAGTAGATGAGGCCCCTCCTGGTCTATAGAATGAGTTAGAGGGAGAGGTAGATGTTGGAGAGGAAGAGCATGCTAAGAAGAAGGAGAACACCCAGACTGGGGCTGCTGGTATTCCCTCTCTGGACCCTATACTAGTGTCACGACCTAGCCCCGTAAGCCGTGAATAGTGTCCGAATTGGACACTCGTATACACACATATTATCTATTGTCAATCGACAATTAAACACGATATAGAATTTATATGGGTAGCACGTCATCTCAAACGGTCACTTATATATATACCAAAATCAGTTATTTCTTGGAGAGTCTTAATTGTCAAAAATAAGATAACAGAATATGTAAGCCGACAAGGCTTCCACTCCGAATGTAAATGTCCACAAACATAAGCCATACTAGTACACCGGACAATATCTATATACAACCCACTCATGTGTCTACAGACCTCTAAGAGGATTAACAATAGCATATGACGGGACAGGGCCCCATCGTACCCCTAAATACACAAATATATACATTATAAGGATTAGTACAAAAAGTTTAGGCTCCGAGACAATGGAGCACTTCAACCCGTTGAGTAGAATCCTAAGGTGGCGGCTCTCCAAAATGAGTATCTGTACAATGTGTCTTATAAAATGAAGACATGCATATCATCATCATATATCGTACTTGGCCCGTTATGGGACTCGGTGTCATAATTATATCAATATATCGTCATATCATCATAATATCATATTATCATATCACGTACCCGGTCTTCTAGTAAGGGACTCGGTGAATAATGTAGTGGAATCCATACATGATAACATACCCGACCTATCGTAGGACTCGGTGAATAATACCATAATAATATGCATGAATAAGGTATCATTAACAACCTTGTGAAATTTGATCATTATCGAAGACTTAATAGAATAAGCAAAACAGTCCATCATTTGAAAACCAAGACAATAGTCATTATGAATCACACCAATTATGGATTATACTAAAATATGAATTATACCACAACATGAATTATACCAACTAGGATGGCTGGAATCATACACATGAGTCAAGACATAACAATATAAATTTTTGAAAATCAAGAACGGTAGCCATCCGAGTATATCTACGAATAAGAGTTTCTTTGGAATTCAAGCATACGTCATTCGTTCGTTTCATATGGATCATGCCAAAAGAAGAAAATGTTAACTTTACATACCCTTAGCGTTTATACGTATATGTTGTCCAATATTGTCTCAACCTATATTAAAACGTTAAGCACTATGGTTAAGCTATGGACAAGAATAAAACGTACTCTATCGTTAGTAGGTTATTTCTAAAAAAAAATTGGACAGCACGTCCCCTATACCGCTCACTTTTCCCACTTTCAAACCAGCCATATAATCATCAATCAACATCAACAATCCAAAATATTGACACAAAATAAAATTTATTATTGACAATAAGCCTAGAATGTTTCCACCCGACTCATGTTACCAAAGCAGTAAATTCGAAAAGTCAAGTACCTCACGTTGTATCTAAATTTTGAAAATGAAAACGGCAAAACTGGACTTTATAACCTCATGAAACACTTATATCTATGTCTTAAGTTTCCAATGCAAAAGAAATCAACTCAAAATTCATTTTCTACAAAGAGATATCATCAAAATACGAACAGCTATACATGAAGGATTTTTCAATCCAGAATCTGGACAGAATTTGTCTTATGATTCATGCTCAGTTTTCGACATAATAACAGCAGATATAGTCTAATACATAAACATACGAGTTGTAGATACGTGTATTAGCTTTCCAAAACATATTTAATATCTAAAATCGAAGGTCTATACAATGAGATATTCCAGAATTACTACCAGCTATTCAATTCCAAAAACGGGTTTGAACATTCACAATCTTCATACACCTTTTTCCTCCAAATTCAAGAACAACAACTCATCAACAACATCAAAACAATATCAATCATTATTATACATCATCACTAAGATAATTCCATCTATTTGATCTACCTAAAACAATCCTTTAACCCATAACTCTCAACAAATCACCAAACTAGTTTATAACACTATTTTCTCCGTTCTAATCCGTTAAAACTCTAACTAAACTTGTTAACAATGAAAAGGAGACTTTAATATTACCTTAAATTTGCAGCACCACATAAAATCTTCTCATTATTGGCTGATTTCTAGCTCAAATTGAAGCCAACGCGATGTACAATAATTTTCTCTTCATGAGCTTCGGATTTCGGAACTCGAATTTTGGTCGGATTTGGTTTTTCTCTCAAGAACTTCCCCTCTCTCTCTCTCTGGAAATTTTTCTGGATATTTTCTTAGTCTAAACTATGAAGGAAGACATAGAAATTAGATTAATTTCGTGGGTATTGGGCCTGACCCGAATTAGAATTGGGTTGGGCCGAATTCACTATTTTTGTTTGTCCTGTTAGACTTAAAATGTCTATATCTTATTACTCCGATATCACATTTCGTCCCACGACCTATGGTTGGAAAGATATTTCAATTATCTACAACTTTCATGTTGAGAGTTTTCCTAAATTCTCAAATTATAAAGAGGTTATGGCCTCCCTAAGTCAGCTTACCCAAAACGTGACTTTAAGAAAAACATATTTGATGGCTTCTATTTTGATTTGGCTTAAGGGTCCTTCTTGAGATGTATTTTACTACACATAAATTATTCATATAACTTGACATGTACAACAAATCATGTCCTTTTAAAATTCAAAATTAAAAGTCCTTAAATTTATAATCGTTAGCTTATGAATAATCCAAAATGCAAAAATACAGAATGTAACATTCTTCCCCCCTTTAGAACATTCGTCCTCGAATGTTAAACCCGCCTCATAAAGTCTTATAAGAGATTTGGGGGAATAGTCTCTTTTTTTTTGCAACAACAAATAGTTTCATATGTCAATCAATATAATTAATCGAGAGGTTTAGATTACTTGTAGGCGTAGAAAACAAGTGAGGATACTTATCCTTCATCTCTTCCTCGGCTTCCTAGGTCATCTCTTCTCTATTTTTATTTCGCCATAATACTTTGACGGAAGCCACATCCTTAGTACGTAACCTTCTGACTTGGCGATCAAGTATAGCTATAGGGTTTTCCTCGTAAGAAAGCTCCTCCGTCACCTGAATATCATCCATGGGGAATACTTTAGAAGGATCACCAATGCATTTGCGAAGCATCAACACGTGAAAAACAGGGTGCACTACTTCCAAATCAGATGGTAGGTCCAACTCATATGCAACCTTGCCTATTCTACGAGTAACCTGATAAGGGCCAATGTAGCGCGGGCTAAGCTTTCCTTTCTTACCGAATCTCATTACCCCCTTCATGGGTGACACCTTCAAAAACACCCAATCACTAACCTGAAACTCTAAGGGTCGACGTCAATTATTTGCATATGATTTCTGTCGACTCTGGGCTGCTAATAACCTTTCCCGAATAAGCTTGACCTTATCAACAGCTTGTTGAATCATATCGGGTCCGATTAACTTAGCCTCACCAACATCAAACCAACCAATAGAGGACCTGCACTTCCTGCCATATAAAGCCTCATACGGTGCCATCTGAATGCTAGAATGGTAGCTGTTATTATAGGCAAACTCAATAAGTGGCAGATGGTCATCCCAACTACCTCTAAAGTCAATAATACAGGCCCGTAACATATCTTCTAGCGTCTGAATAGTGCGTTCAGCCTGCCCATCAGTCTGAGGGTGAAATGCTGTACTAAGATTTATTTGTGTTCCCAATCCCTTCTGAAATGATCTCCAAAAGCTAGCTGTAAACTGATCCCCTCTGTCTGAGATAATAGATATGGGAATCCCATGAAGTCTTACTATCTCTTTGATATATAACCTTGCATAGTCCTCCGCTGAATATGTAGTTCTAACCGGAAGAAAGTGGGCTGATTTTGTCAGCCTATCTACAATCACCCATATGGAATCATACTTTCGTGGAGTGCAAGGTAAGCCTGTAATAAAATCCATATTGATTGCTTCCCACTTCCAAGTCGGGATTTCCATCTCTTGTAATAGTCCGCCAGGCTTCTGATGCTCAATTTTAACTTGTTGGCAGTTTGGGCACTGAGCTACAAACTTTGCTATATCCTTCTTCATGCCATTCCACCAGTATAAATATTTAAGGTCATGATACATCTTTGTCGACCCTGGATGCACAGAATACCGGGCATAGTGTGCCTCTCCCAAAACCTATTGTCGTAGCCCTATAATCTCAGGTACGCATAATCTGCCTCTATATCTTAGCACTCCATCAGGTGTGACCTCGAATGGGGTCCTTTCCTTTTAAAGGGTTTCATCTCGGTACTGTGCCAGAATAGGGTCTTCATACTGGCGTTGCTTTACCGCTTCCATGATAGAGGATTCAGCAACTCCTCGAATAGAAACTCCACCATCACTAGAATCAGCTAAACGGACTCCAAGGTTAGCTAACTGGCAAATATCATGGACTATCTTTTCTCGTTCTGGTTGTACATCTGCCAGGCTACCCATGGATTTACGGCTAAGTGCATCTGCTATAACATTTGCTTTCCCTGGGTGGTATAGAATATTAACATCATAATCTTTCAGCAACTCTAGCCACCTTCTCTGTCGCAAATTCAGGTCCTTCTGTTTAAAGATGTATTGGAGACTTTTGTGGTCCGTATAGATATCAATATGTACACCATATAAATAATGCCTCCATAGTTTCAAAGCATGAATTACTGCTGCTAATTCCAGATCATGAGTTGGATAATTTCTTTCATGCTTCCTTAACTGTCGGGAGGCATAAGCTATGACTCTACCATATTGCATTAATACACAACCTAACCCAACACCAGAAGCATCACAATAAATAACATAGCCATCTGGTCCTTCAGGAAGGGTTAGAACTGGGGCCGTAGTCAACTTGTCTTTCAGCAACTGAAAGCTTTGTTCACAGGCATCGGTCCACTGGAACTTAACGGCCTTCTGAGTTAGCCTTGTTAAAGGTGCTAAAATTGAAGCAAATTTCTCAACGAATCTCCTGTAATATCCTGCTAGCCCAAGAAAACTACGTACCTTAGTAGGTGTCGTAGGTCTAGGCCAAGTCTTTACGGCCTCGATTTTCTGTGTATCTACTCGAATACCATCAGCTCCAATAATATGCCCCAAGAATGCTACTGAAGTCAACCAGAATTCACATTTAGAAAACTTAGCATACAACTTCTGGTGCTGGAGCACCCCAAGTACCTTCCTCAAATGATCTACGTGCTCCCCTTCCGATCGTGAGTAGACCAAAATATCATCAATAAATACAATCACGAACAGGTCTAGGAATGGCTTGAACACTCGGTTCATAAGATCCATAAACACTTCTGAGGTATTGGTCAGCCCAAAAGACATCACCTGAAACTCATAATGCCCGTATCGGGTCCTAAATGCAGTCTTTGGAATATCTGCCTCCTTTACTCGTACCTGGTTATAGCCTGACCGTAAGTCTATTTTTGAAAAACACTTAGCACCCTGCAATTGGTCAAATAAATCATCAATCCTGGGGAGAGGATATCTATTCTTTATTGTCACCTTGTTCAACTGCCTATAATCAATACACATTCGTAGTGACCCATCTTTCTTTCTCACGAATAATACCGGTGCTCCCCAAGGTGATATACTGGGCCTAATGAAGCCTTTTTCTAATAGGTCTCGCAGTTACTCCTTCAACTCCTTCAGTTCTGCGGGTGCCATTCTGTAGGGAGGAATAGATATAGGCTGGGTATCTGGCAATATATCTTAATTGAACTCTATCTCCCGCTCAGGAGGAAGACTTGGAAGTTCATCTGGGAATACATCTGTAAATTCGTTAACTACCAAAACTGACTGAAGAGTCGATTCCTCTGCTTCCAAGTTATGGACACGAACCAGATGATAAATATAACCCTTTCTAACCATTTTCCTTGCCTTGAGGTATGAAATAAACTTACCCTTCGGTGATGCTGTATTGCCCATTCATTCTTTGACTGGTTCTCCTGGGAATTGGAATCGAACTACTTTTTCTCTACAATCAACATTAGCATAACAAGAAGCTAGCCAATCCATGCCCATAATAACATCAAATTCTGTCATAGCTAACTCTACCAAATCTGCCTTGGTGTGTCGACTATATATAATCACCGAACAATCTCTATATACTTGGTTGGCTATAATAGAATCTCCTACTGGTGTAGCTACCTCAAATGGTTCTATTGATTCAAATTTTATTCCGATTCTACTAGCAACAAAGGGAGATATATATAATAAGGTGGAACCTGGATCTATCAATGCATATACATCCTGCGAGAAAATCGATAATATACCTGTAACCACATTTGGCGACGCTTCCTGGTCCTGTCTACTAGCCAAGGCATATATGCGGTTCGAAGGACCGCTAGAACTGAAAGATCCACCACGACCTCTACCACGGCCTGCTGTTATCTGAATACCCTGCCCCACAGGGCGCATAGCTACAGAAGAAGATGAGCCAACAACTGACCCAGTAGGCAGAGCTGCACCACTTAAATTACCCCTAAATGGACACTCCCTCATAATATGGCCTTGACGACTGCAAGTAAAGCATGCACCTGTAGTAAAACGGCATTCTCCAAAATATGACCTACCACAATGAGGACACCAAGCCAAAGGTGGTCTCGACTAACGCGAACCCCTGTTTATCTGTAAACTTGAAACCCTAGAGCTCTGACCGGATCCTGAATACCCTGTGCTATCGAATCTACTACCTTTGAATTATGGGGGTGCACTCCGGGCTGGCTGAGAAGGATATCTACTGTACTGCTGAGGCTGCCCGCCTTGAAATTCCCCAGAATAACTAGCCGATCTAGCTTTTTTATGTTGGCCTCTATCATGATCTCTATCGAGCTAACGCCCTCTGTGCCGATCTTCTACCCCCTGTGCATATGTTTGTACCCGAGCAATTTCCATACCTGGCTGAGAAGCCATTGCCATACAGCTATCAATCAAATAACAATCCAGCCCCATCACATACCGATGCACTCTATCAGCCATGTCAGCTACAATAGCGGGCGCATGTCTCGCCAACGAGTCAAACTCAAGGCTATAATCTCTGATGCTCCTACCATTCTGCCTCAATTGTAAAAACCTGTCTACTCTGGCTTGTCTCATCTCTGGAGGTAGAAAGTGGCCAAGGAAGGCCTCCACAAATTCACCCCACACCGCTGGAGGAGCACCCTCGCCCCTAGATAACTCCCATGACTCATACCAATTAACAACTACATCACGCAGCCGATAGGAAGCTAACTCAACAGACTCTGTCTCAGAAGCCTTAATTATCCTCAACGTACGCTGCACCTGTTGGATAAACTTCTGCGGGTCATCCCCGGGCCTTGACCTATAGAACTCTAGGGGATTACAAGTCAAGAAATCACGAGCCCTTAAACTATCATGTCTATCAGCATAGTCAACCCCTAACCCATGCTTGCGAGCCTGCCCTGTCGCTATTCTGGTCAGCAATTGAACTGCATCTCTCATAGCCCTATCCTCTGCCCCTGGCTGAGGAGCTGTAGGCTCAGGTACTGGAGCCTCTGGAGCTGGCGGTGAAGCAACCCCCCGATCCATAGTGTTAGTTGCTGCTGCTCTCTCCTTATATGACGGCGTAGTAGAGCTCGCCGACTGGATCACAACCTCAGGCATAGACTGGGCACGGGCCCTAGTAATCCTTGGGGTTTGGCTAGTCTCTCCTGCTACTGATTTTCCCTTTTGGGCAGCTATCGCTTTTCTTGGAGGCATCGCTGTAAATATAATAGTATGTTAGGGAGAAATTATCCTGATAATACAGCTCTATCGCACGATTTAAAGTAAAAGAAATGATAACATCCTAAATATCCTGTAGCCTCCTGTTTATAGATGTGGTGCACAACACACCGATAAACAAGACTCTACTAGACACGGTCTGTAGACACTCCGAGGATGAACTGCTCTGATACCACTTTTGTCACGACCTAGCCCCGTAAGCTGTGAATAGTGTCCGAATTGGACACTCGTATACACACATATTATCTATTGTCAATCGACAATTAAACACGATATAGAATTTATATGGGTAGCACGTCATCTCAAACGGTCACTTATATATATACCAAAATCAGTTATTTCTTGGGGAATCTTAATTGTCAAAAATAAGATAACAGAATATGTAAGCCGACAAGGCTTCCACTCTGAATGTAAACGTCCACAAACATAAGCCATACTAGTACACCGGACAATATCTATATACAACCACTCATGTGTCTACAGACCTCTAAGAGGATTAACAATAGCATATGACGGGACAGGGCCCCGTCGTACCCCTAAATACACAAATATATACATTATAAGGATTAGTACCAAAAGTTTAGGCTCCAAGACAATGGAGCACTTCAACCCGTTGAGTAGAATCCTAAGGTGGCGGCTCTCCAAAATGAGTATCTGTACCTACGGGCACGAAACGCAGCCCCCCGAAGAAGGGGGTCAGTACGAAATATGTACCGAGTATATAAAGCATAAAATATCATAAAGGAGATCACATCTGAAATAAAAATTCAGGAGTCAAGTATCATAATCAATAAATCACTACACATGTGTCTTATAAAATGAAGACATGCATATCATCATCATATATCGTACTTGGCCCGTTATGGGACTTGGTGTCACAATTATATCAATATATCGTTATATTATCATAATATCATATTATCATATTACGTACCCGGCCCTCTAGTAAGGGACTAGGTGAATAATGTAATGGAATCCATACATGATAACATACCTGGCCTATCGTAGGACTCGGTGAATAATACCATAATAATATGCACGAATAAGGTATCATTAACAACCTTGTGAAATTTGATCATTATCGAAGACTTAATAAAATAAGCAAAACAGTCCATCATTTGAAAACCAAGACAATAGTCATTATGAATCACACCAATTATGGATTATACTAAAATATGAATTACACCACAACATTAATTATACCAACTAGGATGGCTGGAATCATACACATGAGTCAAGACATAACAATATAAATTTTTGAAAATCAAGAACTGTAGCCATCCGAGTATATCTACGAATAAGAGTTTCTTTGGAATTTAAGCATACGTCATTCGTTCGTTTTATATGGATCATGCCAAAAGAAGAAAATGTTAACTTTACATACCCTTAGCGTTTATACGTATATGTTGTCCAATATTGTCTCAACCTATATTAAAACGTTAAGCACTATGGTTAAGCTATGAACAAGAATAAAACGTACTCTATCGTAAGTAGGTTATTTCTAAAAAAAAAAATTGGACAGCACCTCCCCTATACCGCTCACTTTTCCCACTTTCAAACCAGCCATATAATCATCAAGCAACATCAACAATTCAAAATATTGACACAAAATAAAATTTATTATTGACAATAAGCCTAGAATGTTTCCACCCGACTCATGTTACCAAAGCAGTAAATTTGAAAAGTCAAGTACCTCACGTTGTATCTAAATTTTGAAAATGAAAACGGCAAAACTGGACTTTATAACCTCATGAAACATTTATATCTATGTCTTAAGTTTCCAATGCAAAAGAAATCAACTCAAAATTCATTTTCTACAAAGAGATATCATCAAAATACGAACAGCTATACATGAAGGATTTTTCAATCCAGAATCTGGACAGAATTTGTCTTATGATTCATGCTCAGTTTTCGACATAATAACAGCAGATATAGACTAAGAAATAAACATAAGAGTTATAGGTACGTGTATTATCTTTCCAAAACATATTTAATATCTAAAATCGAAGGTCTACACAATGAGATATTCCAGAATTACTATCAGCTACTCAATTCCAAAAACGGGTTTGAACATTCACAATCTTCATACACCTTTTTCCTCCAAATTCAAGAACAACAACTCATCAACAACATCAAAACAATATCAATCATTATTATACATCATCACTAAGATAATTCCATCTATTTAATCTACCTAAAACAATCCTTTAACCCATAACTCTCAATAAATCACCAAACTAGTTTATAACACTATTTTCTCCGTTCTAATCCGTTAAAACTCTAACTAAACTTGTTAACAATGAAAAGGAGACTTTAATATTACCTTAAATTTGCAGCACCACATAAAATCTTCTCCTTATTGGCTGATTTCTAGCTCAAATTGAAGCCAACGCGACGTACAACAATTTTCTCTTCATGAGCTTCGGATTTCGGGACTCGAATTTTGGTCGGATTTGGTTTTTCTCTCAAGAACTTCCCCTCTCTCTCTCTCTGGAAATTTTTCTGGATATTTTCTTAGTCTAAACTATGAAGGAAGACATAGAAATTAGATTAATTTCGTGGGTATTGGGCCTGACCCGAATTAGAATTGGGTTGGGCCGAATTCACTATTTTTGTTTGGCCTGTCAGACTTAAAACGTCTATATCTTATTACTCCGATATCACATTTCGTCCCACGACCTATGGTTGGAAATATATTTTAATTATCTACAACTTTCATGTTGAGAGTTTTCCTAAATTCTCAAATTATAAAGAGGTTATGGCCTCCCGAAGTCAGCTTACCCGAAACGTGACTTTAAGAAAAACATATTTGATGGCTTCTATTTTGATTTGGCTTAAGGGTCTTTCTTGAGATGTATTTTACTACACATAAATTATTCATATAACTTGACATCTACAACAAATCATGTCCTTTTAAAATTCAAAATTAAAAGTCCTTGAATTTATAATCGTTAGCTTACGGATAATCCAAAATGCAAAAATACGGAATGTAACATCAAGCTCAGTAGATTATAGCATTCTTGAGTGAGTTGGCCGGTACTAGAGCCATTTCCATCATGCCCGCAGCACCAACTCATGTTGCTCGTCCTGTTGCTAATGCAACTCAACTAGCAGATGAGGTCGTAGGCACTGATGCCTTCTTCAGACCAATCATGAATCTAGTAATGACCAGTATTGAGCATGACATACTCACCAAGTTCCTCAAACTCAAACCTCCAATCTTTCATTATACTGAAAACGAAGATGCTTATGAGTTTATTTTTGATTTCTATGAGAAGTTGCACAAGTTGGGTATAATGCATCAAGATGGAGTGGAATTTATGACATTTCAGCGGCAGGGTGAGGCCAAGCAGTGGTGGAAGGCCTATGTGGAGTGTCGTTCGCCTATGTTTCCCCCACTCACTTGGGTTCAGATCCATGCTCTGTTCCTAGAAAAAGTATGTGCCCCCTACTTTGCGGGACAAAAAGAATAATGAATTTATGGACCTTGAGCAGGGAGGGTTATCAGTGGTTACTTATGAGGCCAAGCTTCATGTATTGTCCAGATACGCTACTTAGCTGGTCACTACAAAGGAGGAGAGGATCAGGTTGTTCATGAAAGGGTTCAACCCTGAGTTACAGGTACTTTCTGTCCATATAACTTTGTCTGGAAGGAGCTTCAACGAAGTCACAGACTTTGTTAAAAAGGTTGAAGGTGTGAGAAAAAATGAGCAAGCCAAAGCTCTGGCTAAGAAGCCCAAGAGTACAGGTAACTTTCAGGGATCATATTCTAGACGGTCATGTAGGTCGGTGATTGCAGCTCGGACAATTCAGTCAGTGCTGCCTGCTTCTACTAGCAGTCTTTTAGGTACTCCACAGCAACATCCAGTTATGAGGGTCAGGGAGCATCATTCCCAAGTAGCCGCCCATCTTTTAATTGCGACTATTTTAATTGTGGAGATCCAGATCATATACGGAGGAGTACCAGCAGGCCCGAGCAGTAGTACCAGTAGCTGGAGGGAGCAATGGTAAAGGACATCTATAGGGTGGGCGAGGAGGAAATTCGAGAGGTCGTGGGGGCCGAGGGAATGGTAGTGCATGTCCCCATCCAAGAAGGCAGGTGGCCCTTTAGGATGATCGAGCTCAGTTTTTTGCTTTTTTTGGTAAGATCGAGGCAGAGATGTCTGACGCAGTTATCACATGTACTATTCTTGACTGTGACCGAATGACTATCATTTTGTT